>NW_012150840.1:21518419-21520933 GCF_000956105.1 Propithecus coquereli
TATCTAAGTGTATACAGCTTATTGTGTTGGCTCAGTACATTGTGTGTACAGGTTGTAAAGTATTTTAGGGATTAAGTTGTAATTAATTTTTTTTGTCACTTTAATTTCTTATGTTGTTCCCTATGTCCCTTTACCTGTAGTATCCTCTAACAGGAATTTTCCGAATATACTTGAATATTTTTATTCATTTGCTAGGACATATCTCTTGGTACAATTCATATAGAACCAACCCAGATGAAGATATAGTTACAGTGGGAAAAAGGGACTGTACTTTTCCTTCACAAAATTCCTTTCCTATATACAATATAATTGTATTGTAGGATTACTTGAACTAGCTCTTTAAACTAGTTTTTCTTTTTAATTGAAAAGTTGGGTTTGGGGAACTGAATAGTGGTGGCATTTGTCTTCATAAAAGTAATAAGTAGGATGCACATTGTAGGCTCTTAATACATATTTACCAAATTGGTCATAAATGAGAGGTTTCCTTATCATGACAATTACTTTTTACACTATAATATATTCAAATTGAGGGCTTTGTTGGATTAACGTAGTATTCTAATGGCACCCTGGAAAGGCTCTACGTTGTGGATTTCTATTTAAAAAAAGGAAATGTCCAATTACTTAACAGCCACAATACCAGCTCAAACACTAAAAGATATTGTATTCAAATTGGATGTTTCTGGGATGATCTGATTTTAAACAAACAGTTCTATTACTTCTATAATTATTCTTATTGACAATGTTAAATTTTACCTGAACCTTGTGTTCTCAGAAAAGGGCAAAGATTAAGAGATCCTCCCATCCTCTGTGTTCCTGGAAAGAACTTAGTGCAAAGAACCACCCTTCCCCATGTGACCTGGATAAGACTCATGGGTATCCCCCTTATTTATCCATGACAAGGCCAGACACAGACTCTCCAAATTCCCATTCTTCAACTCATAAATTATTAGCTAAACTATTTTGTCCATAATGATCAATCAAAACAAAATGTTTGTTAGCCAAACTTTGGGTAAGTTTTCCTCCTTCCCCTAGATCACTGAACTTTGACCCACTCTCAGCCTGAGCCTGCACACAACTCCTCCTTAACAGTCCCTGCCCTACTGAGAATATGCTGGCCTCATGATAGACCTTTTCTGGTCACTATCCCATCACACCACCTTCTGTCCTACTTCCCCACACTTGGGTCTTTGTAGCTGTACATCTTAGTCCGTGTTGTCCTGTAAAATAGGATACCTAAGACTGGGAAATTTGTAAAGATATGTATTGGCTTATGGTTCTGGAGGAAAGTCTAAGATCTGGTGTCTAGTGAGGCCATATACTTTTTCCAAGATGGTGCCTTTCATACTGCATTCTCTGCAGGGAAGGTGCACTGGATCCTCACAGGGCAGAAGGCAGAAGAGCCAAGGGGCAAAAGGAGGCCAAACTTGCTCTTTTATAATGGCCTATAATTAATCTCACCCTCAGCCCCCATGAGCTAATCACTTCTTAAAAGTTCACTTCTTAATATTATTACAATGACAATTAAATTTAAACATAGGTTTTGAAGGGGCAACCCTTCAAACAATTGCACCATGTTCACTCCTCTCTATAAGAGAAAAATTCCTTTTGCCTACCTCTTGAAGTGCTTACAGATCTTATAGTCAGAATGTTTTTCCTATTGCGGTAGTCTCTGTCCCCCTATTGCAATAGTTCTCCCACATGCATTTCTTGCAGTAATCCTTTGGGATAAAGTCTCTCCTTACCAAGTCCATATTTGTTTCTTATTTGACATTACTTATACTTGTCAGAAATTATTTCCCAAGGAACTCAGAGAAATTTAAAAACTTCCCAAGAGCTTTCAGGAAAATAAATCAGACATACTTTTTTGATGTTTTTAATGATGTAGAATAAATTAAGATGATAAGCTCTAGTTCCTCATATAGTCTACACTTAGAAACTCCCAACCCTTCCTCTATCTGGCCCATATTTTGTTCACTACTCTAGGATCTATGTACCCATTTTCTTCTTGAAAATAGGCTATAGAATAGACCTTAGGCACTGAGGATTTGTTTCCAGTTTCTATTATTTGATAGCAATCTCTAAGGTCTATGGAATAAAGTAACCTGCAATTTTGCTAAGGCACCAATTTGAAGCTTGCATTCTATGAGACTGGTGTGGGTTGAAGTGAAAAATTTAGTCACCTCAACCTAATTGCATCTTTACTATTCAGAAACAATGTTAAGGGAGAAATAATATTTTACTTGTGTTCACATATTTTGGAGTTCCTTTGGAATGTTGGCTTTCTGCCGTAGGGGAGGAAAAAGTTTTCTTCTACCTTCTTAGTTTCTGTTGGAGCCTGTGAACTCAACTTACAAAAAAAGAAAGATTAGCAGCAGAAAAGGCATACACATATTATTTTTAACTTCATGTGCACAGAGGTTCCACAGAAAAGAAATGAAACCCCAATAAGGTGGTTAGACCTAGGGCTTATATACCATTATAACAAAGGGTGATAAATTTATGGAGAAGTGATCA
>NW_012150840.1:21536403-21538032 GCF_000956105.1 Propithecus coquereli
AATTTTATGAGTGCAGAACAATTATTATACTCATTAAGCTGATGAGAAAAGTTTTAGTGACAATAACTTGCCCAGGGGCACCAGTAAGTGGTAGAACTAAATATTCAAACTAAGGTCTGATTTGAAAGCCTCTTCTCTTAATCACTACACATTATGGCCTGGTCTTTAATCACTGAACCTAATAATCTAATGATTCCACTTTTATTGTAGTACAGGAAATAAGATGTACAAATACAGAAGTTATATGAAACAAATGGGATAAATGCTGTAACAAAGGACTGAGATCAGCATTCTGGAACACAGAACTTCTGGGGAAGGCAATCCAGACAGGATTTAGGTAGCAGGAGTTAGCAAATAATAGCAGCAGCTGTGGAGTGTTTACTATAAGTCTGGTGCTTTACCTCCCTTTATTCATTCACTCAAAAAATATTTATTGATTACCTACTATTTATCTGGCACCCTTCTGAGTACTTGGGACCCATTAAAAAATAAAACAGATAAATATACCTGCCCTCTTGAATCTTGCATTCTAGTAGGGGGAGAGAAATAGTAAACAATAAACTCTAAATATACAGTTTATGCACACTCACACCCAAACACACATTTTTAAATGTTAAAGGACATTAAATGCAATGGAAAAAGAAAAAGTAGAAGAGGGCAAGAGGTATTTTAAATGGGGTAATCTCATGATAGGGTGTACTGAAATCATGAGATAGGGTAGACTGAAACATCTCATTGAATCCTCACAAGAATCCTCAAACTCTTTCAAGGCACATACTACTTTTGTGCCCCCTTTTCAGATGGGGAAATAGGCTTGGAGAGGTTAACTACTTTGTTCAAGGAAGCAATGGAACTGGAAACCAACTCAGGCGTATGAACTCCAGAATCTGCATCCTTAATCCCTCTGCTATTCTTACTCCTGGGTAGGCTGACACTGCCTCCTTCTCTTTCTTCTTCTCCTCCTTCTCCTCCTATCCTTTCTTCTCTTCCTCCTTTTTCTTCTTGAAACTACAGTTTAGTAGTTTTGGCTGTCAGGCACTACTACTCCTTGACATTCCCTTTAACTTGCTGAATTTGGAGACATGGAGGGTGCCTTCTGTATAGGCCCAGCTCAACCTTAGTTATGGAGTCCCTGGAAAGGACCACAAGGACCACCTTAGCTATGGAGTCCCCAGCTTCAGCCACTACATACTGTACCATCTGCCCACCAGAAACCATCTCCAGCACAAAAGAACCATGTCTGTGCAGCCTCAGGGATTCAGCATTTGTTTCTCCATTTCTCCTGCTTCTTCTACCTTTTGTCAGATCTCCTGGTTGCTCAATCATATCTGCACTTACCATGCCCTTGGGAAACTGGGTCTTGGGCCAGCGGGGACCAGGATAGGGACCAATGTTTGAATCTGGGCTATTGCTCTCCAGGCTGAGGATTAAAGAGTCTTTCCTGTCCTTTCCTTTATAATTGCCCCAAGTTCAATAACAGTTTGGGGCCATGACAAATCAGCTTCTGTTATGAGATGGATATAGCTGAAAGAGAACTGGATTGGAGATCTCCAATTGGCAACACAATGTGCTCTACTAGAAAGCCTGGATTTTGAGACCTCTGTCTGACCTGGCCTCTGACGTCTGTAC
>NW_012150840.1:21538082-21539024 GCF_000956105.1 Propithecus coquereli
CCTCGGCCTCCCAGAGAGCTAGGATTACAGGCGTGAGCCACCGCGCTCGGCCAAGAGGTATTTTAAAGGGGTAATCTCATGATAGGGTGTACTGAAATCATGAGATAGGGTGGACTGAAACATCTCATTGAATCCTCAGAAGAATCCTCAAACTCTTTCGAGGCACATACTACTTTTGTGCCCCCTTTTCAGATGGGGAAATAGGCTTGGAGAGGTTAACTACTTTGTTTAAGAAAGCAATGGAACTGGAAACCAACTCAGGCGTATGAACTCCAGAATCTGCATCCTTAATCCCTCTGCTATTCTTACTCCTGGGTAGGCTGACATTGCCTCCTTCTCTTTCTTCTTCTCCTCCTTCTCCTCCTATCCTTTCTTCTCTTCCTCCTTCTTCTTCTTGAAACTACAGTTTAGTAGTTTTGGCTGTCAGGCACTACTACTCCTTGACATTCGCTTTAACTTGCTGAACTTGGAGACATGGAGGATGCCTTCTGTATAGGCCCAGCTCAACCTTAGTTATGGAGTCCCTGGAAAAGACCACAAAGACCACCTTAGCTATGGAGTCCCTAGCTTCAGCCACTCCATACTGCACCATCTGCCCACCAGAAACCATCTCCAGCACAAAAGAACCATGTCTGTGTAGCCTCAGGGATTCAGCATTTGTTTCTCCATTTCTCCTGCTTTTTCTACTTTTTGTCAGATCTCCTGGTTGCTCAATCATATCTGCACTTACCATGCCCTTGGGAAACTGGGTCTTGGGCCAGCGGAGACCAGTATAGGGACCAATGTTTGAATCTGGGCTATTGCTCTCCAGGCTGAGGATTAAAGAGTCTTTCCTGTCCTTTCCTTCATAATTGCCCCAAGTTCAATAACAGTTTGGGGCCATGACAAATCAGCTTCTGTTATGAGATGGATATAGCTGAAAGAGAACTGGATTGGAGATCT
>NW_012150840.1:21539074-21541580 GCF_000956105.1 Propithecus coquereli
CAGTCAATGTGTTAAATAGGATTGCCAGAATTAGCAAATAAAAATATAGGATGCCCAGTATGTATATTCATAGGATGTACTTATGCTAAAAAATTACTTGTTAATCTGAATTTCAAATTTAACTGGACATTTTCTATTTTATCTTGCAACTCTACATTCAAATCAAATCTTGAATACTGTGAAGAAGCTGGCTGTGAGAACACCTGGAGAAAATGCTGCCTAGGCAGGAGATTAGCGTGTATAAAATGCCCTAAATAAGGAACAGGAAGGAGAAGAGAGAATGTTTGGGGATGGGGTTGGGGAGTTTGTCCAGACAAGACTGTGTAGGATATGGTTCCAAATTTTATTTTAAGTGTGATGTAAAGCCTCTGAAGAAGCATTTGGGAACAAGAGTGTCATGATTGGCTTTGAGTTTTAAACATATCACCTTGGCTTCAGGGTTGGTTGAGAACATTCTGGAGATAAGATAAGAAAGGGAAGTAGACAAGCCCGTGAAGGAGGCTATTGCAATAGACCTGGCATGAGGTGGTGTGGCCCGAAGGAGGGTGGGAGTCATGGATGTGATGAGAAGTACTTCAATCTGGTATATGTTTTAAGAATAGAACCAGCAAGAATTACTGGAGGACCGCATATGGGGGGCAAAGTTTTTGACCTCAACAATCATTTCAAAAGTTGCTAATATTGGTAGGAACAACAATTTTTTATTCAAATTTCCAGAGGTTCTCCAGCTCTAAGAAAGACTGAAGAAGAAATGAGGAGATACAGGGAGAAATGGTCATTTAAAATGGAAAGATCTTAAATCTGATGGATTATTCAGCTTCTGAAACTACCTCCAGGGATCTGCATGGAATCTGAGCCACATTTGTCCACCCTGTGGGGTTCTGATGAGAACTATCAATTGCTAATAGATAACACAGTGTTTGCTGTGTTCTGAGATTTGAGTTCTAAGACTTAGTTCTGCGTCTAACCCACTGCATAAGAACAATGATCTACATCCAATTTTTTGGAACACTCAGACTTATTTCCTCTCCTTCACCCTGAATAGTTAGAGATGGTAATAATAGAGTGAAAGCAAAGCCTTCATACCTGTGGTAGGCAGAATAATAGTCCCCCAAAGATGTCCACATCCTAATCCCCAGGATTTTTGAATATGTTATATTACATAGCAAAGGGAAATTGAGGTTGCTAATTGGCTTATTTTAACATAAAGAGATTTCCCTGGATTATCTAGGTGGGTCAAGTGTAATCACAAGTGTCTTTTAAATGTGGAAGAGAGAGGCAGAAGAGTTAGTACCAGAGTATGTGATGTGAGAAAGACTCCACCTGCCATTGCTAGCTTTAAAGATGGAAGGGCGCAAAGATCCAAGGAATTTGGACATCCTCTAGAAACTGGAAAAGGCAAGAAGGCAGATTCTCCCCTAGAGGCTCTAGAAAGGAAGGCAGCCCTGCTGCTACCTTAATTTCAGCCTAGTGAGAACCATTTCAGACTTCTGGCCTCCATAACTACAAGATACCAAACTTTCATTATCTTAGGCCACAGAGTTTGTAGTAATTTGTTTAAGTAGCGATAGAAAATTAACACACTAACCAAGATAGAAGTAGATAACCAGCTGGATGTCTTTCACTGGGGACAGCAATGATAGAACATGTTACTCCTTTTACACACAAAGGAGTCTGCAAATTTGCCACGGCAGAGAGAACTGAAAGTGAGAGAATTACTAGATGATTGAGGGAAATATATGAGACACCATGTTTCTTCCAGTTTTCCAAACACTTGCCTCAGTTACCAGCTCAGCTTTCCAACAAATCTAAAGTTTTCGCATATGGACTGTTCTCTTAGAGCATTGATTTTTCTGTGACCTTCACCCCTAGACTGTAAGCTCCTTCGAAGTGTAAACTATGTCTTATTCAACAGTCTTAGCTTAGCATTCAGTAAATAATGGTTGAACGCACAGATGAATAAATGAATGAACTGAATGAATAAATGCTTCCCTTGCCTTTCAGTTTTGACAAATGAGTGTGATAGATCAGTGTGTATATAACAACTGTGAGTTGGAGGATCACAAGTTAAGCTTGAATTCGTGCAAGTCATTTAGCAAGACCC
This sequence comes from Propithecus coquereli, assembly GCF_000956105.1. Classification (NCBI taxonomy): domain Eukaryota; kingdom Metazoa; phylum Chordata; class Mammalia; order Primates; family Indriidae; genus Propithecus; species Propithecus coquereli. The sequence continues at coordinate 21,541,179 of NW_012150840.1, forward strand.
GTTTGACAGATCCATTTGTTACGCAAGGTCATATTGTTGTAATTACTGTCCCTTAGCATAAATACGGGATAGGAACCAAGCATTAAAATGCAATAAGTCCTTGGCATCTAATCTCTTCCTTTGTTGTTTGACCCAATCTCTGACAGACTGGAGAGCCAGTCCGCAGTCATCTGCAGCCTGCCAGACTGCTGTAAGAATGACAGCTCTGGCTCTCCACCGGGAGCAGGACAACACAAGGGGTGACGTGGTCAGTCCACAAGGGAAAACTGGAACTCAGTTGGCTGGGAGGACTGGGACTGAGGGCAAGGCAGGGCAGAGTGAGAGAACGTTAAGAGAACTGTGTGAAGCCTCAGGCTGTTTCGGGTTAAATTTAAGATGTGTTAGTTCAATGATTGTTTGCTC
>NW_012150840.1:21543445-21543995 GCF_000956105.1 Propithecus coquereli
GTTTGGGGCCATGACAAATCAGCTTCTGTTATGAGATGGATATAGCTGAAAGAGAACTGGATTGGAGATCTCCAATTGGCAACACAATGTGCTCTACTAGAAAGCCTGGATTTTGAGACCTCTGTCTGACCTGGCCTCTGACGTCTGTACTAGTGTTGTAATTTATCTTTAGTGTGCAAGTAGATACTTTTGTTGGGTCTTCTAAGTCCACTAGAGGCTAGCCTTGGGCAAGATTTCAAGTAGTAGATATTTTCATTTCTCCACCAGACAGAATATTTCATCATTCAATTCTTAGTATCCAGTGAGATAGATATCACACTATCATTCCCATTTTACAGATGACAAAACTGAGGCACACGGAGGTTAAGTTGCCCAAAGGTATATCACTAGGGAGTAGCAGAGCTGTGTTAGAAACTGAATTCTGTCATAAAACTCCTTTGTAATATTTTCTCTAGTCGCTGGAACACATCTAGACAAGGAATTCCTGACTTCAGGAAACTTACAGGCTAGTGGGGAGATAATCAAGTCAATTCAAAATATCAATAAGAGG
>NW_012150840.1:21544045-21552688 GCF_000956105.1 Propithecus coquereli
GTTTGGGGCCATGACAAATCAGCTTCTGTTATGAGATGGATATAGCTGAAAGAGAACTGGATTGGAGATCTCCAATTGGCAACACAATGTGCTCTGCTATAAAGCCTGGACTTTGAGACCTCTGTCTGACCTGGCCTCTGACGTCTGTACTAGTGTTGTAATTTATCTTTAGTGTTCAAGTAGATACTTTTGTTGGGTCTTCTAAGTCCAATAGGGGCTAGGCTTGGGCAAGATTTCAAGTAGTAGATATTTTCATTTCTCCACCAGACAGAATATTTCATCATTCAATTCTTAGTACCCAGTGAGATAGATATCACACTATCATCCCCATTTTACAGATGACAAAACTGAGGCACACAGAGGTTAAGTTGCCCAAAGCTATATCACTAGGGAGTAGCAGAGCTGTGTTAGAAACTGAATTCTGTCATAAAACTCCTTTGTAATATTTTCTCTAGTTGCTGGAACACATCTAGACAAGGAATTTCTGACTTCAGGAAACTTACAGGCTAGTGGGGAGATAATCAAGTCAATTCAAAATATCAATAAGAGGCTATTTCTTAAAAGTTGGCTAGTGTGCAGATAGAATACTGGAGAAGCATCCAGGGACCAGTGGTGCTTTCCTTCTCCTTCCTTGCCTACATCATATGTGTCTGACCAGTAGCATCATATGCTTCTATGACTCACTCTCCATAAGGTCAGTATGGCTGTTTGCCATCTCCTCAAGAGCCTGTTGGAGGACTGTGTTGAAACATGTCCAAATGAGGTAGCCAGTCGTACCAGCTAATCTGTTGCCCTAAGTTCTGGTTATCTATTATTGCATAACAAACTACTCTGACACTTAATGGCTTAAATCTATTTTATTATCTGTCCGAATTTTCTGGGACAGGAACTTGGTAGGACTTGGCTGGGCTCTTCTGCTCCACATGGCAGAGACTCAGACCACTCTATGGTACACAACTTGGTGGCTGGACTGGCATGGAGTGTCCAAGATGGCTTTACTTTACATGCCTGGTGGCTTGGTGGGACATCCAGAAGGCTGAGCTTCTTTTCCATGTAGTCTCAGGACTCCTCCATGTGATCTATCCAACAAGTCATCAGAATTCTTATAGGGTGACTCAGCTGCCAAGAGAGATAAAGGTTGGAGCTGCCAGCTCTCTGAAAGGCTAAGCTTGGATGTGATATGACATCACTTCCACCATCTTCCACTGGTTAACCTACAGATCAGCCTCATCCAAGGGGAAGGGAAACACACTCTGCCTCTGGATGGGAGGAATGTCAAAGAATATGTGGCCGTCCTTCATTCACCACTTTCTATTGACTTTGCGTTGAATTTGCATGAAAGATTCAACATATTTCTAATAAGACATTGCCTTTCTCCGAAGACTGATTGAAGCTGAGGTGCCACAGCCTTCGATATATTTTAATGTTCAAATAAGACAACCAGACTGTCAGAGCAGTCATTGTACAGGGATTGCTTTTCAGATACGCTTGTAAATTGTGAATTTCCGAATGGTATTATGAAAAGTAGTGGGGGATATGTAGATCTGCCTTGCAATTTTGACAGTGAGAGTAACTGGTTTTACAGCCTATGGGCTGAGGGTTTAGGATGGAGAGGAGGCTGGTTTGGGAATCATTAGGAATTGCTAAAGGAAAACTGCTGTGGGAAGATATTCAAAGAAAAAAAGTGGGCTATGCTCATATCAAGAGGAGGAACTGTAGAAATTCCCAAGAAAGGAAGAGACCAAAACTGGAGAAAGTTGGGATTCCTAGGGCTAGCACCAGGGAGACAGCAATTCTAGAACAGTTCCAGGCACATGGTAGGCATCAATAAATGATTATTTAATGGAAAAAAGAATTAGTGAAGAGATCACTGTGTAGATGTTCTAGGTCAGGGGCTTCAGAGAGAGTGGACCTGGGAATAAAGAACCTCTTAGACTATTTTGGGAGAATTAAACAAAATTATTTGAGTGAACTGAGAACTCATACCTAGCATATGGAAGCCACTCAAAAAAATATTAGTTTCCTTCTATTATTTATTTATTTTTCTTCAAAAGTAGAAAAAAGACAAAAGCTTTGCATTTGTGAGAGTAAACAGAAAGTATGAGTGGGATTAAAGGATAATTTTACTTTTGTGGGTTAAGGTGTAGAGTAGAACTGTCTAATAGAGCTTTCAGAAATGATGGAAATATTCTACATCTGCACTTTTCAATATGGTAGCCACTGAACACGTGGATTTTAAGCCCTTGAAATACACTAATGTGATTGAAGAAGTAAATTTAAAATTTTAATTTTAATTAATTTAAATAGCCTTGTGTGGCTGGTGGTTACTCTACTGGACAGAAGAATTTATTTAATGCTTATTTGAAGCAAAGTCCATGATACAAGATGGTACTTATTAACCTCAAGTGTATAATATCTATATCTTAAAATTCTTTCACGTTTTAGCAAAATTTAATTATTGAGGTACATTAAGCAGGTAGGAGAAAATGGTAGACCTATGGCTAACAGGGAGTAAATGTAGAGGCCTAAATATAGGCATATAAGACAAAGACTGAAGGAAGGGTAGTAATTTAGGGACAAGCTGGTTAGTGTACACAAACAAGACCGCTGAGCAGGACAGTAAGTATGTATCAGAATACCGTAGTTTGGTTTTGCAGAGAAGTTCAGAATGCTTTCCAGCTTTATTGCAGGTAGCAAATTGAGCAAAATGAGCATTATTTCTATTCACCTGGCATAATTTGTTATTTGACTTTTTCTGACGGCAGTAATAGAACTGGAGCAGTTAAACCATGTTCTCCAGGGTACTGGAACTACTGCCAAGAGCAGAAAACTTTCATCTTCCAAAGCCTCAATCAGCCAGTTTCTCATCTGCATCCCATAAATCATCAAGAAGGAACAAGCTCATTATCTCAGCACCAGGGACAAAAGTCTTTTACATGACACTGAACTTCTGACTACTGCAAAACATGGCAGCTTGCCATCATATCTTTAACAGGTGTGTTGGTCTCTTTAACAGACTGGGCCAGAATTTTGAGAGTATGGCCTGAAATTTCAATTTTGTTATGTGCTGTGACTTGCACTGGGCGTATGTCCAAAGGTAATTGGCCCAGTGGTCTATGGAGTTGCTTGTATGTTTTGTAATTTTAATAGATTTGGGGAAAGAGAAGTGGGGATTTCTGTCTCTGAAGACATTCTGTCTTAGAGGTTGGGAATTATAGGAACTTCTCTGTTCTACTTTGGGAAAGTGTTTCAATGTTGCTACTCTAAAGACCTAGATAGAAATTTCAGGTGCAGGTTATTAGAATTTGCTGTATCTCCTTCATTCTATAGTTCCCTCTCTACATAACATGTTGGTTAGGTTCTGGAACCTTCCAAATTACCCAATATATGATTCCTGTGTCATATAGAATTTCCTATGATTCTTTATCATATTCCCAAAAAGAACTCTCAACTTTCACTTCCCTTTCTAAGGACAGAAATACTATGAGTGTTGCATAGAGGGTGTTCCAGATATGGACATTCACCTGTTTCCTGATCAAGAAAAGATAATTTGGTACAAATAAAAAAGGGTAAACTCTACAGCAGATATGGCAAACCTCTCTGTAACGGGTCAGATAATAAATATTTTAGGCTTTTTGGGCCATGTAATCTCTGTTGTAACTATTCAAATTGGTAGCAAAAGCAAAATCAATATGTATTAATACTATGGGTGTTGCATACAGTTTTCCAACTATAGGCATTCACTTTTTTCTTGATCAAGGAAAGTTAATTTGGTACAAATAAAAAAAGGTAAACTCTATAGCAGATGTGGCAGATGTGTTTTGTTAAAAACAAAACAAAATAAAAAAACAAACCAAAAACAACAACGTTGGAAGACCAGATGTGGTTTGTAGAGTGTAGTTTTCTGACTCCCACTCTATAAGATACACAGATAAGTAACTAGAGTGTAAATATTTCATAAAAATTATTATAGATAATACTAGGTTCTAGCCCTTTAGAGTTATGGAAGACTTTATGTTTCCCCCTTTACATATAGAATTCAAAACCACAAGTTGTTTGTAATGAGCATCTTTGTAAGTGGGTATTTTTAAAAAATGAAAGGAAAACAAAACATATTTTTATGGTATAGTAGAAAGATAACTGAACAAGGTCTGAGGAGTCCGGGATTTTCTGCTCAGCTTTGACATTACGCAAGGCCTCATTAAATTGGATCTTCTCATCTCTAAAATGGGAATAATCAGAGTGGCTTTCCCACTCTCATGAGGCTGTTATGAAAACCAAATGAGATTATGTTTTTGAAAACACTTAAAAAAGATCAAGTGCGATGTATGTGTAATTTTCCAGGAATATCCAAAAAGTCTTTGGGCTGGAATATTGCATAATTTCTCTCAGTAATTGTGTCAAAAATACTTCATAAATGGACAGATATAGTTGGCTATTTTTATATGTATGCAGTGATGATCTGATGAGAAAAATGATCTAACCTGAATATTTCATCTTTTAGTAGTACTAGCAATCTTGTCATGTGTGAATCTTTTAAAACCATGCTACAAACCACTGTTTCCTTTAGATATTATATCTTTTCTGACTTATTCCAAATCTGAAAATGGCCAAAGGGGATAAAATGTGCATGCACACACATCATGCATTGGGAGATATTTAAAACAACAGGTTAAAGATTGGATTAAAAAAAGACAAAGGCCTCAGGTTCTTTCTAATATTGAAATGTTACCAGTTAACAAGGAAAGAGGTCTATTTCACCTTCTGCTATTTGGAGAGTTATTGGGAATAAATGATTGTGTTGTGTGTGTGTGTGTGTGTGTGTGTGTTTACGTATAAATGAAAGTGAAAAGACATACATAATATACTATGGGGGAATAATTTCAAGAGTGAAAAATGTTCATGTTAAAATCATTCAGTTTGTTTCATTTATTTTAATCAATTTTATAAAAGGATTTTTTTTGGACTTGTAAGAAATAATTCAATGAAGACCAGAAAACATTGTGAAAAGGGTACATTTTTGTTTATGTTACTTAGGATATGAAATCACTTGTTCCCTAAATGGAAGAATTTTAATTAAAATAGACGAGAAACCAGGGAAGCAAAGGAGAAAGACATTTAAACATATTTTTCTTGTGTAAGATTTTTTTCATGTTTTCTTCATAAATGTTGAATTTCCCTCTGGGCTTTGCAGTATAGTTTGTATAATTATTTTGGAGAAATGAGAAATGTGAGAAGGAAAATGGGGTATTTTAGAGCTAACCCCAAATATATGCTACATCTGGCTGATGTAGTTAACTCTCCAAGCATCACTGTAATGGTGTAGATGTCACGAATTATGATGATGTAAAGTTTTATATTTCCCACTTCTAACACTCATTTTCACGGTGCTGGCTTCTTTGGCCACTTGTTTTTACACTTTCTGCTGTAGATGTATATATATTCATGTAATCCTCATCCTTTTTTCATTCTTACATGTTTATAATATCAATACACACTTTAACAAGGATAATACATAATATAATATAATATGATATAAGGTAATATATAATAGAATGTAATATAAGGTAATATATTAATGTGTCCAACATTTTCTGATTTGGATGTGTCTGTGATATTGGTAGCCACACTCAAGAAAATTGATTTTGGGAGAAACAGACCTAATGCTTGTTTGTAATCCACAGTGTGATGAAAGAACATTTAATGATGGGTCAATGCTAACAAAAGTTTTTCTCATTAGGTGTACACCACAGAGTCCTGGCATAGTTGTTACTACCTTCAGCTTTAATGAGAAGAGACCATAATGCACATTAATATCAGATTCAAAATTTCACAGTGTAGAACTTGTAGAGACTATAAAACCTAATGATGCCAAATACAAGTCTGAAAACCTCAATCCACTCTACCATCTTGTTATATCAGAAACACACTGAAGGAACAGTTAAACAGTTCAAAAGGGCATAATACATTAAATTACAAATCCTTAGGCATAGTATGAAAATTGGAACCAAATTTAAACTCAAAGAGTTTCATGTATGATCTTGAATTTTTCCTTATACCCCAGGTTCATAGTCTATTAAAGTCAATGTAAAGTGCCTGTACCATGAAGAGACAATACCACCCAGTGGATGAGAAATCAGCTCTGAGGTCAGACTTACCTGGTTTTAATCCCAGCTGTGCTCCTTTTTAGTTGAGCAACCTTGGGCAAGCAACTGTTGTCTCTAAACTTTAGCTTACCCCTCTTTAAAATGGGAATAAACATTGTACCTTTGAGAAAAACCCAATGAAATAAAGCGTATGAAATGCTTAATACATTTAAAGTGGTTAGTACAGTGCCTGGCTCATAATACACACTCGATAAACACCATTAAATATTTTAAGACTATTGTAAGGTCCTTTTAGGGCAGTACCAAAAAAAAAAAAAAAAGATTTTGCCTACTTTCAAGGTCTTTGATGGTCTTTCTGGAGACAGAGTCCTAACTTCAGGAATGATTTCAGGAACAGCATCAAAATGTGTATTGTCGAGGGACTCAAGAATAGATGCGGCCAATTGGAAATATATTAAAGATCCCAAGGAGGGAAAAATCAGGAGAGGATAGAGTCACATGAAAGAGTTTCTTGAGGATGGTAATTAAGCTGGGCCTTGCAGAATTTAATAGACAGGGAGAAGGGGGAGGAAGGCAGTAAATTGAGGGTATTTCAGGCTGGGAAAGTGGAAACTGTATCCTAACATTGTCTAGCCAACATATGTCTGGCTAATGGAAAGGCCTTGGGTGAAAGGCCCCTGCTTTTAGGCCATGCTCTGATGGCAGTCATTACAGGGCTTTCAAAGAAGATGGTTGTGTTAGTTTGAGAAGGATGTCATAACAAAACACCACGGACTGGGTGGCTTAACAGAAATTTGTAACAGTTCTGGAGCCTGGCAGTCCAAGATCAAGGTGCTGGCAGACTAATTTCTCCCTCCTGGGGTCTTTCCCCTTGGCTTGCAGATGGCCACCGTTTCACTGTATCCTCATATGGCCTTTTTCTCTTTGCATTCCTGGTGTCTCTTCCTTTTCTTATGAGGACACCAGTCCTATTGGATTAGGGCCTTACCCTTCTGACATCATTTAACTTCCATTATCTCTTTAAAGACCTTATCTCCCCAGTCAGTCACATTGGGGGTTAGGGCTTGTGTTAGTCAGGGTTTTCAAGAAAAACAGAACAAATAGGATAGATATAGACATAGATACAGATATAAGGATATATGAGGGGACTTTTTATGGGAATTGGCTCATGCCATTATGGAGGCTGAGAAATTCTGCAATAAGCCATCTGCAAGCTGGAGCACCAGGGAAGCCAGTGGTATAGCTCAGTGCAGGTCCCAAGGCCTGAGAGCCAGGGGAGCTTGTGGTGTAACTGTCAATCTGAAGCTAAAAGCCTGAGAACCCGGGGACCGCTGGTGTGGGTCTGGAAGTCTGAAGGCTCAAGAACCCGGAGTTCTGCTGTCCTGGGCAAGAGCAGATGGGTATCTCAGTTCCCGAAGAGAGAGAGAGAATCTGCCTTTCCTCTACGTTTTTGTTTAATCCAGGCCCTCGACTGAGTGGATGGCGCCCACCCACACTGAGTGAGGACTGATCTTCCTAACTCAGTCCACTGATTCATATGCCAATCTCTCCTGGAAATTCCTTCAAAGGCATACCCAGAAATAATGCTTTAACAACTATGTAGAGAGCCCTTATTCCAGTTAAGTTAACACCTAAAATTAACTGTCACAAGGCTTCAAAATATCAATTTGGGGGGCATGCAATTTAGTCCATAACAATCGTGAATCCATAGATGGAAAAATAGGTTCACTCTCAAGTGTTTTGAATCTGGGACTCAAATTTACAAGCCCTGATTTCTTTTTTTTTTTATTTCAGCATATTATGGGGGTATAGATATTTAGGTTACGTATGTTGCACTTGCCCTCCCTGCCCCCCAAGTCCGAGCTTCAAGCGTGTCCATCTCCCGGATGGTGCGCATCGCACTCTTTGTGTATGCATATGGCTATCCTTTCCTCCCCCCTCCCCCCTGCCCGACATCCAATAAGTATTATTCTTTATGTGCACTTATGTGTTGATCAATTAATACCAATTTGATGGTGAGTACATGTGGTGCTTGTTTTTCCATTCTTGGGATACTTCACTTAGTAGAATGTGTTCCAGCTCTTTCTAGGAGAATACAAGAGGTGTTATATCACCATTGTTTCTTAAAGCTGAATAGTACTCCATGGTATACATATACCACATTTTATTAATCCACTCGTGTATTGATGGACACTTGGGTTGTTTCCACATCTTTGCAATTGCGAATTGTGCTGCTATAAACATTTGGGTGAAGGTGTCTTTTTCATAGAGTGACTTGTTCTTTTGGGTAGATTCCCAGTAGTGGGATTGCTGGATCAAATGGTAGCTCTACTTGTATCTCTTTAAGGTATCTCCATATTGCTTTCCACAGAAGTGGCACTAATTTGCAGTCCCACCAGCAGTGTATGAGTGTTCCTACCTCTCCTCATCCACGCCAACATTTACTGTTTTGGGACTTTTTGATAAAGGCCAGTCATACTGGAGATAAGTGATATCTCATTGTGGTTTTGATTTGCATTTCCCTGATGATTAGAGA
>NW_012150840.1:21555329-21567632 GCF_000956105.1 Propithecus coquereli
TGGGTGCATACATATTTAGAATTGTTATGTCTTCTTGTTGAACTGTACCCTTCACCATTATATACTGATCCTCTTTGTCTTTCATTACTTTTGTTGATTTAAAAACTAAGGTATCTGAGATCAAAACTGCCACATCAGCCTTCTTTTGGCTTCCGTTTGCTTGAAATATTGATTTCCACCCCTTTACCTTGAGTGTAAATGCATCCTTGCAGGTTAGATGCATTTCCTGGAGACAGCAGATGCTTGGTTTGTTTTTTTTCATCCATTCGGCCAGCCTATGTCTCTTGAGAGGGGAGTTCAAGCCATTCACATTTATTGAGACAACCGATAAGTGGGGTGAATTACTGTTCATTCTGTTGGGTTGCATTTTGTTTCTTTGTTTTCTCTCTTGAGCCATTGTGGAATCTAGCCTTTGATCTTTAACTTTTGAGTGGTTTTACATTCGAGAGTGTTTATTGTGCTGATCCTTGTGTAATTCTGTTCTGGGTACTTCTTAGAGAGCTGATCTTGTCTTGGTGAATTCCCTCAGTCTTTGCTTATCTGAAAATGTCTTTATTTCTCCTTCATATATGAAACTTAGTTTTTCAGGGTACAAAATTCTAGCTTGGGCATTATTCTGTTTCAGAAAAGTGAGAATGGGACCCCAGTCTCTTCATGCTTGTAGGGTTTCAGTTGAGAAGTCTGGAGTTATTCTGATGGGCTTTCCTTTGTATGTTACTTGTTTCTTTCACCTTACAGCTCATAGAAGGGCCTTTGTAGTGGATATTTTGGTCAATCTGATGACTGCATGACGTGGTGTCTTCCTATTTGCATTGAATCTCCCTGGGGTCCGTTGAGCTTTTTGTACCTGTATATCTAGATTTTCAGCAAGCCCTGGGAAATTCTTGTCTATTAATTCTTCAAATAGCTTATCCAGCCCTTGAGTGTTTTCTTCTTCACCTTCCGGAACCTCTATCACCCTCAGGTTCGGTTTTTTAACATAATCCCACATTTTTTGTAGGCTTATTTCTTTTCTCTTAATTTTCTGCTTGATCTCTGTGACTGACTTGTTTAGTTGGAAGGAGTTCTCTTCAATGTCTGAGATTCTTTCTTCTGTTTGATCTACCCTGTTCTTGAGGCTTTCCACAGTGTTTTGTAGTTCCCTGAATAAGTCCGTCATTTCCAGGAGATCAGTTTGATTTTTCTTTAATATTTCAATTTCTTTAGTGAATTTTTCTTCCAAGTCCTGGTTTCTTTGTGTTGGTCATCCATTTTTTCTTGCATATCATTGAGTTTTCTTATAATCCATGTTTCAAATTCTTGTTCTGTCATTTTAGTGTTCTCAGTTTGGTTAATGTCAATTGCTAGGGAGCTGTTGTTCCTCTTTGGGAGTGTGCTTTCCGTTTGAGTCTTCATACTTCCAGAGTTCTTTCGCTGGTTCCTTCCCATCTGGATCAGTTGTTCCTTCTTGCCTTTAGATTTTCGTTTGGATAATGACACGCCCTGCTTAGTCTCTGAGCCAGTAGGTGGTGTTTGTGGGTGAGATTCAACCACATCCTTTATGATGAATCAGTAGATGCAGTAAAAGTGTGTGCAGAATGACCTCCCTGTCAGTAGGGGGCACTTGCTGGGAGGAACGAGCTGCAGTGCTGTTTTTGGGTCCTGTAGCCAGCTCTTGTTACTCTGGAGAGGCCCTCTTGTGCCTCGGGAGGTGAGTGGGGCCCTGGGACTTCCAAGTGTGTCCTTATTCTCCACCTCAGTGGGGGCAGGTCTGGGAGTGAGTCTGAGTGGGGCTGGATTAGGTAAGCCTGCCCTCAGGCTCCACAACTGCTGTTAGCAGGGGTCAAAGGTCTGTTCTTTACTTCTGTGCAAAGCTGCCGAGAGGGTCTGAAATGGCTCCACTCAGCTGAAAAGTCTGGTCTTGGGGAGTGGGGCTGTCTGAGACCCTCACTCTGGAGTAGGCCTCGCTCCCCTCTAGCCTCCCCCACTCTGTGGCCTTTCCCAGGCCTCTGCCAGCAAGCAGGACCTCAGGCCAATGGATCTCCCCTGGCTGTGATGTGGGCCAGGAGCTTCCCTACCCAGGATCGCAGCCTGAGCTGGGTGCACAGCCCTCTTTTGGGAGGAGGGTTGCCGCTCAGGCATGCTGATCTGCCCCTGAAGGCGCACACTCCTCAGGAGGCTCTTTCACAGATCTCTCTTCTGTGCCCCGGGTGTACCTGGGTGTACAGGGCCTGGTCTGCAGGCCTGTCCCCTGAGCCCTGGAGATCAATCCCTGACCCTGCCAGGGGAAGGGGTGCTTGTCTCAAATCACCTACAGGGTGCCCAAGCTGGATCAATTTCACTCCACCTCAGGATTTGCCCCACTCTCTTGTAGTCACCAGGCAAGCAGCACTTGGGAGAGCTGGAGGGTAGGGTGTTCACAGTCTGAGTACCCCTCAGTCTGCTGTAGGGCTCCAAAAGGAAAGGTCCCGTTCCTTGGAGATGCCTCTGTTTGATGGCTAAAGTGTCTCTCTGGGCACCCATGGGTAGGGAAGGGGAAGGAGAGAATGGAGCAGTGTGGTGTCTGCCTATAGGCTCGGGTCTGCATGCGGGGAGGTGCCCCAAGGGAGTTGGGAGCCTGGTGCCCTGTCTGCAAAAGGCTCACTGCTCACCGGCGGCAGTCATCACTGGGCTGGTGTTGGCAGGTCTCTCCAACCACTCAGGAGCCCACCAACAGTCCGAGATGCAAGGGAAGAGAAATTTATCTGCTCCACCTACCCTCGTCGCTGGTCTCCAAGCCTCTCGGGGACCTTTCTCCTTCCAATTCTCCTCCACAATGTCTTCCTGTGGAGTCTCCTGTAGTTTCAGGCACCCTTCCTTCTGACCCTCACTCAATCTATGTTTTTCTGCTCGTTTATTTTTTTCACTTTCTTCTAAAATCTGTCTTTCTTGCAGAGGCACTCTGACTCGTGGCTTTTCTCGTCCACCATCTTGGCTCCTCCCCCAAGGCCTGGGTTCTAACTTAACTCTGGTCATGGACTAGTTGCATGACCCTGACCAAGATACACCCTTAGTGCCTCAGTTTTCTTATCTCTAAAGTGGGGAAAACCATGTCTATCAGAGGAAGATTTTAAGGGTTAAGTTCAGTGTTATAAATGGAGATGCCTAGTATCACACTGTAAATAACTAGGTACTATATTTGCCTAATGATTGTCCTTCACTTTTCAAGTCTTCATTTCCCTGCTTAGACACTGATTACTTGGGGAAACATATTCAGAAAGATTTGTAATTTATTTCATTTATTCTTCCAAGATAATAGCCGCATGTTTTTAGAGAGTTTTGGTAATTAGAGCCCCTCCAACATCATCTCATTTAGTCCTTAGGACATTGCAAGGTAGACAGGGAATTCCACAAAGGGAGATCCAACAGAGTACACAGGAGTTGGCTCCCTGAGGGACAGTGGGGCTGTCAAGAGAGACAGAGGCCTTGCTGACTTCAGCCCAGAGGGGATTTGGCTAATAACTTGTCTCCTTCACTGGGAATGAAGAGAACATCTGAGAACTACACTGTCACCAAAGCAACATAGGGGCAGGAGTTTTATCTTTTCATATGCTGAAGAGCCTCTAAGACTGGATACAATGGATAATCACTTTGGCAAATAGATATTTTATTCTATAAGCAGCTTCTTTAAACTTCTGTAGCTACATGAAGTTTTACTTGGAAAATTTTGCAAGACTTCAGAAAAATATATTGTACAACCTAAATAGTCTGTATTGGGAAAATTGCCCCAGAGACAGAGCATGTATATAACTGGGATCATCTCATTTCTTTGGGGCTAGTGGGTGGTGAATGGGAGCGAAGGAAGTAATACACACAGGAATGGGTGTTTTCACAGGTGTGAAGACCAGGAGTTAATTTGACATACCAAGAAAGAGAGCAGCGTATATTAATATATGCTGGGATGCGATTTCAGGCCTGGCATTGTCCTTGGAGATTTTCTTGTCCCTCCACGCTGTTTAGTTCATCTTCTTCCCCAGGCAGACCTTGACAAGCCATTTGTTTATAGAAGACACCTCCGGAGCTAACCTTCAACATTTACAATGGAGATTCATTCTCTGGAGGAAATATATACAGAATATAGCTATGCTTGTTAAAGAGCAAATGTTCTGTTCTGAGAAGGCAAGGAACAGTTTCTCCTTTTGCTCCCTGCACACAAACTTGGGGCCACCCCCAACTTTGTGCCGCCTGTTGCTTTTCATGGGAGGGTCATGCAGAGTTATTTACTTTATTACTTTATTTAAATTTTCAGATTATTCCTGGGATTAATTGCTATTGAAGCCCAGATTTAATTAGCGTAAACTTCAGTAAGAGCTTAATATAAATTAAATTACAAGCTATATCTCTTTCAGAAATACTAGGATTTATTAGCAGTCCCCCCAGAACTAATTAGTTTCAAGGGATACATTTCAGCATTAAGGGATGGAGGAAGCTTTGTTTGCTATTGTTTGTAATTATATTGAGCAGAGTCTCTCCCTCCCCTCTCCTCTCTTCGTACCTACTTTGATGATTAGCCTGGATGGGAGAAGCCTTTTCTGTTTGCCCAAGGCCTTAGGAAAGCAATAATGGTCACTGAGAGAGAGAGAAATTGTCTCTACTGAGAGAAAATGGAGGGGAGGGAGAAAGAGCCTGGGAATTAGAAAAGGGTCAGATCACAGCTCATGATTTAAATTAAAAAAAAAAAAGTTGAAGCAAAAGGATGTGTGAAATTAGCATTTTTAAATCCAAGAAGTATGAAATGATTTTCTCATAAATCTCTAAATGGGCAAAGGAAACTGTCGTTAAGCATTCCTGCTTGTTCTGTGAGCCAGGAAAAAGACAGAGCAGGCTCTGTGCTGTTGCCAAATTAATCTTCCAAAAGAAGAGCTTGATTATGTAATACCCTTGCGCAAGAACAGACAGTTAAAGGGAATGAATGTATCTTGGAGTCAGACAAGTTTGAGTCCCAATTTTACCTATTTGTCCATTTGACCTTGGGCAACCCACCAGCCTGGTGCTACTTTGCTTCTTTCATGTACAAAAAGAGATAGTGCTAGAACCTACCTCACACGGTTATCATGAGAATTACATGAAATGATGTAGGTAAGACTCTTAGCACAGTGGCACATGATAAAATCAATGTTTGTTGTTGATAATAGATGAGGTCTTTTGTCATCTGGTTTCTATCTACCTTTAAGCATAATGCCCTGCCATTCCAATTCAAGATGCCTACCCTCCAACTAAACTAGTACCTTATAATTTGGTGTGTTCCGATGTTACATGGCAACCTCTGTGTCAGTAAGACACTAGGTCTTATTCAGCTTCAGAACTCCCAGTGGCCAGGAGAGTCCTAGAAAATGAAGATGCATCAACACTACATGTGGAAAGATTAGGTTTACAAAGTCTGTAAACTTCAGTCCATGTGTTTGTGAATCTACAGTGTTTAAAGAAGAGTTTAAGCTTGCAAGTTTTCCTGTACTTGAAAGAGTTAGATGAGATGATTAATCAGTATGGCTCTCTCCAACTTAAAAATGTTATGATTTCATTTAATCTGTTTTAACTTCTTATTGTCACAGTTTTATGATACATCACCAACATGAAGCTTAAAAGATTAGCAAAAAAGTGATATTTTCAAATACCCAAATATTTTATATTATATGAAAAATGTATGGGTTTTTTAAAATATTTTTTTTGATTTCAATAGGATGCTCAACACTAGACTATTCTTTATTGTGAATGTGGTAAGGAAAAGCTAGCCAAAATGAAGCAGATGGTTGGCGGATTTAGAAAATATAGATAATCCATGTATATATATTTCTGTTACTTGCCCTTCTTGAATATTACTTATAAGAAAGTAGTAAAGGCAAAGATTTCCAGTTGTTATCAATTGTTCGTGATTTTTATTAATGAAGCTATCCCGTATTTGTGGAAAAATGTCAGAGAGAATGTTGATACCAGGTAACGCCCCATCTTAAATAGGTCATTAGTCATACAGGTGATAGCGTCACAGAGTTGGGGAAAGTATTACTTTCCAAATCTGTGACTGACCTCATCACCAGAGGTATGCCGATGCATCAAGTAAGGTGTGTTTCTTGGAAAATATCTAATGTTTAGTAAATTACCTAAATTACTAAATGGGACATTGGCTTCCTTGAAGAGTTAAATTCCCCTCATGAACAAGTGAGCAATTTTTTTTTTCAACAGGTAATTTACTCAGTACGTAATCTCAGCTTGTATATGGTAATACTGGTCAAATTTTATTGAAGAAAAAGAATTTGCATTTTAAAACTCTTTCCAATTTCTCAGCCAGCAGTATGATTCTTTCACACAATATCTGAATGCGCATAAAACCAGTAAACCAGCACTTTGGTCAGACACTCGTAGACTGATGAAACAGTGTTTGACAGGATATCGAAATTAGTTCCCACATAATTGTTCCATTCTTTTGGTAAAAGTACTGAATGATTTGTTTTAGAAAATATTTTTTTGTATGGTTCCGTGCAATATTTAATTTGAAGTGAAAAAGTGATAAGGCTGACTAATACAAAATGTGAATTATAGAATCAATTTAAAGGGATCGAAAGGAGATGGTTTTATTTTCTTCAAATTTCGTGGGTTGGTATATTTGAAATAGTAACTGAGACTCTTTTTCTGACATCTTCTGTTGCCCCAACCCTGCCCATAATTTGAGTTTCACTCAAAAGATATAATGATAAAAGTAGTATCTATTTTTTTTAGTGCTTATTATATGCCCAGTCCCTGTAATAAGTACTTACATATAGTATTAGCCCATGTAATGATTACAAAAGCCTCAACCTGGGGGAAATACAAATATCATCTCCATTTCATAGATGTGATAACTGAGGCACTGAGATGTTAAGCCACTTGCCTTAAGTCACACAGCTCATAAGACCAAAGAAGTCTGACTCTAGAAGCCAAGCTTGTACTATATTTGTCAAACTTGAGCTTGCATCAGAATCACCTGAAGAGTTCCTTAAATCACAGATTTCTGGGTGCTACCCCAGGGTTTTTGAGTCAGTAAATCTGGGGTAGAGCCTGAAAATTTATTTCATAATGAGTTTCCAGGTGGTACTGATGCTGTTGATCTCAGGGAACCACTTTAAGACCACTGCACTACGCCTCTGTAATACCGATAACACAGGAAAGGATTGTTATGGCAGAAAAAGTCAAGGCTTTTACATTTTGAAAATCCAGACTGAAACCACTGAGGGCGTAGAAAGACATGTAATCATCTGGCACTTTTGGATCCTGAGACTAGAAAAGCTTCCCAGGATAGAGGGAATGAAGGAAAGTATAGACACCGGTGGTTTCCTGAGAAGGGACTTCTGGATTGCTCCCCAGGGGAGGCTGGGAGGATATGGGGAGAAAAATAGAAGTCCCAGATAACGCTGGTAGAGCTTGAGCAGAGAAGGGCCTGTGTCCTCTACCAGATGGAGCCTGTAGAAGCTGCAAGGCCTTGGAGTTCCCGTTGCTCAGCATGCTGGAGAGACGGGAGAAGCAGCCACCTGCAGTGTCTCGGTGGACAGGTGTGGCATGCCAGTACAGAGTTCCTGGAGTCTCAGCAAGGGGCAGAAGTAGGAAAATTGTCCCCATGGGTGTTCAGGAGGACTTGGATATGGCTGGCAGAAAGCAGGTGACTTGACGAGAGTGGCCAGCATTGGTCCGCTCTGGTGGATGACAAAGGCGATAGGGGGATGAGGAGGTCTCCTGGATGCCGCATGGAGAGATGACCACAGGAAGGCCCAGAAGCCCCCTCTGCACCCCTGCATAGGAACCACATAACCCTCCTCCCCCCAAACTCACAGCCATCCCTGGAAAAAAGAGATGGAGGGGTCGTTCCCAGCATCTCGAAGAAAAGAAGCATAGTAAAACAAATTTAGTTTTATAAAGAAAGCTACATTCTTGCATGTACGTTTGTGTGATGAAATCTATACTCACTATAAATTGGTTGCTGCGGGGAAACTTAAAGAATGCTAGTGCAGGGGACATCTATGTCACAGACTGATTAAGAGACCCAGGGGCAGATTTAAAGCCAAATCATCGTGAGTCAGTAGAGGTGACCCTGTGGAAGGATGGGTGTCCAGAGAAGACATGGTAGACTCTGGAAATAACACTACTGGACTGTAAAGAGACTCAGTTTGGAAGACAACCAAAATGCCTCAAATTTAGAAGGCAGAAATAAAGTAAGTGTCTGAAAGGAGAAAGAAAGGGCAAAAGTAGCCTTGTAAGAGTTTATTGACAAAATTCATGTAGGATGCACTTTCTTTCCCTGGAAAGCAAAGGGAGCTTCCAGTGCTGTCAGCCCAGGCCAACAAGGTGGTGGGAGGACATTACCCTGTCAAAATAGCATCCATCTTGACCTTCAGTAAAGCAGTGACATGGAGTCTACGTGGAAAGCCTATCATTTGAAAAGGACACTAGACTCTGAATCTATCAAGCCCTGGAGGGCTAGCCATTGGCTTCCCTGAGCTACAGTTTTCTTACCTATAAAATTGAAATAATACTTCCCTGATAAGAGTATTAACTTTTATATGACCACCAAATATATCACACTCGACATGTAACTGCTTCCAAATTGTCTCTATTTTTTGCAAGTATAGAGAATACAGTAGTCCCCCTTCATCCACAGAGTCTACATTCCAAGCCCCCTAAGGTGGATGCCTGAAACCATGGATAGTACCAACCCTATGTATACCATATTTTTCCATATATACCTATGATACAATTTAATTTATAAATTAGACATAGTAAGAGATTAATAATAATAAATGATAATAAAATAGAATAATTACGTGGTACTTCTAGAATGCCCCTCAGAAAGGAGAGCGTGAGAGTTGTAGCTAACTATGCAGTTTAGAATAGGGGCACAGTCCACACAAGTCTTCCCTCACATCTAACACCAATTTCAAGTTTAGGGGTTTCACAAACCACCTTAGGTTTCAATAGTTCACTAGAAAGATTCACTCACAGAACTCACAAAGTAAAGCTGTTATATTTACAGCTATGGTTTATTGCAGGAGAATGATACAAATTAAAGTTATTCAAGGTAAGAAATGCATAAGACAGAGTCCAGGTGAGGTCCAAATGCAGAACTTCTAGTTGTTCTCTTCCCATAAAGACAGGGTTAACTCCTCTTAGTCATGATGTATGACAATACACATGTAATACTGCCATGCAGGGAAGCTCACTTGAGCCTTGGTATCAAGAGTTTTTATTGAGTCTCCATCACATGTTGCCTGTGTGGCTCATCTGTAGTCTGCAACCCTTCCTGGAGGTTGGCTAATACCCACAGTGTCTAGTTCCTCTGGAAGTCAGAACCACTACCATATGGCCTCTGTCATAAATCACACTGTTAGACTGTCCAGTGGTCAAAGACCTCAGGCAAACAAAGATAGTCCTATCATGCAGAGGATTCCAAGGGCCAAGGGATCACCTCCCAGTAGCTGAGGGAAAAGGCCAGACCTCTCTTTGGATAACATTGATTTTTCACTACACAGAGGGTCAGGACTTTCTTCCTCTCCTTCTTAATCTTGGTGCTGAGAGCACCAGTTTGGTAGGTGATGCTCATGCAGCCATCCTCATGAAGATAAAACCACATCCTAGAGTTACTGTGATGGGGTCAGGAGAGACCTGGGTCTCCGATGACTTCATGTGGCTGAAGTCATCCACCAGCATGGACTCTTTTACACAAATGAGAAATAACAATCTATCTTACTTAAGCCATTTATCTTGACTATTTTTTCCTCTCAATCATTAAATATAATCCTAACTAAAACTGTATGTTCTTGACTTTAAAAATGTCCTTATTTTAAAAGAGTCTCAATAATTGTCAGGGACTTATGATTCCAATTTTCAACCTCAAAAATAATACACATTTTTGAGAAGTGTATTTTTAATTGCATTTGGAAAGACTTCTTATGAAGGCAAAAGTTCTCTCCATACTAAGTGTTTGAGGGGTTCCAAATTTTCATCATTGTATTCAATGTCCATTTTTTTACTGAGGACACATTTGAGTGTATCTTAGTTTGGGGAATTTTTTATTATTATACCAATACTAACATTTTTCATAGTCTTATTCACTGTATACTTATATCAGGGTGACTTCCCTTCCCTTCTCATTCATCGTAAGGAGGACCTTTTAGTGACAGATAGCAATCATTTTCTCTGTAGTCACCTTTTGATGTGCTTGCACACCCTGTCCCCATCCAACTGTGTCTCTCCTCTACTGCCACTCATGAAACAGAGTTATAATAGCCATAATTCTCTTGCAATCAGTCAATTGCTGCAATTAACAAATGGTTTATTAGAGTGTTAACCTCCATTAGCTGAGAGGCTAGATCATTAGCTGCCTCCGATAACCATTTCTCAAGGTTTATGACTTAAATAATCACCTAAATGATGACTTTTATTCTTTTACCTAGATTGAAACGAAATTTCATAAGAACTTGGAATTTAGGGATAAAATGAACAATATTTGTTAAAAAATATCTGTAGACTTGTGCCCTCTTTTTTTTTAGGGCCTTGGTGTTTGCATTAGAGACTCCAAGCAAAGATAAGATACAGACAGTAACTGCCATGCACTGAGGAAGCATTCCCTATGACAACATACATTTGTCCTCCATGGATTGGGGTATGTAGGTAAAAAAGTGTTTTCCTTTTAAATTATAATTTCTTGTATTAGTAATACCAAGTTTTAACACAAAATATGTAGCGTCAATGTTTTGTGACTTATTCATTGCTAAGCCATTGTACACTACCTATACTTAGTTTTCTGTGGTAAGAAAAAAATTCTTCTAAGAGTAAAGAGAGCTATTACTGTATATCTCTATTTGGCATCTCTAGTGATTCAGGATAAGTAAAAAAAGAGCAATGAAATTCATAAATTTGATCATGACACATCACTGCTCACAAGCCTTACCTGTTCTCAATTGCCTACAGTGTAATAAAGA
This sequence comes from Propithecus coquereli, assembly GCF_000956105.1. Taxonomy (NCBI): domain Eukaryota; kingdom Metazoa; phylum Chordata; class Mammalia; order Primates; family Indriidae; genus Propithecus; species Propithecus coquereli. Next base: position 21,566,294 of record NW_012150840.1, read on the forward strand.
TTTTTTTTTTTGGTAGAAAAGGTAGTAGGTTTGGGTTCTAACTCATGGAATGCCAGTTTCCCTATTTCTAAGGTGGATATGACAGTATTAATACTTTTATTCCTACATATTTTGAGAATAAAATGAGATAGTACCTATGAAAATTTTATGAATGGGATGAGAGATCAAAATGTCACATCTATTTCCATATTTCTAATATGCCTAGAAATGAATGCTTTAGACCAGAAAGATGTGTAGTTTCTCACTGAATTCTGTCATTCAGTCATTTAGATACTTTTAACTACATAAAGCAAATACAAATTTGCCATGAGACTATTAAAGCTATTTTACTTTGAAGGTAGACTCTAACCAGTTTTGTTTTGATTGATTTGGCTCTTATGCAAAAAAGTTTATTCATCAAAGGAGAGATATAAACCATATCTTGTTCATCTCTATAGCTACTCTGGCATATCTCACATGGTAAGTTTTAAATAAATATATGTTGAACTCCTCAAATACATAAGGTAAAAATTAATCTCTCTTTTTAGTGATCCCTCAATGATGATATCTTTAGGAAGTAGATTTCTTTTTTCACATTGTCTTTATCAGCTCTTTACTTTTCTGCCTACTCTGCTGATTTGTAGAATTATTAAGAGCATAGACATAATCTGTTTCTCTTTGTATCCCTCATAATGCCTAACATCATGCTTTGCCTATAGCATAGCATTTCCTAGAGATTTTCCATTGAAGACTAACACAATAGGATGTTGTATTATTTTCTTATTGCTGCTGTAACAAATTACCATAAGTTTAGTGGCTTAAAGCAACAAAAATTTATTGTCTTACAGTTCTGGAAGTCAGAAGTCCCAAATCAATCTTATTGTGCTAAAAAAAATAGCCAAGGTGTCAGAATGGTTGGTTCCTTCAGAGGCTCTAGGGGAAAAGCTATTTCTTGCTTTTTTCAGCTTCTAGAGACTCCCCTCATTCCTTGGCTGCGGTCTCTTCCTCCATCTTCAAGGCCAGCAGTATAACATCTTCAAATCTCTCTCTGCTTCCACATATTATTGCCTTCTCTCTGCTTCTGACCTGCCTGCCTCCCTCAGAGACCCTTGTGATTATCTTGAGCCTACACAGTTAATCCAGGACAATCTCCACAATCTTAAAATCTGTAACTTAATAATGTTTTCAAAGTCCCTTTTGCCAATCAGGTACATGTTCATAAATTTTGGGAATTAAGATGTGGGCATGTTTGGGGTGCTATTATTTTGTCTATCAAGATGTTGCTTGGTAAAAAGGAAGGTGTAAAAGGGTTCCATAGTCAGATAAGTCTGGGAAACATTTCGTATAAATAACATGAACA
>NW_012150840.1:21569408-21572997 GCF_000956105.1 Propithecus coquereli
GAACATAATATTTCCTGAACTTTTTTGTAATGGCATCTTTCTCCCTCCCCTCAAAGAGTATTTAATGGACTAGCATTTGTGATAGTCATGGGAGTGATGCGTGGAGGAAGTCTTGAATCTTTTCTCACTTTCCATGACTTATAGATGGAATTTAAATACCAGAAATAAATAATGAAATTTTTGAAAAGATCTCAGTTCTTCAGACTTTGCTATATTTGATTAATCAAACTTTAATTTTTCTTTATTAGTTTTTCCCAAGTGTCCTTATCTAAGAAGGACGATTCCCTCCGGTTTTAGCTCTGACATATAAAGAGCTTAGAAGTTGTCCTAGATATTTTTCTCATACCTAAGACAACATTTATCTGTAAACTCTCAAGAAAAAGCTGGACAAACTGAACAATCACCTGCTTTGCTTGAATCTATCTGAGAATTGAAGCTGCAGGGTAAGTCTCGAAAGATTTATCCTCAAATCTTGAGATGCTGGAACATCTAGAGAGATACAGCAACCGAGATCTGCTTACCTGGGGCATAAGCCACTGGAGCTGTAAAGTCATAGAAACACTTAGATGGAAATTTTGACAAATTGCTGCTGGCTGAGTATGGACTTGCTTGAGAGTGGAGCCCAGCCTTATAGGTGTGTGTGGGGAGGCACATTTTCCTGCAGAAACTCTGATAAGTTCACATAGTAAAGGTCCAAGAAAGATCCTCTTGTGACCCTAGCAGGGAGAGGGAAAAAGTAACAACCGTGAAATATGCCCTGAGATGTCTCCATAATACAGGCACATTCTACAGAGGAAAAGTCTTTGCCAGACCACAATTCTGAACCTTATTTCAGCAGGAGGAAGGGAAATTATTATTTCCTTGATATCTCTTCATCTTCCCTGTCTTACTTAAATAGGGAACAGAAAATATTTTCAACAGGAGACAAGGTTTTGAGGAAATACGTTGGGAATGCTAAAGCCAGGGGAGAGAGTAGGGAGCAATGGAAAAAAGATATACCACTGGAGGAGGGATGGAAACACTCATGAAGGCCACAGCCCTGAGACATAGACTTGTTAAAAGATGGAGACATAGTTTAAACATTATAGAATGACATCCTTGCCTTACACCCTAGCGCCGTACCAAAGGGCTCCAGTAAAATAACAGTGGTTATAGCTGAAAGTACATAGAGAAGCCCCAAAGCCAAGAGGGGAGATAAAATGAAGGACAGTAGAGGAATTTGAAGCCTCTGGTGCTTATAATTATAGCGAACATTAAGTACAGCCCAATTCCTTATTGGGTTTACATAAATCCTCATGCTAATGACTATTTAAATCTTCAGTTCCTATTACCTGATACTACATATTCAGCTTTCAACAAAAAATTACAAGATATGCCAAAAGATAAGAAAAACAATCTGTAGAAAAAATAATCATCAGAACCAGACTCAGATATGACAGAGATGCTGGAATTATCAGGCAGGGTGTTTAAAATAACTAGGATTAATATGGTAAGGGCTGTAATGGAAAAAGTGGGCAATATGCAAAAGTAGATGGGCAATGTAAACACAGAGATAGAACATGTAAGAAAGAATCAAAAGGAGGTGCCAGAAATCAAAAACACAGTAACAGAAATGAAGAATGCCTTTGGGAGGGGGTGCTCATCAGTTGACATAGCTGAGGGAAAAAAAATCACTGAAGTTGAAGATAGGTCAATAGAAATTTCCAAACTAAAAGGCAAAAAGAAAAAAAAAAAACTGTGAGATAATATGAAAAGGTGTAAGATATGCCAAATTAGAATACTAAAAGGAGAAGAAGAAAGAACAGAGAAGAAGTATTTGCGGTAATAATTGCTCAGAATTTTTCAAAATTAATGACAGATACCAGTCCACAAATCCAGGAAGCTCAGAGGAGCTTCCAAACATAGTAAATTCTAAAAAACTCCACACGCACACATATCATATCAAACTATAAGAACTCAAGGACAAAAAGAAAATCTGGAAGGAAGCTAGAGGAAAAAAAATCACCTTGTCTATACAGGAACAAGGATAAAAATTATAGCAGATTTCTCTTTCGAAACCATGCCAGAAAGAAGACAGTACAATGAAATTTTAAAAGTGTTGAAAGAAAAAAAAAAACCCACCATTTTTGAATTCTATATCCAACAATATTATCATTCAAAAAGGAAGGAGAAATAGAGATTTTTCTCAGACAAAATAAAATTGAGGGAATTCATTAGCGGTAGACCTGCCCTGCAAGAAATATTTTAAGTTCTTCAGGCAAAAGAAAAATGATATACGTGAATAAATTGGATCTGCATAAAGAAAGCATAGAGTAGGAAAAACTTTACCTCTATCCTCTTAGGTTAAGTAAATGGGACCCGTGCATTAAAGTGACAAAAGGCAGAACAACAGGAGAAAAAGGTCGTTTATTTACATGTGTAATGTGCCTCCACATGGGAGAACTCAGTGATGAGTAACTCAATGGGGTGGTTCAAATTTCGAGCTTATATACCATCTTACTAGGTGGGGGGGAGGGGGAGAAAGGCACCTAATGGGGAAACTTCATGGAAAGACAAATAGATTTTCAGGAGAACAGACAGGAGATAAGAATGTTTGTGACAGTGTTTGTTTATACGGGTGTAAATTGTCTTTCTGTCTCCTTCAGGGCGATAAATCCAAATCCCTGGAGAAGGGATTTGGGGTAAGCTTTATGTTCTCTCTTCTGGAGTAGGTCTGCCCTGAAGAGGAATTTAGGGCAGCCTTATTTCCAAAAAATTGCTGCTTTTAGTTAGATAAGGGAGGCTCTAAGAAGGCTTTTATTTTTTTGTATCTGTTGAATCTCTGATGCTTTTAGGTACATGATTAATGCATGTAGTATGTCCAGCATCCTACCTGATGTAAAATAGTGGCAGAGAATAGCACTTATTTTTCTTCTGGCTTTTCATAGAATAGCAACTCACTTCTTACCCTCCTTCCTTGGTTTTCATAATTCTATTTTATAAAAATTCCGTGTTCCTTCCCTGCCATTTCCTTTTAAATTTTTTTCCCTCATACTATATCTTTTAGTACTGTGTATGTGTTTGACACTATTATATAGAGTGGTGATTAGATTAAACCTAACAGCTTGGACATAGATTTAGCAATAATTAGTAAATGATTGTGACAGTCAATTCTAGGAAATTTAACAAATTATTCAGATGGGTTTGTGTAATTCTGTAATGTTAACTTTTGCTTGCCCCAGACTGAGAAAAGAAAAAGAAAGGATTTGGAGAATATGAATAGCCAGAGAGGCTTTGCATTGAGTCCTGTGTTTGGCACAGGCCAGGAAGGATATTTGTTAGTGAGGTCTGAGAAGAACAGAAAGGAAAACTACCCTTTAAAAATCAATAACAAAGATAAAGAGTAACGATATGTCCTCTAATGAAGTCTGAAGAAATGGGTGAAAATTAATTCCCAGTGATCAACAGTAAAGTAAATAAATTGCTTTTCTCACACTTATGGCTTGGAAAATAAATTTCAAATCCTCAAACTCCCAGTTGCCAAAATGAGTAACAATAATTATAGGAAGCTTGCTACATAATGGTCATTTTAATTACCATGTTTTTGCTT
>NW_012150840.1:21574472-21592313 GCF_000956105.1 Propithecus coquereli
AGAACAGTCACTTTCAAAGGGCTGTGAAATTGCTAAGACTGATTTAAATCGATTGTGATTCTTCCCCTGGGATTGAGGACATTGCCAGTGAACAAAATTGGGGTTCTCATGGCCAGGAAGAATGGGAGGAATGGCTGACATCTGGGCACCCAAATTTGCTGGCCACAGCTACTTACTATGGTTTCTTCGGGAAGCCTGGAAGCTTCCGTTGTACTCTAGGTTACCATGGCTTTTTGCCGGGTTGCTGGAGCATCAAGGCCTTCAGGATACCAGATGGCTTTCTCTCAGTTTCTCTCTGCTGGAGCAAGCTTGTGTCCCATGCAAAAATAGGGAGAGTAGTCTCTTTTCCAAAGTAGCTTTGTTATCCATGTCTCATAAGTTTCCTCACTCAAAGAGCCCCTTCCATAATGCCTGAAGCACCTTTATCTGTAGAGATGAGGGAAGAATACAAGTTCCCCACCACTGGCTTTTAATGTTTAACTTGTTCAGATTTCTTTAGAGATAAAGATCAAAACAAGGTAGCCAAAAGAAAGACAAAGCACAAAGGGTATTCTTAAGTAGCTCTTTTTGTGTAGTTGGTTATCTTACCTGTAAACATGAGATGATGTTGAGAGAGCTCTTCATCACTTGCCAGAAAGAAATTTAAGGCTCCACAAACAGGCAAGCAGTGTGGATTTTACTCTCCGAGGAGCTCCTGTGCTGCCCAGGAGAGAGAGCCCTGTGTAAGTAACCTCCGATAAACTCATCTGACCTGTCAAGCTGGATTTGTCTGAATCATTCTTTGGTTCCTCAGCACCCTCTTGGTTTGGGGGGTGGTTTTCCTATACCATCCCGGGATTTTCCCCAAACCAGAGATCAGATCCAGACCCTGGAGCTAGGGTTGGGAGCAGGTATCTGTGCCTACCCAACCCATCCTTGACTGGCAGGAGATTGTCCACCTACACAGATTTTATTTTAGGTGCTGTGCTACAGTATGCTACTTAAATAAGTATCAACAAACCAAAACTAAAAAGGAAGATGTGATTTTTAAAAGATTGAACTTTAAGGCTAGTGAGCTAGAGAAATACTCTCAGAATGTTTGACTTGAAGAAACAAAGCATAAGTTGTACACATTTGGAAAAAAAATCAGGAAGCTTGTACTGTAATTGAGACTTGGAATGTAATTGAGACGGGCCACAGCTGAAACATCTGGGTCTGGAAACTGGTCAGGTTTATCAGTTTTATTGGTTTATCATGGGGTACTCCTACGATTTAGGCCATGTTTCATATAATGAGAGAAACGTCAGGCAGGGAAAATAAAATACTCAGTGAATGTGGGCATACTTTTGCCATGTGGAAATCATCAGAACCAGCAAATGCCAACCAGTATGTTGTGGGGTTTCTTAGAGGCAGGTGGAAACCAAGCACACAGGAAGAAATAAATGACTAACTTCTATCAGAATTGTACCAGTATGTTTGCTGATAACATGGATGTATGGATTTAGCCATTACTGTTAGATAGTACTGATTGCAGAGTCTACACCCCTGCACACCGCCAACACCTCATCATAGATTTTCCCAGTACTATGTACCACTCTGTCACAGCCCTGTCACTCTGGGGATGTTGTGTTTGTTTGGGAGAATGTTTGACTGTTGTATGCCTCTGCTTGTGGACTGTAGCTCCAGGAGGGCAATGGCTATAGGTGCTTTTGTTTATTATAGCATCCCCAGACCTATCATAGGGCCTGGCTCAATAAAATATTTTAAATAAATAAGTACATAATACATGAGTGAATGAATAGATTTTAGGGTTAGTATCTGGTCTTTGGAGAGATGAAGAATGAGGTTATAGCTGAAGTTGAAGCTTTTATTAAGAATTGAACATGAAGTCACAATAGAACCAGATCCAAGATACATTTGAAGCTGAGAACTCCAGTACTAAAGAGGTTTGTGTTGGGAAGTGAAAGTCAAGTGGCCCCTCCTTATGGGTGGATATGTGGAGTCTGAGAAGTTGTTTAGACCATCATAATTATTTGACAGCTTGTCTCACCTTTTCTGCCTGATCAGAAGGTCTTTGAAGGTGGATACCTTGTCTGGTTGTTACTGGCATCATGTCAGTTTCTTGCACAGGTAGGCACACAGTGATCGATGAGTGAATGAATGAATCAACAAATGCATGAAAAAATTTCCAGGTTAAAAACTATTAAGACACATTAATGCAAAGTGGGGATGTCCAGATGTACAGCTATGCAATGCAGAATATACTGAATGAATATATCCTTTGATTCTGCAGCAGGAAAAGACAGGATTTCTCCCTTAAGTTAATAAATCCTAGGCTCAGCTGGTTTCAATATCCAACTCAAATGGCAGTTGCATTTTTGCCAAACATGCCAATGACAGCCTTTAGGTATGAGGGGCATTTATATTTTATCATAAATGGAAAATTCCAAATTGCAGCTGGCTTGCCCTGAATTTTTTATGATCTGTAAATGATTTTTATCATGGTTAAGTATCATGAAATAGTCTTCATTCCACAATTTATATCAAGTGCTTGCAGTGTGCAAGTCTCAGAGACAACAGACAATGAATCAGACATAGCCTTTACCTTCAGGAGACATCTTTAGTAGGTATATGACCTTTTGTGAGTCACTTAACATCTAATAGCCCCAGTATTTGATCCTGTAATATATTTGTTTTAAAAATTAAGAGGGGCCATATCTGCAGATTCAGAGAAAGAAATCTGCCTAGGCAAGACCTGCATGCTATGCTTGGGCAAAGACTAAACTACCTCCCTTCTCCTTCATCAATATTTTTTCTGGTAGGTTCCATTAACCCCAGCTATGTTTGTTCATTTTGCTCCAGCCTCACCATCATTACTTTTGCAGAGACCTCTGCTGTTGCTGCCCTCCTATTTTATCATTCCCTTCCACAACAGAAACAGTTTAAGTAGCTTGGTTCTTAAAAGCAATAGATGGATGTATTTGGGACACATTCTTTCTGGAAGAAGTCACATCACCCCTCACACCCAATTTAAGAGACAGAAGGAGTTAATTATGACTCAAGATTGCCAGTTAGAGTCCTAGAATTGAGCCAGAGTTTTAAAATACCCTTTAGTTTTTAGGTCTCTATGAGCCTTTTTAACATTTTCTGCGCTCAAGCATGGATCTTAATTCTTACTTCACTCTGCTCATCGTATACTCCTTTAAGCCAAACATGGCAAAAAGATTTCACATGGTCTACTAATTCCTATTGTTTAACAGTTGCCCTTTGCAGCACTGGTTGAGAAGAATTCTCAAATGACAGGAGGCTCAGGAGGAGTATCAGGATTGACTGGCTATGTCTGCCCTGTATGCAGCATGGGCAAGTGGCAGCAGATATATGTATGTATAACTTATGCTTCCCAAGTAAGGTTTGTGGTTGGCATGAGGTCACACTGATTAATCCCAGTGTCACTTCCTATTTGGTAAGCCCTTGTCTATTCTGTTCTACAGGATAAAGACCGGATTTCCATCTGGAACTGAAAAGCAATGTTTAGTCATGGCTGTGACCTAGAAAGAAGCCTACCAATCCTCATTGGCATTATGAGAAAATAAAAAGCTGTAGGCTAATGATAAGCACCAATCTTCTGAAGCTTCAGTAAGCCAATCTGTGTTCCTATAAATTAGGAGCCAAAAAATGATGGCAGAGTGGAGTAGGGAAAGACAGAGTGACATACAGAGACCAAGTTTAAGGATACAAGCCAAGAAACTGTAGCAAAGAGACCAAAAAATGTAGTGATTTTAACAAGATACAGGTTTGTCTTGTCTCATGTTTCAGTTTGCAATTTGAAGTAGGCAGTCCCTTGGGGAGAGCAGCTTCTCCTTCAGACCAAAGTGGATACTTTTCACTATCTGCTAACCAACAGTGAGGGCCAAAGGACAGGGTAACACTATGGGATCATTATAGTGGCATATAGCAATGGGATGTTCCAATCACATCCCATTGGTCAGAATTTAGTAATATGACCACAAAGTTGCAAGGCAGGAGGAAATGTAGTTTCTAGTGGGCTTGCCATCTGCCCAATGAAAACTCAAAGTAATGGATATTGTTGGACAGTTAGTGATTACTACCACACTGAGGAAGTTTTGGATGCATGAGAGGAAGCAGAAAGAAAAAATAGAACAGAAATGTTAAATGCATTAAATAATGTCTTTTGCAGCAACTTGCATGGAACTAGAGAACATTATCCTAAGTATAGTATCTCAGGAAGAGAAAAACAAATACCGCATGTTCTCACTAATAAGTGGGAGCTAAATTACAGATACATATGGTCATATAGTGGTGTGAAGGACATTGGAAACTAAGAAGGGGGAGGATGAGGGATAAAAACTTACCTGTAGGTACAATGTACCACTACTCTTGTGACGGGCATGCTAAAGGCCCTGACTTTAGCATTGTGCAATTCATCCATGTAACAAAAAGACTTGTACTCCCTTAATATTTTGAAAAAATAAAAAAAAAGAGATGTTAGATACTACTGTTTTCCTATCCTGCCATGGTTTGAATGTCTCCTCTAAAACTTATGTTGAAATTTAATTGCCATTGTGATGGTATTAAGAGGTGGCACCTTTAAGAGGTGATTAGATTATGAGGGTTCTGTTCTCATCAGTGGATCAACGCCATTATCTCAGAAGTGGGTTAGTTACTGTGGGAGTGGGTTCCTGGATAAAAGGATGAAATTAGGTCCTCATCTTTTATCTGTTTCATGTGCTTACTTTCCCTTCTACTTTCCGTCACGGGATGATGCAGCACGAAGGCCTTTCCCAGATGCCAGTGCCATTCTCTTGGACTTCCCAGTCCTCAGAACTGTGAGCCAAATAAACTTTTATTGTTTATAAATTACCCAGTCTCAGGTATTCTGTTACAGCAACAGAAAATAGGCTAAGACATATCTGATATTCACTCTCTGCTTCTTCCTTACTAATTTGTCCCGAGTTTTGGTGTTCAATGTATTCAAGTAAAAACAACAATTCTTGTAATTCTTTGCAGCTAGCTGAATTGTGATAGGTCTGAGCCAATGAGGTATGAGGGAGATTTCCTAGCTACAAATGTGCAAATTGGTAATGTGCGTGACTTATTTTCTTTTTATTTTATTGTGGTTTTATATATATATATATAGACACACATACACATATTTATATATATAATGTATATAAAATAAAATTTGCCATTTTAATGACGTTAATGTAGTGGCATTAATTATATTCACCATATTGTGCAATCATTACCATTTTCTATTTCCAAAACTTTTCCACCACCCAGACAGAAACTCTGTACTCATTAAACAATAATTACACATTCTTCCCTCCTTCCAGCCCCTGGTAACCTCTAATATACTTTCTATCTCTTAATTTGCCTATTGTAGATATTTCATGTAAGTAGAATCATACAATATTTGTTTTTTTGTGTGTCTGGCTTATTTTACGAGCCTAATGTTTTCAATGTTCATCCATGTCATAGTAGATATCACAACTTCCTTTTTATGAGTGAATAATATTTCATTATATGTATATACCAATTTTGTTTTTTTGTTTTGTTAGTAGACACATGAGTTGTTTTCAACTTTTGTCTATTGTAAATAATGCTTCAATAAACATTGGTGTTCAAGTATCTGATCAAGGCCCTGTTTTAAATTATTTGGGGTATATACCTAGGAGTAGGATTACTAGGTCATATAGTAATTTTATGTTTAACTTTTGGTGGGATCACCACATTATTTTTCAGTGGCTGCATTATTTTACTTTCTTACCAGCAATGTCTCACCAATACTTGTTATTTTCTGGGTTGTTTTTGTTGTTGTTATAGCTATTGTAGTAGGTACGAAGTTTTATCTCATGGCTTTGATTTGCATTTCCCTAATAATTAATGATGTTGACTATATTTTTATGTACTTATTGGACATTTATATGTCTTCTCTGGAGACATATCTATTCAATTCCTTCGCTTATTTTTTAATTGGGTTGTTTTCCTTTTTGTTGTTGAGTTGTAGGAGTTCTTTATATGTTTTGTATATTAAACCCTTATCAGATATATAATTTGTAAGTATTTTCTCCCATTATGTAGATTGTCTTTTCACTCTATTGGTAGTGTTCTTTGTTGCACAAAAGCTTTTCATTGTGATGAAGTCCAGTTTTGTTGTTGTTGCTCATGATTTTGGTGTCATATCTAAGAATACATCGCCAAATCCAAGGTCATGAAGATGAAAATGTGCTTGAATTTTATTATACAACTTTAGCATGACGTGACTGTTATTTGTTTCCCGGATTATCACCAAACATTAATTTTCATTTAAATCCTAGGAATTACCATGCTATTAACCTTCCCATAAATTGTTCATATCATAGCCATGCACAGAATGAAAAGCAGTGGTGTGAGGTAGCCATCAGCATCCTGAAGAATTGGTTCTATTTCAGGCTCTGCCAATGTTGACCTTCCTGTCATCCATTTTCCTTCCTTTTAGGAATAGCCTCTGTTCTTTGAGACTCTATGTTTCCTCCATTCTCAGTCCATGTGTTACTAGTGGAGTTCCTACTCCTACTTTAGAGCTAGGCACATGGTTCAGTCACATACTAGTCCCGGCTGCAAGCAGGACATTTGGTTCAAGTAGGACATTTTATTTTCACAGACATATTGAAATACAATAAAATTTTTTGCTGGTAATTGTGGATCAGAGGCAAATGTTCTTTCCCACTGGACTTCAACCCAAGAGAATAAGGTCTGATGCTAAGGGGCATCACATCTTGAACTGTAAGAAGAGACCTGCTCTGAGAATGGAGCCAACCTAGAAGATAGAGACTCAAGAGCTCTGGAGAGAAGAATTTGGTCCTGATAAAATTTTTTGATACTGTGAATCGAGTTAAGCCTGAAGCTAGTCCTACTTGAACCAATAGCCACCCATTTTGTTTAGGCCAGTTTGGGTTGGATTTGTAGTCACTTGCAACTAAAACAGTCTTCTTGGACACAGTAACCAGCTATGGGACCTTGGATACATATCTGTGATCTCTGCTTTGACTCTGAGATGGATGAGTTTTGTTTTGAAAACTGGGAAATAAACACACTGCAAGGTGAAGTAACTGTCTCCAAGGTTCCACTGTATATCCCCAAAAGCACTGAATCTAAATGCTGAAGTTTTGGATGCTTATTGCTTGTGCAGAAAAGCATTGTTTTTCATTAATCAGAAGACTGACTGATGATATCTTCTGTAGACTTGCTCAGACCTGAAAATTCCAATATTACAGACAGGAATCTGAGCCTTTAGGTAAATTACTTCATACTTTCACCCTGCTGAGCTGTGGATGGACAGTATCATACGAAATGTCCTGGGAACAGTGCATGCACCCACCGTTGATGTCCTGTGAGATCTGCAAATTATGCTTGACAAAGGAAATTAAACTTGACTAAAAGAAAGCTTTAGGCAGTTCTGAAATATTGAATGAGCTTGCTCTCTCTTTTTAACATCCCAAGTTCATGAACTCATTTTCTTTGACTCACATTTCATCATCTCCCTAACAGATGGGCTTATTACCCACATCTTGGCTTGGGTAAGAGTGTAAGACTGCTACTTTCTCTTGAACAGTCCCCTTTTCCTGCAGGCTACATTCATCTGGCACGCCCCTGCTTGGTTGAAAAGACCTCTTCTTATGCTGGAAATGCATAGATATCCCTCTTTCCTCCCTCCCTTCTTTCCTCCTTTCTTCCTCTAATTCTTACAGAAAACTAATTCACTTTCAGAATCCCCTCCACTCCTACCTTTCTCCAGCTGGAAAGGATTTTATCTTTTTACTGTCTTCTGCGTGGCTTATGGTGTCAATAATGGCCCTCCCTTTAGGGGTAACTGAAAGAAGTAATTTTCGATTTTACAAAGCATATATATATATATTTTTGCTTGAAACTTGAGAAAAGGGAAAAAGTAAACTTGGATTCCTACATAGGGGGGATTTGCAGACAGCAGTTATAATCATGAAAATAATATTAAGAATCTAGCTCCATCTCTTCATTTTACAAACGTTTGTGTGAGGACCAGAGTGACAAAAGGGGTTGCTCAGAATTGTGCAACTAATTCTTGGCAGAGTTGGTCCAATCCAAGCCAAATCTTTTGTTGACACTCTTCCCTGAACAAGATTCTTCTTTATAGAGAACTGAGGTTTCTAGGTTTTAAATTAGAAAGTATCTAATTAGAATAGAGCCATAGTATTCAAAAGGGCAGTACAGATGGCCTGTTTTACGTGATATATTTTAAATGTGTATGACTGTTGGGTTATTCGCATAATCTCTGGTTTATTGTTTTTAATCTTCAAATTTATTCTATTTTAAAAATATTTGTTTATACTTACATAAATTATAATTTTACATAAGTGAATAGTTATTATACCAAACCTATTCTTTTTTTTCTTGTCTCTTCCTTCTTTTCTTTTACTTTCCTTCTTCATTTACTCAAATTATCCCTCATCCCTAACCTTTCAGTGTTTATATATTATAACAAAATCATCAGTGTACCTATATAGACATTGTGTACATATACAGCTCCCTAAATAGCAGTTTTTATATTGTTATAGAAATAGGATCATATTAGACATACTAATATATCTTGCTTCTAGAATGCTAATATTTTACGTAGGTGATTCCTTTTATTATAAAGTGAAGGAAGACTTGGGGATATTAATCTTAGTCATTTTCTAGTCTCTTACTAGTTGCCTATACTTTCTTCCAAAAACTCACCCTAATGTTCTTCACATACCCTATTTCAATTAGGATAAACACAAAGAGGACATGGCATATTGCAAGCACATAATTAACAGTTGACAAGTTGACGGCAGAACTCAAGTGTTAGATGGAGACTGAGATACGTTATCATAGGGAAAGGATGGAGTGAGTTGGGGGTGGGGTTTGTCAAGATTTGTAGTTCACCTTAGGTCTGTTTTCCAAGGAAAGAATATTGCTGGAAGGCCTTAAATCTAATCAGTTTCAGTGTTCTCATACTTCGTGAGCATAAAAATCGCTTGAGAAACTTGTCAAGGAAAATGATACCTTTGCAGCTTGATTCAGTAGGACTGGGTGTGACTTAGGAATATGCATTTTTAAGAAGCATTCCAGGTGGGGCTGCATATGGTGATACTCACCCAGATTTTGAAAAGCTTCTCCTACGACAGATGAGCAAAGAGAGGTCCAGGGAATCATTGACTTGTCTCAGGTCAAACAACCATATTTAGCGACAGAAGTGGGATTAGAAACTAATTCTCCCTCCTTGAAATTGAGTACTAGGGATTCTTAATGTATCTTGAGATATCTTAATTTCATAATCCCTAGAAAATCCTCTAAAAATATTCCAAGTGGGCTTCCTTTCTCCAAGGCTTCATTTGCAAAAAACATTGTACCAAATGAGAGATAAGACTTTTAAAGTCAGAATGGTTCTTGGGAGATGGAGGCGGAATCTTATTAAATAGGTGATCTCAAAGTAATGTTACTTTTTAGGTAATCAAAGAAAAGAGATTTCAGTAAATGACTTGCCTGTCTATCCAGAATATTCTGTTAAAAGAATGTTAAATAATCTCATCCCACTTGCTGCTTGGTTATTTTCACTTAGAATTTCAGGAATAGAACTCTGTTTATATCTGTGAAACCTAATTTGAATCTTTTCATTTGAAAGTGGCTTCATGTAGGTAGAATAAGGAATCATTTGAAGAAATGAAATATGGGTTAGTATCATTAAACTTCTGGGGTTATGTTATGTATTCATGGCTCATTATGAAATATTTTTATATCCCCTTGTTCTTAGGGGATGAATGATATCACCCATACAAGTTAACAAAGCTTTATGTTTAACATAAAATAGTTTAAGACCTCATGGGGAATCTGGTTTAAAATTAAAATGTCTTGGGCAGTGAGTCCCTCATTAAAAACACAAAGTAAAACTTAACTAACAACATTAAAATACCTCCATTCATTACTACAAACATACACCATCTGGGGTTGTTTTGTGCCTCCTGATTTCTTATTAGCAGGGGAGAGATAGAGGTTGACTTCCTCTAGAAATCAGTATGTCTTATATAATGCAAGCACACATTGCTGATTGCAAGCAGTCCTTAATTACTAATGGGAACCTCTGACCAAGTGCTAATACTGGAACATGTCCTTCACCAGTGCTTTAAAAATGACTCAAATTGCAAATTCCTACTGAGGTTTACTTTTCTTCTTAATGATGTTGCCTCTTATGACTAGAAAAGATAAAGTTTAATTATTAAAATTTAAAAAGAAATACCCATCTCCCTCAATTTATAGTCAGGGTAAAAAGAACTCCTCTTTACTGAGTGTCAACTTTTATGTGCTAGGCATGATCTCTTTCATCCTCTGCTGAGCTAGTGAGTCACAGATGTGGGCATGATGTTTCTCAGGGGGCACATTATATCATAAAGATGTTATGAGGTTGCTCTTTTGGGGTCATGGCTACTGGGTATATAAAGGATTAATGCACAGTGACTCCAGCTGCATTGAAATACCTTGGTAAATTAAAGCAGGGATTATAGTCTACCTCTTTGCTAGTCCAAGTGTGGTCTGTGAACTAGCGGCATCTGCATCACCTGGGTAATTGTTAGAAATACCGAGTCTCAGGCACCATCTAAGACCTGTTGCATTTGAATCTGCGTTTTAAATGATCCTCAAGTAATTTGTTTATATTTTAATGTTTGAGAAGAACTGGATTAGATGAACTTTAATTTACATTTTACAAGTAGTACTGTGGTCCATGCAAAGAGGAAGACTCTAAGTCTCCCCTATATACTATATATCTCTTGAGAATAGCAGCCCTATCTTATACAATTATGTAGCTCCTGTAGCATTTAGCCCTATTATTTTTCCCTAGTAGTTGTTTAATACATTCTTTTTAAAAAGTGATTTTATTTTTAAATATTTTAAATATTTTTTTCTCAATGGACAAATACACATTCTATATGTTTATTGTATACAACATGTTTTGAAATGTATATGCATTGTGGAATGGCTAGATAGAGTTAATTAATATATGCATTACTTCACATACTTATTTTTGTGGCGAGAACATTTAAAATCTACTGTCTTAGCAATTTTAAACAATACAATACATTATTATGAACTGTAGTCACCATGTTTTACAATAGGTTTCTTCAACCTATTCTTCCTTTCTAACTAAAATTTCGTATCTTTAACCAACATCTCGTACCCACCTTCACTGATGCCCCTGATAACCACCATTCTGATCTCTATTTCTAAGAGTTCCTCTTTTTTAGATTCCACGTATAAGTGAGAACATGTGGTATTTATCTTTCTGTGCCTGGCTTATTTCACTTAGTGTAATTTCCTCTAGGTTCATCCATGTTGTTGCAAATACCAGGATTTTCTTTCTTTCTTTTTTTTTTTTTTAAAGCTGAATAATATTTTACTGTGTGTATGTGTGCGTATGTGTGTGTGTGTTATCACATTTTCTTTATCCATTCCTCTGTTGATAGACGGACACTTAGGTTGATTCCATATCTTGGCTATTGTGAATAATGCTGCAATAAACATGGCAGTGCTGATATCTCTGACATACTGAATCATGTCCTTTGAATATCTACTCAGTAGTGGGATTGCTGGGTCATACGGTAGGTTTATTTTTAATTTTTTGAGCATGGGGCTGCAGGGACTGGCTTGGTGCTGAATGTGCCAGGAATCTGTATTCACAGGGGACCAGTTCTAATGATTAGGTCTGTAAGGGTGAGCCTGGGGCTAGGGTTGTCCTGTGTCTGTGGCTGTGGGGGCTAACGTGGTGTGGGGCAATCTGGAGCCTGAATCTGCCGTTGGCCTGGTGGTAGGGCCTAGAGCTCATTTCAGGTACTGGCCTGGAGTCTGAGGGTATAGGGACTGTCCAGTGTTGGGTTTTACTGGGACAGGCCTGGTTTTGGGATCCAAGGCAAAGTCTGGTGCTCACTTCTCTTTCCCTCCAGGTGGAGGGTATCTCTCCACACTATGCTGCCTGGGGGTTAGGGCTGACATGGGTAATGCACAAACTATCCTTGCTACCCTCTTCAACGTGTCTTCTCTTATCTGTGCTATACCCAGGTGCTGTAATCTCTCACTTGGTTTCCTTAGCTCTTGGGAAGTTATTTTTGTGCATGGATGGTTGCTCAAATTGATGTTTCTGCAGGGAGATGAGTGCTGGAGAGTCCTATTCCACCATTTTGCTGACATCCCCTTAATACATACTTAAATAATAAATACATGAATGACTATCTTCCTTATGCAAATGTAATGAATGTAAATGCTTGAGTATTAAAGAAATCAACAGTGGATGCCCTAGCCTTCTGAAACATTTAATTAGAGCCTCTAGATACAATATCATTCCATTCCTTCTTTCTTCCATTTTTTTTTTAGCTTTTTCAATGTATGACAAATAATTTTTATTTAGTATGTGAAAAGCTAAGCATTAAACATTTCAGGATGAGGATCCCAGCCAAGACAAACCTTTTTCTGCTGTGCCTATTGCTGCATCTCCCCCAGCTCAGGGACAAGTCACAATTCCACCTCCTTCATTATCTTGTCCATGTTATTGATCCTAAGAAGCTCTGATTTTTGTCAGCCTCATCACCCTACCTTTGACTAACTTATAACAACTATGAGTAAATAGTTGGAGTTTCCTGGCCAATCCCTTACCCCCATCTTTACTGCAGAAGAAATTAATTAACAAAGTTGACAGAGATAGAATTGGTACAGTCTGCCACTTGAACACATACACTTTAACACATACTACAGAGTAGAACTTGGACTTTTAATGAAAAAAAATTTTTTTTAAACCATAAAAAATGAAGGATCCTAACATCTCTCCAACAGGACTAGGTCTAGGAATAGGTCTGACAAGTTCTTCTACCTGAACATGACTGACGTATACATCCTAAGAGCATCCTGAAGTACATTGCAAAATGACAGGACAAGCAAGACTGCAATGGGAATGAGGTATCCTGGAAAGGACCAGTGCATGGCCTTCCATGAACCTGGAATGGGCAATGGTTGCAGGGCTGTTTGGATGTAGCTGTCTGCCTCCAGATAAATATCATCTGTGCCTGAGGTTCAAAACCTTCACAGCTTGGAGTTGGAAGCTAGGAACGGGGTTAGAGAAATGTCTTCTCTCATCTTCTGTTGCTATAACAGAGTACCTGAGATAAGTAATTTATAAAGAAAAGAGGTTTATTAAGCACATGTTTCTGGAGACTGGGAAGTCCAAGATTGTGTGGCCACATCTGGTCGCCTTCTGGTGAGGGCCTCGTGCTGCTTCATAGCATGGTGGAAAAGTAGAAGGGCAAGTGAGCATGTGCAAAAGGAGACCAAACACAAGAAGTAGTCTTACTTTATAAAAACCTGCTCTTGCAGTAAGTAATCTAGTCCTGCAAGAGGGAGAACTCACTCCCTTGAGAAAGACATTAATCCCTCTTAATGACTTAATCACTTCCTAAAGGAACCACCTGCCAACATCATCACTTTGGGGACCAAGCCTCAACATGAATTTTATGGTGGGGGGACAGACTTCACCGAAAAGGGAACGGCAAGTGGAGAATGTGGGAGAGGGAAGAAATAGGATGACTGAAGCTGGTCTGGTATTTTTTTTAACTGTACGTTATTGCCATGGAGTTAGGATTCTTGAAATTTGTATAATAATTTATGTATGATAGATATAAATTCTTGTTTGGTGTTAATGAGTGCTATTTTTTAATAGGTCTAAAAGGCAAAATGTGCAAAAGTAGAAAAGACATTGGTAAAAAAACATATACATATAATTTTTACTGCTCATTTATGGTTGGTGACTTGGAGAGATGAGGTTGGGAGGAATGAGAAGTACAATACATCACATCATTTTTAGGTAGCTTTGATTCCTGCACTGTATGCTTTGGAAAACCACCTTTCCTGATTCACTCCTTTCCTATTTATTTTTTCCTACTTTGTTCTTAAGTGCAGAAAAACATAGAGAAAAGTTAGGAATGAACCCTTTATTAAATCACATGAAGAAAATCATTCTGATTCTTGTCTTTGATTTCTCCTTTTCTTTGTTTAAAGATCATCAAAAATAAAATCATGGCAGCTCATAAATTCCAGAACCTGGGCTGGATAATCCCTTGAACTTACCTGGTCTCAGTAATTACAATAAGCCCGTATCGATAAGTCTCTAAATAATGTCCTGCTTGGCAGAATAGAGTAGTGGCTAAGAGGGTGGATTTTGCAGGCTGACAGTCTAGGTTTGTATCTTATCTCTGCATTTCCTTGATGCAAACCATAGAAAAGTGGCAAGCCTCTCTATGCCTAAGTTTCCTCATTAATAAAATAAGAATATTGGTAGTGCCTATCTCTTTGGGCTATTAAAGATGATTAAATAAAAGCACTGAGCACAATGGCTGGCATATAACAAGCAAACATTAGCCACTGTTACAATGTTATACATTCATCTACCTTTTGGACACACTCACACAACCAAGAATCTTAGAGCAGGGAGGTTCTTAGAAACAACTCTTATCAGCTGTTGCGCGTGGGTACCCTGAGGAACCGCACAATTTTATATACATAAAAAATGCTGAATGTAGGTGGGTAAAGAATTGGGTTCATGTGAAAGAAGACTAATGACATCTCATCTAAGTCTAGTTCCCCATCTATGATTCAAGGTAACTCAGTGATTATTGTTTCCTGGCTCCAATCATCTAGCTTCAGTGCTGACCATACTAACAACATTTCTTCTTCAGCTTTTTTTTGATCCAGAGCTCAGAATGAGCCAGTGCTAAGACACTGTTTTCCAGGATGGTTATATTTGAGCTTTAGTGGGTGATGTGGAGCCATCTTTTCATATTGTGTTGTTAGCCAAACCATATTTAATTATTTATTGTGTAATAAACAACTATAGCTTACACTATTTGGATTTTTTTAAACCTTTGCGCTTTTTATAAATGAGAGGTTAATGTTTATCATATTTGCTAACCATCACTGTCTATAGGATTTAGCAGACATGCAGGGAGTTATAGTTACATAGGAGTAAACTATCCATGGAAATAACCCTGCTTCTAGCTCTCAGCTATTAGAATTTAATAGAATTACCCTGTGATAAATGATAAATCTGTTGGCAAGCATCATAGAGTAGGGGTAAATTTTCAGAATCTAATTTAAATATTCTGCTAATACCGTGTGCATACTATTTATCAGGAGACTGATAATCTATCTTTTTATATCTTTTCCAGTCATCACAAGTATCTTAAGAGATGATATTCTTATTCCTCAGATTAAAAAACAAACAGACAAACTGAAGCTCAGATTGTTCAGTGAACAAGTGATATTAGTGGAATTGGAACATAGGTCTATCCATCATCAAATCCTCTATTTTTTTCTCATTGGTTTTTTTCTCCCACAGCACATGGATATGAGAACTTGGCTTTGGTTAACTGAAGGTAGCTTCTTTTAATAACTGATAATACTATATTTGTCAGCATTGCTAATAAATTTTCTATTCTATCAGTTGTTTGGACAAAAAGAATGAGATTGGGGCTCAGATATCAGTTTTTGCCTTAGTAACGTTGCCAAGACAACATCAAATGACTTGAATTTCTAAGAGAGTTTTGTTGGTAAGAAGGGGAATAATTTTCGGGAATTCATTTAACAAGTATCTAGTGAATTCCTACTGTGTGCTGTGTATTGTTTTAAGCAAAGGAAATAGAGTAATAAACAAAATTTATAACAATCCCTGCCTTTAGAATGCTTTTCATGTATTTTTTTAAACATCATGAAATGCTTTCTCTTATAGACTACCATTTGAAAACCACTTTAACTGGTTACAGCATCTCGATACTTTTATTTCCTGCCATAAGAAAACTTTTATTAGGGAACTTTAAATCTAGCTTGTTTACCACTTACTAATTATTGAATCAGGAACTACCAGACAGTAAGAGCGTTAGGCATTAAAGAAAGAGTAAACAGAATTTTATCTTGTTAGATTGTTACAAGAATGAGATCTTTTTTTCCTCTTCTTTTTAAAAAAGATGTGCTATTTTAAAATGAACATCTGAAATCTTATCTGTGGAGGTTTCCAGAGGCTGCTTGCTTTTGCAGTTTAATTTGTTGCAGCAGTCACTTTGCAAACTTTTCTTCCTGTCATTGCTTTCCAATTTAATCTTCAGACGATTTTTCTTTGTATGAGCTAAAATACATCTCATTAAAAGTGCCTTACCATGGTCCAGTACTCAGAGTAGAGAGACCCAGGTTTTAGGCCCAGAATCACCATTTATTGGAAAAAAAACATGAAACAATCTATTTAAACTTTCTGGGTGAGGTTCCTTGTATTTTTACTATTTTCTGTCAAAATTAAAGAGAAAATAATGAGGGATTTTTTTTCACACCTTCCAATCTGGCATATTAATACTAGTTTAATTATTTTTATTTAGACTTTTTTTTTTGAAGTATCTATTTTGTCTTCCTAACTAGATTATCAGATCTTTGGCATCATAAATATTGTCACACACTTTTTTAAATCCTCTAATGCTGCGGTCCCCAACCCCTGGGCTTTGGATGGGTAGCAGTCTAAGCCCACCAAGAACTGGGCTGCACAGCAGGAAGAGATCTGTGGGCCAGTGAGCGAAGCCCCATCTTCACCCACAGCCGCTCCCGTCGCTCGCATCACCACCTGAGCCTCTCGCTTGTTAGATCAGCAGTGACATCAGAGCCTCACAGGAACTGGAACCCCGCTGCAAACTGCGCATGGGAGGGATCCAGGTTGTGTGCTCCCCATAAGAATCGAACGTCTGATGATCTGAGGTGGAGCCGAAATGACGACGCCCCTCCCCCGGGTAGTGGAAAAACTGTCTTCCATGAAACTGGTCCCTGGTATCAAAAAGGTTGGGGACTGCTGCCCTAATGCATTAATATTCTGGGAATATATGTTTGGTGGTATTTTGAGTGACTTAGGACAGAAGTGAGTGGAAATAATGTAAGGAATTAATTCACTCACTTTAGCTATTTGCACTCATTGATATACATGAGGCATTTTTCTATCTAAAAGAAGAAGGAGTTTTGATTGGGGGCAAGGCTAGGAAGGCAATATATATGAAAAATAAAATGGGAAACAGCTTTCACTTTGTACCTTGACTGGTTTCCAGTCAATAATTTTATTTATTACTCTATATCCTTTGCACAGAACAATGCACAACACACAGTAGAAATTCACAGGATACTTGTTAAATTAATTCCAGGAAATTATTCCCCTCATTATCAACAAAACTCTCTTAGAATCTCACATCATTTGCTGTTGTCTCAGGGCGATGTTACAGAGCCAAAAGCTAACTGAAGAGGAAGGGTGGGAGACTGATATTTAGGAATAAGTGGAATTGTGTTGGGGTTCAAATGGCAAACAAGGCATGGTTAGGGGAGAAGCTGTTCTCTTCACCTTTGTAGGGAGCTCAATGGTACTCAGAAATTCTAATGATTGGAAGCTTTTGAATATCCTGAGATCACATCCCAATAATGGACATTGATCCTTTCATGAGAGGTTGTAGGAGTTGTGAAGATTCTATGAGTAGCTTCTGGGGCAACACAGAAGGGCAAGTGTGAGGGTACGGGTTATTTGAACAATCAGGGATTCTTCATGGTGGCTGCATCTTACAGACTTGTTTGAGGGCACAATGACATACTTTTTCAGGAGTTCAAGGCATAACATAAAAAAGACTAATTTTTAGCATTCAAATATCAAGGAGCTGGCCAGGCACAGTGGCTCACGCCTGTAATCCTAGCACTCTGGGAGGCCGAGGCGGGCGGATTGTTTGAGCTCAGGAGTTCGAGACCAGCCTGAGC
>NW_012150840.1:21592363-21630762 GCF_000956105.1 Propithecus coquereli
GCATGCTGTTCAGCAATGAAAAGGAATAAACTTGATACATGCAGCAACCTGGATGAATCTCTAGAGAATTATGCCAAATAAAAAAAAGCCAACCCTGGGCCGGGCGCCGTGGCTCACGCCTATAATCCTAGCACTCTGGGAGGCCGAGGCGGGAGGATTACTCAAGGTCAGGAGTTGGAGATCAGTCTGAGCAAGAGTGAGACCCTGTCTCTACTAAAAATAGAAAAAATTAGCCGGGCATGGTGGTGCATGCCTGTAGTCCCAGCTACTTGGGAAGCTGAGGTAGGAGGATCGCTTGAGCTCAGGAATTTGAGGTTGCTGTGAGCTAGGCTAATGCCACGGTGCTCACTCTAGCCAGGGCAACAGAGTGAGACTCTGTCTCAAAAAAAAAAACAAATATCAAGGAGCTTATGCTTTTACAAAAGGGAGTCACAAAAGCAAGTGTGAAATTGAACTTCTGCTCAGGAAAGATGCAATAGACATACTTTTTCCTATTTCTCCCATTAACTGCAATTAAAATTCCAGAACAAACATCAGAGAACTATTAAAAGTGAAGAGAACAGGGCTAGGCATCTCAAGATCCAAGGAATAACATGTTGCTGAGTTTGCTGAGTTTTGTTGTATCTCATATGTTCCAAACTTGGAGATAAAGAAGCCAGCAAACCAGAAATGCCAAGGAATACAGCAATAAGAAACAACAATAAGAATAACAACAGCAAAATCCTGCTTTTTCTAGCCACAGGACCAGGAAAATGAATGCCTAGGAAGGCAGAAAACTTTTGGATTTCATTACAGACAAACTCCCCAGAAAAATCTGTGCCCCATCCCCACCTCCAGCAGCAAAGGCCATGTGGGGAGCTGAGACTTTAACAACTCACAAGGCATAAATGAGGAGCCTTCAAACACACCACTAGGGGAGTGTCAAAAGGCCAAAGAGAGGTGGAACTTTTACTACCAATGAGCGAAAATACGGCCACCCTCCTGCATCATAGTGTCAGTGAAGGCCACATGGGGAGCAGTAATATGGCACTGCCACTCCTCTTAGCTAATGAGGTGTCAAGTGGAGGCCTAGAGTGAGCCAGAACTCCTGCCTCCATCCAGCAAGAGCGTGTCAAAAGAAGCCAGGTAAAACAGAAGGTTCAAAAAGATTCAGAGTATCATTACATAATGCCAAATATGTCGTGGTTTCTACCAAAAATTACCATACCAGGATCTAGAAAGTTCTAAAACTCAACGATAAAAAGACAATAAAGATTTCAACACCAAGATAACAGATATGTTAAAATTATCTAACAAAGAATTTAAAGAAGTTATTATAAAAATGCTTCAACAATTATGAACATGCTGAAGTGAATGAAAAAATAGAAAGTCTTTGTAAAGAAAGATGATATAAATAAGAATCAAATGGAAATTTTAGAACTAAAAAATTACAATAACCATAATGAAAAACTCAATGGATGAGCTCAATAGTAGAATGGAAGGGATAAAGGAAATAATCATTGAACTGAAAGATAGAGCAATAAAACTGTACAACCTAAATAGCAGAGAGAAAGTAGACTAAAAAAGTATAAACAGGGCTGTAGGGACCTCAGGAATATAAAAAAAGACTTAATATTCATGTCATTGGAATTTCAGAAGGAGAGGATGAAGAGGGTGGGGCTGAAAAGTGCTTTAAGAATTAATGACAGAACACTTCTCAAATTTGGAAAAAGATATAAAACTACAGATTTGAGGAGTTAAGTGAACTCCAAATAGTATAAACCAAATAAATCCATACCAAAGCATGTCATATTTAAACATCTGAGAATTAAAGACAAAGAAAAAAAATCTTCTAAGCAGAAATAGAGAAATGATATCTTACTTATAGAAAAAACAACATGAATTACATCATATAGCTTGTTGGAAATCATGGAGGCCAGAAGGAAGTGGTGCAACATTTTCCAAATGCTGAAAGAAAAGCACTATCATCCCCGAATTCTAGATCCAAAGAAAATATTTTTCAGAAATGAAGGGGAAATTAGGACATGCTCAGATGCTTGAAAATTAAAAACTTATCACCGGAATACCCTAAAAGAATGACAAAAGGAATTTCTCTAAACAGAAAGTAAATAATAAAAGAAGAAAACTTGGAACACCAAGAAGGAAAAAAGAACACAATAAGCAAAAATATAGGTAAAAACAGTAGACTTTCCTTCCTCTCTAGAGTTTTCTAAATTATGTTTGATGAGTGAAGCAAAAATTATAACACTGTCTGATTTGATGTGATTCTAAATGTATATAGAGAAATATTTAATACAATGATAAATAGGAAAGGTTAAGGAATACAAAGGGAGGTAATGTTTTTACACTTGAACTGGTGAAATGATGACACAAATAGACTGTTATGAATTATTTATATATAAAGTAATACCTAGAAAAATTATGATCACTTAAAAAGCTATACAAATAGATTAAAAAACACTATCATAGATCAAAATGGAATTGTAAGAAATGTTTGAAGTAGCCTACAGGAAGGCAGGAAAAAAAAAGAAATAAAAACAGAACAAACAGACAACAAAAAATCAAACTCTAAACTCAAGTCTAACATATCAATGATTATGTTAAACATAAATGCTTAAATATGTTAATTAAAAGACATAGATTGGTAGAGTAGATTAAAAAATGTGACAAACTGCATGCTATCTGTAAGAAACTATGTTAGGTTGAAAGCAAGAAGATGAAAAATGATATATTACATAAATAATAATCAAAAAAAAGCAGGAGTAGTTATACTAATACCAAATAAACTGGATTTCAGAGCAAAGAAAATTACCAGAGACAGAGAGGATATTTCATAATGATGAAAGGATCAACCCAACTAGAGGACATAACAATCTTAAATATGTAGGCACCAAATGATAGAGCTGCAAAGCATGTGAAACAAAAATTGATAGAATTGAAAGGACGTATAGATACATCCACAATTGTGGTTGGAGATTTCAACATGCCCTCTCAATAACTGATAGAAAAATCAGAGAGAAAGTTAGCAAGGAGACAGAAACATTCAATAGCACAATCAATTGATGAAATCTAATCAACATTTGTAGAACACTCTACCCAATAACAGCAGATTACACATTGTTTTCAAGTGACCGCAGAACATACAAAATATCCTGGGTCATAAAACAAACCTCCAAAAATTTAAAATAACTGAAATGATATAGAGCGTGCTTTTTGTCCACAATGGACTCAATCTAGAAATCAGTAACAGGAAGATAACAGGAAAATGTCCAAACACTTAGAAACTAAACAACACAATTATAAATAATCCATTAGTCATAGATGAAGTATCATGGGAAATTTAAAAAAACACATTAAACTGAATGAAAAGGAAAATACAATAGATCAAAATTTGTGAGATACAGCTAACACAGTGCTGAGCGGAAAATGTAAAGCACTAAAGGCATACATTAGAAAAGAGAAAAAGCCTCAAATCAGTAATCTAAGATTTTATCTCAAGAACCTAGAAAAAAGAAAGGGGGAAAAAAAACCCAAATCAAGCAGAAGGAGGGAAATAAAAAGTAGATATCAATGATATTGAAAATAGAAAAACAAAAGACATCATCAATGATTCAATGACCTGGGTCCTCAAAAAGATTAATAAAATTGACAAATTTATAATCAGA
The DNA here is from genome assembly GCF_000956105.1 of Propithecus coquereli. Lineage (NCBI taxonomy): Eukaryota > Metazoa > Chordata > Mammalia > Primates > Indriidae > Propithecus > Propithecus coquereli. Next base: position 21,596,029 of record NW_012150840.1, read on the forward strand.
CTGACAAAGATAAAAAGAGAGAATTACCAATATCGGAATAAAATCACTGAAGACCCTGTAGAAACAAAAGGATTATCAGGGAATACTACAAACACTCTACATATCACATTTTATAACCTACTTTAAATTGACCAATTCTTCAAAAAACACAAACTACTATAACTCATCTAATATGAAATAGATAATTCGAATACTTCTATAACTATTAAGAAAATTGAATTTGTATTTTAAAAACTTCACAAAAAGAAATCTCCAGGCCAGATGGTTTAACTGCATAATTCTACACATGTTTAAAGAAGAATTAAGACAATTCTCTACCATCTTTTCCAGAAAATAAAGAAAGGAATGTGTTCTAATTCATTTTATAAAGCTACTCTGACACCAAAGGCAGACAAAGATAATATAAAAAGAGAAAACCACAGAACAATATCCCTCATAAATATAATTGCAAAAATTCTTAAGAAAATATTAGCAGATGTGATTCAGCAACACATAAGAATTATACACCATGACCATTTTCATTTTATTTCAGGGATTTAAGGCTGGTTCAATATGTCAAAACCAATAAATGCAATCTATCATATGGACGAACTAAAGAAGAAAAATCATATGGTTATATCAATTGATGTAGAAAAAAGCATTTGATAAAATTCAATACCCATTTGTAATAAAATCATTGTTAAGAAAGGAATAAAGGGGAACTTTTTCAACTTGATAAAAAAATCCATACAACTAACATTATTTCTGACCAATGGTGAAAAAGTTAATGCTTTCCTCCCAAGATTGGAAACAATGCAAGGGTGTGCACTCTCACTACTCTTTTTAAACATAGTAGTTCTGGAAGTTTTGGCAGGTTCAACATGGAAAGAGAAGGAAATAAAAAGCATACAGATTGGACATGAAGAAATAAAATTGTCTCTATTTGTAAACAACATCACTGTCTACATAGTGTTAGGGACAGAAAAACAAGTGAGAGGTAGCGGAAATCAAAAAAACAGAAAGGAGAAAGCAGTTATAGAAAAACAATAAAGAGGAAATGGTTACAGAAAAATAGCCAGGGAAACAGTTATTTCAGCCTTGAAGTATGGAGTAATTAGGCCATGGAACACTGACTACCAGTCAGAAAATGGAAATAGAACTTTCCCTACAGTGTGTATAACATAACCTTTAAGTCACGTCCATACCCAGAAAAAATTCAGTCCCCAAAATGGTCATGTATAGATATGAATAATTATAATGCACCTTTACCTAAACTATTAACATGTAAAAGGAAAAACATAGAAGTAGACAGAGTCTTCTCCACTAGCCGAGACAGACCCGTTTCCCCTTAGGAAACATCTTTTGCTTTGTACCCTTAAACTTTCCTTACAATAAGTTCTTCACACATTCTTGATAAGTCTGTTATCTCTCTCTCTGTCGTGTGGGCCAAGGCTTGTGATTCTTCCAAACCCGGGGGTCCAAGAGCTGGGGCAACACTTTAAAGTCCAGCCATGAACAGGACCGTAACAATAGGCTGTCCCAAGGAATCCACAGAAAAACTCTCAGAAGTATAAGTGAGTTCAGCAAAGTCAAAGGATACAAGATAAACAAAAAAGCAATTATATGTCTACATACCAGCAGTGATCTACAGACCACCCCTCCCAAATAAAAATTCAATACCAATTACGAACACTCAAACCAAAATACTTAGGTGCAATTGTAACAAAATATGTACAGGGCTTTTATGTTGAAAACTACAAAATGCTGATAAAATAAATCAAAGGAGATCTAAATAAATGTGGAGACAAACCTTGTTAATGGAGAGGAAGGCTCAACATAGGAAAGATGTTAGTTCTCCCCAACTTGATATACAGATTTGACATAATTCTTATCAAAATACTAAAAAAAATTTTTTGTAGCTATAGACAAGATGATTCTGAAATTTTTAATAGAAAGGCAAAAGTGCTAGAATTGCTAAAACAATTTTGAAGAGAATAAAGTGATAGGAATTAGCCTACTCAACTTCAAAACTTAATATTAGGTAACCATAGTAATCAAGGCTGTGTTGTACTGGTGAAGAGACAGACACACATACATTGATGGAGTGGTATAGAGAGCCCCGCAGTAGATCACACAAAAAATCCCAATTGATTTTTGATAAAGATATAAAACAATTCAATAGAGAAAGAATAGCATTTTCAACAAAAGTGTCAGAGCAATTGAATAGGTACCTATAAGTAGGTAACAACAGCAGCAACAATAAAATCCTTTGACACGGAAGAAAATCTTTGGGAGCTAGGGGGAGGAAAAGAGTTCTTAGACTTAACAGCCAAAGATGATCTATAACTTTGGATAATGGGCTTAAGTTTAATCCAGGAAAGTATAAGAGGTTCTAGATCATTGTCGTTTCTTATGGTTGAGTAATATTTCATTGTATACATATACCAAATTTGAATAATCCACTATGGATTGATGGGCACTTGGGTTGTTTCCACATCCTTGCAATAGTGAATTGTGCTGCCATAAACTTGGGTGAACACATGGCAGAAATACTCTCCAGGGATTAGGGGGATTTTGGAGGGGGGTAAATCTGCAACTAAAGGACATGGGGAGCACTGTAGGGGGAAGGGCATGCCTTTAACCCGCACTTGGGTGAGGCAAAGACATAAAGTGTAACCATAATGTTTGTACCCTCACAATACCCTGAAATAAAAAAAAAAAAAGATGATCCATAAAGGAAATAGTTACGAAGTGATGATAACAGTTAAAAACAAAGCAACACAAACAAAACCCATCCAATTAGAAAAATCCAGTTGTATCTTATGGCAAAAGATGTAAACAGAGATCTCACCAAGGATAATTTACAGATGGCATATCATCGACACATGAAAAGATGTTCAACCACATTATCCATTAAGGAAATGCAAATTAAAACCACAATGATCTATCAGGACACATCTATCAGAATAATGACATCCCCAAATGCTGACAAAGATTTGGAAAAACTGGATCACTGTTACATTGCTTGTGGGAATACAGGATAGTAGAGCAACTTTGAAAAATGGTTTAATAATTTCTTTAAAAAGTAAACATGCTATTACCGTGCAATGCAGTGATTTATTCCTGTGCATTTATCTCAGAGAAATGAAAACTTTTGTTCAAATAAAAACCTGTATGTGAATGTTTATAGCAGCAGTATTTGTAATATTCAAGAACTGGAAACCACCTAGATGTCCTACAATGATAAGCAAACTGCAGTACATCTACACCATGGCATGCTGTTCAGCAATGAAAAGGAATAAACTTGATACATGCAGCAACCTGGATGAATCTCTAGAGAATTATGCCAAATAAAAAAAAGCCAACCCCAAAAGTTTACATACTGTATGATTCCATTTATATGACATTCTTTAAATGACAACATTATAGTTGTTGAGAACAGATTATTGATTTCTAGGAATTAAGGAGAGGATGAAGGAGAAGGAGGTGTGTGCAACTGTAGAGAAGAATTGTAGTGTTCCCAATACAAAGAAAAGATAGATGGTTGAAGTGGTGGTTATCCCAGTTACCCTGATTTGATCATTATACATTGTATACATGTATACAAATATCACACGTATCCTCCAAATATGTACAACTATTATATATCGATAAAAAATTGAAAACAAGTGCAATGTGGAAATCTTCCATATCTTGCAAGACTTTCACTGTCAATACCGTGTTTGTGATATTGTACTATAGTTTTGCAAGATGTTTCCTTTAGGGGAAACGTATCAAGAGTACGTAGGATCTCTGGGTATTATTTCTTACAAATAAATGTGAATCTACAATTATCTCAAAATACAGTGGTTCTTCCTTATTCGCAGTTTTGATTTCTGGTTTCAGTTACCTGTGGTTATTCGTGATCCAAAAATATTACATCACTAACTCTTGTGCTTTGGGGCCATTATTATGCAAAGTAGTTGAACACTGGCACTATAACAGCACAGCAGGCAGTTGATCTGGTAACCTAGATGGCTACTAAATGAGTAAAGAAAATCCAGTCTGGACAGAGCTATTTGGCATAAGAGTTCATCACGCTTCTCAAAATGGCACACAATGTAAAATTTATGGATTGTTTATTTCTGGAATTTTCCATTTACATCACAATGCCTATGTAATTCACCTCACTTCATCTCATCACGCAGGCATTTTATCATCTCATATCATCACAAGAAGGATGAGCATAGTACAATAAGATACTTAAAGAGACAGAGAGCTAGCCCACACTTACCTCTTTTATTATAATATATTGCTATAATTGTTCTATTTTATTGTTAGTTATTATTGTTAATCTTTTACTGTGCCTAATTCATAAATTAAACATTATCGTAGGTATGTATGTATAAGAGAAAACATAGTGTAAATAGGGCTCGGTCCTATTCATGGTTTCAGGCATCCACTGGGGGTCTTGGAGCACATCCCCCATAGTTAAGGGAGGACTACTGTAAAAAGTTTAAATAAAAATGAACAATAAAAAACCAAGTGTGTCTTAATTTTGTAGGCCAAAGGTGAAAATCTGTAACATTTGACACAGGGCTGAGTCAGGATGTCTAGATAATATAGGGAGACCTGTTCCTCCCTCACTGAGTGACTTTATACAGATAATGTTATTTGTTCAATTGCTTAATAATGTTTCCTGTGTTCCTTCTATGAACCAGGCTCTGGCAAAGTACTGGGGATTATTGATACCCCTGGCCTTAATTTCTTCATTTTTAACAGATGTGTTGGACTCTAAGGTCTCTTCTTTATAAGTCAAAAATGCAAAGGTCTTCAAGATGATCTAGCAGCCAAAAATCACTCTTAAGCATTAATGTTAGCTTGTATTTGAATTGCAACTTGCTTTGTAAACATTTTAATTCAGAGATTGCTTCTCCTACTCTTTATTTACCCAATACCACCAAAGTAGTTTTTAACATAAAAGATGCTCACTGAAGTTTTTATTGATGATTTATATGATTACCTTATCATGGGGTCAAGAATTCAATGCCAGTGCTTTCTAAAACAATTATCCATTCTCAGGTGCACACAAAACTTAAATGCCAGTTTTAAAAATCTCTTCCTATGCTAGATAGCCCATCAGCTGTTTTTAAGGCAATCATGTGATGTTTAAATATTCCATATTAGAAGCTCATATAATTCAGCTCAACTGTGTTTTAAAACTTACACCCATTTGTAATTAATCTTATCATAATTATCACAACTATACAGCAAATATCATAAGCATCAATATTACAGAAGATAGGACCTTGGAGAGACCATCAAGCTTCACAAGATGGCTTATTGGTCTGAAAATCAAATCTCTAATACTTAAAGAGGCCTGGAAATGTTTAAAGAGCTATGATTCTCTCAGCAGATTTTTCTCTGATTTTCAAAGTAGAAAGTTTTTCATAGTCCTAGGGAGTTTTTAAGGGATGTTTTAATGATTGTCAGATACCTGGTGAAATTGTAGAACTAGTGTCTATTTAGGAGGCAAAGACAAAATTGGCTCAGTTTGGTTCAGTCTATATCTGTCCTTTTCTTCTAATTATGAATTTGTTGTTTAATACCACTGACACGAGCAGTCAAACACAGATGCCACATGGTCTCTGGGTTAAGGTTCCGGGCTATACTCCAAAAAGTACTTCCCAGTTCTCATGCAATTTCATCGGACTCATTCTAGATAATGTTATAAAGTTTATTTACATGGTTTTGGAATTCATTGGAGGTCAGAGGCAGAAATCACTAGAAGACATTATTCTGACAGCAGCAAGAATGGTCAGAAAATTTTCTAGCAGTATGGGGGAAAAAAAAGCAACCAAGAAACTTGCATGTAGTACCTAGGTTTTGCTCAAGTCTTACTTGGTGGTGGATCTTAGGCATGGTATTTTTAACAGTTTTCCCTAAGTCTGCTGAGTCAATAACTGCTTCTGTCAAATGACAGAACCTTAGCCCCTGCCCCCATCTTTCTCTGCTTTTCTCTTGGATGTCCTGAAGGTATAAGGGTTGGGGTGGGGAGCTAGCCACATTTGAAATCAGCTACCTGAACCTCTTTTGGATTCTCTGCTACAAATACTTCCTTTGACAGCCCACTCCTAGCCAATGTCTGCTGTATACTACTGGCCTCTGATACTGCCTGCTGTTACCCTCTGAGCTACTAACTACTTTCAGACAATCCATCTCTTTATCCATGGGTTGCTGGGCATGGTGCAGCCCATAGTATTCCACAGTTATGACATTCTATAAGTCAAGAAATGTGACTAAATCCACTGTAATGAGGAGAATTTCCAGAGCTGAGAAAAATGAACTACAAAATTTGATTCTCTTTTTTGATTGGGGGCAGGCTTCACTTCAAATATAACAGCCCCAAAACTTTTCCAAACAAAATATCTATTAACCTCATGAAAATAGGAGAACCAAAAATGCAACCGGATAGTATTAAGTAGGTCATCTAATGCCACTTACTATAATATGTTAATATAAGCCATAGGTTGGAACTAGCCTGAACTATCCATATGTATATCAAGGAAAAAATCTCAGAAATTATAAAAGCCTGAGGCCCTTTAGCAAAGAGGAAAATGGTCCTGTCCACCTCAAATTTTCTTACAGGTATTATGATATCACTGCATAATACTGTGAATATTATGATGATAAAAATATCAATAAATATTTAAATCATGCTAGTAATTTCTGTTTGCAAATTCACAGCAGTACATAATTATTTTAGGAAAAAATTTCAATTAAAATGGTTAGAACAAAAATGGTTTGATCCTAAAATTGTAAGCTTCAAGTGTCTTGGAAATTTGCATGAAAAGTCTCCATTCTCTGTTACTGAAGAATAAATGATACTATTGAAATCAATGCTGTTAAAATAACTGTGATATAAATGCTTGAAATTATAATAATTTTTATAATATTCATTGAGAGCCTAAGTGTCAGGCTCATTGCTAAGCTTGTTACATATTTATTCCACATATAACAATTCTTTAGTGTGATGAGTTAACTAAGGCTCAGAATGGTGGAATGATTTACCAAAGGTCGCACTGAAGAGATAAGATTTGAACCCAGTTTTTTTCTGGTCATAAAACCTTATTCTTTTTACCTCTTCACGGCACTGTAATAGTAGATTCCTCTTGCCTACCCTAGCTGGTAAAATCTGAGCTTATAAGAGATGATTAGAATGATTACTATAGGCTATATTCCCTCATCATGTCCTGCCAGTGGAAGGAGAAAGTATGGCAAACAGGTGAGAAAATATGGGGACTTATTTGCTCATTAAAGCCTTGGAGGTGAACAGCTATACTTCTGTAGAACATTGTTTCCTGCCCAGAATTTTAGTTTCTTTTTGCTACAAAATTTGCCTTCAGGAAGTGTTATTGTGTTATGCATTGACAGACCATGTACTAGCTAGACCATGAGCAAAGCAAACAGCTTCAAATATTCGCTTGATGTTGTCCTTCTGTTTTTTTTGTCTTAAGGGAACCAAAAAGATATGATGTCTATCCACTCCTCTCACACTGCACACAAAGAACACACGGTGAAACTCAACATCCTGGAGTGTGCCCAGAGGAGAATGATTTGGATGATGGAACAATCTAAAACCCTCCCAAGTATCAAAGAACTGGAAGTTTCTAGCTTAGGAACAGAGGAGGAGAGTGATGTCCTTTTAATCACCTTCCAATAGTGAGAAACTCTCATGTTAAAAAGGCTTAGCCTTCCTTTCAGTGGTCTGAGAGGACAGGACCAGAATGGAACTTGTATTATGAAAAGGCAGATTTATTCTCTCTGCAAGAATGAGTTTCCCAACAATTTAGCCACATGAAATTTGCCTCATAAGATAGTGAGTTCCTCACCACTGAAGGTATTTGTACTCATATATTGGATTGTTATTACTTGGGGTTAGTAGATCAATGGTTTCAAAGAGATTTTTTTATTAGTTTTTTCCTGCTCTTTCTCCCTGTTCCCCCTCCCCTCAAAATGAAATCTCACCTGGCACACCAATCCTGTATATAAAATCAGATAAATGTAATAGTCAAGCTGTTTTAGGGCTGAGTAATCATTGAGGAACCCTAGGGATCCATGGAACACAGCTTGAAAACCATTAAAAATTATGGGGACTAGATATCTAGGAGGCTCTTTCTCCTCTGAGAATCTCCAAGTGAATTGATACATTAGATGTACTGATATTGAGTCACCTTCTAAACATCAAACCTAAATTTGAACAAGACAGAGAACCTTAAATGTTTAATCTGTTTCTTTCTCTTTTCTCTGTGCCCTAATGTAGCTGAAGGAGCCCAACAAGAAAATAATCATGAAGATTTTCTTTAACCCCACCTCTCTTCCTATTTTTCATTCCTCCCACCCCCATTTTACCATGAGAAGAAACAAATGAGTATTTGAGCCTGCCTACCAGGCTGCTTCAGAACTTTATTCTACACTCCAAAGCGTTTGCTATTGCTACAAATGTTATCTTGAGAAAGTATCATTTTACATTCTTTTTGTCATGGAATTTTGAAAAGTTTTCCACTATTTTTTGAAAATTTAGACTAAGAATTTCTGTCCAGGGTAGAGGAAGCTAAGTCTTTTAAAACTTATTTTACCTAAATAATAGCCCTACAGCTACCATATTTCATTAAATCAGCCTCCCAAAGGTCTTTATTTACTTCCAAATGTCATCTCTGAATTATAAATCTTCAAGGATTCTCATCAGCTATGTTCCCTAAAGCTCCATGGTGCCCGTTAAGTTAAAGTATAATTAAAAAAAAAGTTGACAGGTTGGAATTGGAATTTTGTTTTCAGTGTGGGTTTTTTCTAAGAATACCGAAGTAGGTAGAATTGAAACCTCAGCACTTGCTGCAGCTTAACGTTGTTTTGTCAAGTCAGGCTTGATTCTTTAGAGTATGATCTGCTTCCTGCTGTTCACAAAAGTAAAGCCAGCCTACAGGTTAAGTTGTTAAGATCATGGATGACCAGTTCATTTCAGCATGAGGATTTCAAAGTTTCTCGATACATTTAGTGACACTACTTGCTATTTTACTAGAAGAAACCTTACTCTGTATCCTGGCAAATAGTATTTTTCCAAATAGAAAATAATAAGAAGCTGATCTGCATTTATTGTTGAATAAATATTTATTGAATGTATTGACTTTACACTGGCATTAGGACATATCTCCTGGCCTAATGGATCTTAATTTCACAAATGATTATTTTATTTAAATTAGAAATATGTATATATGTGTGTATATGATGATGATGATAATTTTTACATGTACCTTAGATTTCTCTTGGATGTAGTCAAGCTAAAAAGGAATTAGTTCTCTCACTAACCAGATGGAAACTGGATAAATGGGATTTCCAGGCCCTTCACTCTAGAAACACTCCCCCCCACCCCGTCCTTCCTACATAACAGGTGTGATAGGAATCTTGCCTGATACCACTACACCAGCAGTGCTGACCGTAACAGGTGTGATGAATTGAAGCTTATGAGGATATAGTTGATTGTCATCCAGAGCAGATTGTACCCATAACCTGGGCACTAATGTGATAAAAACTACCATTTGTGGAATGTATACATTTGATTATTTGCATGCATTAGTATTGTCTAATTAACTATCACAGTAATTGTAGTAAATCCTATTATTTTCATCTCCATTCTACAGATGAATAAATAGAGGTTCAAGGGTCATGAGACTTGCCCCAAATTACAAAACCACCAGTATCAGAGTTTGTTCTGCTCACTTCCAAAGCCGAGGTTTTTTTCATGGTGCTGCCTTGCTCACACCACCCTTCTTGTGCCTTTGGGGTCAATCAGGACCTCATAATTGAGCAGGTGTGTGAATGTTATTTGACTAATGGCTATGCTGCTGGAGGGAAAAATTCAGGAGGGATTACACTACTGCTCTGTTGGATCAGAAATCAGCCCGGCTTCGGAGTCTTCCAGAGGGCAATTCTATGTTGCCTCATGACCTGCAGAATAATCTGCTCTTAATGGTGATGAAAAAACAACCAGCTACTCCATTCCTGGAGTTACTGTGAGAATTTGCTTGGCATGTTTTGCTAGAGTTTGTTCAATCCCAAGGGAGATCCCAGAGTGTAGGAAATAACATTTTCTTCCAAAGACAAGAATACTTCTAGAGCGCTTATGGAAGACTGCTGGTTACCTCCAAGTAGCACAACTTCTTTTGAGGGCTAAGGTCTGATCTGTTGGGAGGCACATCCCAAAATGGAGTTTTTAGTACCTGCTAGTAAAATCCTACATTTTAAAATGTTGGAAAATATCTCCATATTGACATAAGACTTTTGTCTCTTAATCCTATAGAATTTGTCAACTTAATTTAGTACAATGAGTACAAATTATCCCTTATGGATGGGCCTTAGTTCATGAATTATTTGGTTTGTAATGAGCTTTCTTCAAATGATCTGAGAGACTGATGTTGCTTTGTGTGAGCTCACATCTTTGTCATCAATACAGCAGATTGCCCCATCATTCATTATGGCCCCTTGCAACTTCCAAGTCACCAGGGAATAGAGGAAGAAAGAAAACATAGGACTAGAGTGGAAAAATATATTGAGGAGTAGGGTTTTCAAGGTTCTGATTTTGAAAGTTACCCTTTCTTAAGGATTGAAGCTAATTAAAAATATGTATGGTAAAACTCAATTCTCCTCTCTCTCCATCCTCAAATTAGGGGAATTCCATTTAAAATGAAATTTAAAATTCCATTTGAAAAAAACAAAACCAAAAGAAAAAACTCCATCTGAGATTTCAAGATACTGTTGCTGTTTTTTTCTTTCCTAACTTTAACTGGGTTTCCCTATTGGACCATATTTATCCCTTAATATTCCTTATAGCACTCTGAAAGACCACAGAGGTGCCCACCCAGACTGAAAGACATCAGTTCTATCTGAACAATCCAGGAAATGAAGGAAAAACAGCAAACAATGAAAAAATCATCTACCATGGGCTAGTATTCGATCTTACACCAGTCTAGACATTTGTTGTTAGGTTATTTGCATTTAAGAGATACCATTTATATCCCGTGGATATATTTGCAAGATTTGGACTCAGCACTTAGATTCACGTAGTTATTTTTTTTTTTTGGTAAATTCAATCTATGAGGTAACTTATTATAATTAGCCCCATTATACAGATGAAGAAAATACACTTTACTGGTGTTAAGTAATTTCCTCTCCCAACGTTTTAGAATTGGCACTTTAATCCACTACCCAAAATTACCTAGAGCTGTTTACATTTGAAAGGGGATATAATGTGGGGTGGAGGGGTAGTCAGAGAAGGGACAATTAAAATGTAGTCTATGTACCACTACTGACTTGGCTAGCTGTTAGTGGGTGGGGAATGGCTTTGTTCAAAATCAGTTAACTCTTTCAGGAAAAAAAATATATATATATATGTGCAAACTTCTCTTTATAACTTCTAAACTCTCAAGTATTTGACCTCCAAAAATTATTTCCAGAATTAATTTTTAAAAAATCTTCCCACATATATTCCCACTTTAGTTCAATTGCAATGGAATATGTACTATTACATTTGTGTCATGTCTTGTGCCTATGTTCATGGTACCATTTATATAAATTCTTCTCATCCTTAAATGCTAAAATGCCACTTTCTCTGTGAGGCTTTCCTTGATATTCAGTCAAAATTAAATACTCCCTCATTTGGATGCTTTCACCAAGTTATATGTACCATTACGCCACCCTCCTGTATTTGTGTTATAGTAAACTCCTTGAAGGCCAGCCCTTTTTCTCATCCAATCATAGGCTCCCTAAACTTGCTACTAGTTTTAAATGAGACAGAAAGACAGGGGCAAATTGTGAAGTAATTGAGTAGAAAGAGAGGCCTGAATTTTTTCACTTAGGCATCAAAGGGAGAAAGAACTCTGTAGAAGAGAACACGTGTAGTATGCTTTCCTCTATTTACAACATCCTTAAAAATAAAGATTTCCTCTTCTCCATTTTCTTTTTGAAAATAAACATTGAGAAGTTTTTCTTCGTAAATGAGATTACATGCTAGTAATTTCTTGGAAGAGGCAAGAGTTTACTGGGTCTCCTGGTACTGACTCGTATTTGGGTCCCTTGTGCAATCACACTCAGGATTCCAGTGTGAACACCATTGTGCTCCTAGATAATTGGATCTGTGTTCAGAGTTTGATATACTTGCCCAGAGAGGATTGCCTTAAAGTCAGAGGCAAAGTTTAAAATAGTAAAAGTAGAAGGAGTAAATTAGGAAGACAGTTTTTTTATAAGTTGTTAATTGAATCATTAAAAATGCCATTTTGAAACAGGGCAGGTAGTGTGTATTAATTGCAAGCATTAAAAAAGAGCAATAAATGTTACAGCACCTCTTTTAGGCATGAGTGTTGAGAGCTGTTAACAGAGTTTCACAAGTGGAAGATTCACCCAAATGTATTAAACGAATATTTGCATGCTTGCCTTGTGCCTGGCACTGTCTTGGGTTTGGAGAAGTCCTATCTTAAAAAAGGTGGAGATCTGTTGTGGGAAACAGATCATTTAAAAAAAAAAAAATTGGAGGGGCGTACATAGACCTCTGGAAGCACAGAGAAAGAAACAAATAACTCTTCCAAAGAAATCTGGGAAGGCTTCACCTGGGAGGTGGTATCTAAGCCACCTGGACAAAAAAGTAAAGCAGAGCATTTTATGCAGACGGTTCAGCCCATGCACAGACATGGAGGTGTCCAAGGGCAGCTGTGTATTCAGGAGCATTGAATAATCCAACGTAGAAAGATATAGTATTGGTGGTATTGTCTGGAAGTGAGGCGGAAAATGTAAGTAGGGAATGATGATGAAGAGTTGTCTGTGCTATGACAAGAGGTTTGAACATTATTACAAGCAATAGAATCTTTAAACGGGAATTTAATGCAGGGGGTGTAATATGATTGTATACCATCATACCTTGTAAGGACTTTCCATTATTCTAGTCACCTAGGACTAAATTCACAAGCATGAAAACGACAACCTAAATCAAAAGGAAGTGTCAATGCTTTAAGGCCAGAGTAACCATCAATAAAAAACTAGCAGGATTGTTTAGGGTGAAATCAAGTCCTGTCCCTGAGTGGGTTTGCTGTTTTCTTCTACTTTTCCCCTTGAGTACAGATTGTAAGCTTTCAGGAAAATTATCTCTGCAATTAAAACGCTGGAGTCAGTTAGTGCTAAATTATTTAAACCTGAATAATTGCCTGACGACTAGTAATTTTGGACTTTGGGAAGTTTCACAGAGTAAAACCTAAGGACTGTGAAAGGTCATGAAGAGCCCCTGAAGTTTTTCTCATATGTAAGCCTTTTGGGCCTTTACAAGTGCAAGTCCTAAATAGGAGAAGAGCAATGAGTGCCTTTTAGAGGCTGACTAGAATGACCAAATCTAAGATGTTGTAATGAAAACTGTGTGAAGCTCTTACTTTCTCCTCTTACTCTGGAAATGGGCCTCATCTCTTACCCCAGTGGATTGACATGCTGGAGATGCACAGCTCAATTAGCAACTCCAGCCTCCAGTGGCAGATCAGTAACTCTTCAAAAAATCTTTGTTCAATGTCTTGTTTTTACCCCAGCCCTTTGGCTAAACAGTTGAGTATTAGAATTCATTTTTCCCCTCCCTTTCTGTCTTTCTTGAAGGATCTTTTCTTTTTTTGTGTGTCTAGTGCTCATAACATGGTGTTTATCTTGAGTTTCTAGTAGGAAGAAAAGGATTCTGGCAGGGTAAGAAGTTATCTCTTCTCACTTCATTTCAACATCACTTAAGAAGTCAGAGATGTAGGTGCAGATTTGAGGAATAGAATTAAGGTTTCAAAACATGGACTTTAGCAGGCTTTTCCCTTTGGTTCTCCTTCTGGTCTCTAAGGAGGTGAGAAAGTATGAATTTTCAGACTTTTTTCAGTCTAATCCTTTACCCAATTGGTACAGAGATGAAATTAAGTAAAAAAAAACCCAAGAAACAGAAAACAAAAAACTCCACCAAACTGGTGGTAAAACTATTTTTTAATGTAAAATGTTTAATAAATAAAAAGATTAAACCCATCAAATGGAAAATTAATGGGGAAACATTCATAAAAAGCCACCATAAAGACTACAGGGAGTGCACAAGAGAAGTAATTAATCCCAAAACATCCCCCCCCCTTTTTTTAACCTTGATAAGGACTAGAAATAAGGAGGGGAAATTTAAGATCCTTTTCTGTGTATAAAACTGTTCTTTTGAAGAAGCCACAAGAGCATTGCTTCCTTCTCTACGGGCTGAGTTAAAGTGGGGAAGCTCAGGAAGAGGCACGAGCTTGGCCCTAGGGTGGGCTTTTCATTTTTTTACAACCTAAGTCTGTTGAGATGTGGTTGCACTATTAATGTAATGTTTATTTCCTGCAGTTCTGACTTACTGTACCTGGCTAATAGGACTTAAGTTGTATTATTTGAGCACTAAATATTATTTTTGTGATAATTACATCTTTTAGTGCATTCACAAATTGTCTAAAAATGATTACTCTGGCTCATTTTACTGCCAAGATTACATTTATAGCCAACTTGCTAACCAATTCAATTCAATAAACATTTATTGAGTACCTCTTTACTAGTACTGGAGTTAGACAAAAGTCCTACCTGCAAGAAGGTCACAGTTTGGTAAGACCAGGAAAGAAATTGTCCAAAAGAGCCAAACTAAATGCTATTAACTCCATAAGTGTGAAGAGGAATGTAGATTCTAGAAGGCATTTTCAGTTTCCTTTTGAGGCTGATAATGAATGTTTTTGGGGGGCAAACCTAACTATCAGATGGCAGGTCCTAAGTGATAGCTATAAGCTAATTTTAATATTAGGTTAATATTAAGTTTAAAAGAAAACTTTAAATTCCAAATATAGAACTTGGTATTATCCCTGTTTTCATTTGTTGTTGTTTTGTTTGTTGGCAATTGAATGTGGGATTCTTCTCAGGAAGAGGCTTGATTTTCCTCTGGGATACAAAATAGTGGGTGTGTTTGATTTTGAAAATTAGTCCCTTCAAACAGAGCCTGAACTCACTATGAGTTGCGTAAATGACTCTCCACTAGAAATAATGAGAATTGTGGGTGTTTGGAATAAGTGAGCCCCAGGAGGAAAATGGGGAGTTCAAAAGAAAGGAGCTGGAGCCCCAACAATATGGCAGAAGCTGAGGCTTCCGTGGAGATGACCAGGAAATCATTCTGGAAGCACGAATAGCTGAGGGACCTTGAGAAGAGTGACGTCTACTATTGATTTCTATTATTTAAGTTTAAATTGTTTGCTGAGCTACGTGTGTGAAGAAGTGACGTAAGTTCCCCACCCCAACTGTCTCAATTGGCCTAAAACTTCAGAATTATCTACTTTATATAACATTGGCTTGGTGGATTACTTACTATGCACGTTCTGAGACATTGAGAAAGCACAAGAGAGAGACAGAGAAGTTTAATTTTTATTAATATATTCTGAATTTGGCAATATGAAAATTTAATGAGAAGCCTTTTTATTTCAGCATACATGTAAATTGTGACATTTCAAAAATAAATTTTATTTTGATTTTTTGAAATTAAATATAGGGAGATTGTGGGCACCATAATTTTTTCAATGATCATGTCCTTTAAATCAGTGGTCTCCAACCTTTTTGGCACCAGGAACCAGTTTCATGGAAGACAATTTTTCTGTGGATGGGGGATGGGAGGGTGGTGGAGCTTGGGTGGTGATGCCAGCTATGGCGAGCAGCTGTAAATACAGATGAAGCTTTGCATGCTTGCCCCCCAGTTCATAAGTGTCATGGGAGACAATTTTTCCACAGACAGGGCCAGGAGGAGCAGCAGAGCTCTGCGGCCTGGTCCCTAACAGGCCACGGACCAGTACCCCATACTGGTCCGTGGCTCAGGCGTTGGGGACCGCAGGTGTAAATGACCTCATCCAGCCTGATTGGGGATATGTTAGAGAGTGACAGCTTGGAGGTGGTGCCCCACCAGATCACAAAAAGAGAGGGGAAGAATGCACCAGAAGGTTAGAGGAAAGACAGAGATTATTAACTCAGCAGATGCAAGAACTTGGAACCCAAGATGTTGAAGAGAAAAGTCCTCTAAGAATCTCAGGGCTAGTGCTGGGATAGAAATATAAGGCAATTTTTAGCCTCCATCTTAAGGGACAAAGAAATTCAGCAAGCTGAATGACTTGAGAAACTCCAAGGCTAACAGCCAGGTTAAATATGCCACTGAAAGTGTAACACATATTTAGCCTTGATGCTTTCCCTAAGCAGTCCTGGAAGGGAAGGGTGATGTTTGTAAATAGGATTCTGAAAATAGGTTTGTGAGATTTTTATTAATTGCTTCTCTTTCAAAAGTGTTTTAAAAAAGATAACTCTGGCTACTGCATAGAGGATGGAACGTATGTAGTGAGAGTAGAATCAGACACCTGTTAGGAGGCAATCGCAAGTTCTGTGTCAGACTATGACTGATTAGAAGTTTGTAGAAACCTTCCTTGCATAGCATACGTGAAAATACTGGATAAAAAAAATAAAGCTCGTTATCTTTAATGTATGGCTGAGTTTAAGGAAAAGCAATGGAATTCTTCCAAAGTCAGAAAGTAAATATTAATCCATAGGGTTAAACAAGCTCCAGAGCAGGAGTTGGCTCTGGTGTTCTGTTATCTACGATCCTTGACAGCCAATGGTTTGGATTTTAATGGGGCCAAATCATGGTAGGAGGTCATATCTGCAAGTCCTGCAAAAAGCTGGGAGCTCCAAGGGATGATGACATCATTGGGTAAATTAGGAAAAACCTTCCCCCACCCCCAAGGAGCATGACTGAAGGGGTACTTATCTATATTGACTTTGGCTCTGAGTGTAGCAGAAAGTAAAAAAAGTCTCCCCTGAGAAATTCTGATCACAGTCCACCCTTGTGCAGATTTAATTTCTGAATTCACAATATCTGGAAGCCTTGAAACCCCAAAGTCTAATATTTGTATTAATGATACTCCCAAGGTCCTAGAAAATGTATATATATACCCTCCCTGGAGGAATAAAGTTTAAAATTCAAACTCAAAAACTCCACAGCATTCTACTATGAGTCCACAACTTAAAGATATGAGGAATCAGCAGAAATAACAAACTAGAGTCATACCACAAAATCTACAGATACCTGGAATGATCAAATATGGATGATAAAATAAGTATATTTAATTAAGTTTTAAAGAAATAGAAGAGTAGGAAGAAACTATCAACATTGACCTGGCAGATTTGAAAAAAAGAACCGACTACAACTTATAACATAAAGAAGGTAATAATTGACATTAGAATCAATGGGCGGTATTAACAGTAGATTAGACACAACCAAAGGGAAGATTAGTGGACTGAAAGATGGAACTAAAGAAATTGCATGGGAGGCAGCAAAGAATTGGACAATATGGATAAGATTTTAAGAGACATGAAGGATAGAGTGAGAAGACCCAACGTGAATGTAATCATAGTTCCAGGATATCATAGAGAAAATAGGATGAAGCGCAAATTGAAAAACTTGGTGGTGATTTGGTTGAAGAAACGGTTGAGATTTTCCAGAAGTGATGCAAAACTCCAATCCTCTGATTCCAGAATGTCAATGAGTCCCAAACATAATAAATAAAAATAACTTCATGTGTAAACATATAGAGAAATGGGAGAATTTCAAAGTCAAAACAAGCTTATGAGGAAGTCCAGGAGAGGTAGACTACAGGAGTAATAGCAGAGGTGGAGAGACGTATACAGATTCAGGCCATGTTTCAGGGTTGAAATTGGTACAACTTGCTGATGGGATAGATCTAGGCATGAGGAAAAACAGGTATCCAGGATGACTGCTACAGCTGGGCTGGTGATTGGTGGTGTATTAACTAGGAAAGATGGGTTTTGCCCCTTCCATCTGTGGGGGCTTGGCACAGCACCACCACTGGATATATGCGAGGGAGATAAAAGCAGCCGGCCTTTCACATTGCCATTCCTCAGGCCCTGCTGACCTGCTTCTGCCCACAGAGCCCCTGTGCCAGTGCCAGTCGGTTGATGTGAAAGGCAGTGAAAAGGGTGGAGAGCTCAGCCTCCAGACGGTTGTCTGGAGCTGTGGGGCTTAAAGGAGGAAATGTGTGTTGTTGTCAGGAAGTGCAGTCAATGTGACTTGGAGAGAGCCTGAAGCCAACCCCTGAGTGAAAAGGTGACATTTCTGCCGAGGCTCCTTTCTAAGACAGCAGGCAATTTTAGTCAGATTCCCACCAGGATTTTCCTGTCACTCTATCCTCAGGCACAATCTTAATCTTGCATTTTTCAAGCCAGTCAGTCACTGTCACTTCTTCTTGTTTCAGCAACATATTTTTTTTTTTTTTTGAACTTTCTGGTTTTCCTCAAAATGTTTTCAAGGGCAATGTGTGCTATTATAAGCATGGCAGAAGGAAGAGATGCTTGGTTCTGAGGCTACAGCTTATCCTGGGCTTCTAAATGGGAAACATAGTTCTTTGGACATTTGGATTGCTTCCTGCATGACACTTTCAATAAAAAGAGAGCCAATCATTATGCAAAACCCTATAAATAATGTTTCCTGCTTTCTAGTGACTGTTTCTTTCCAGCTTACTTCTCATCCCTGAGTAAATCCTCTGTCCTCATCAAAGGGTCTGGAGATTACATTCCACAAGCTCTCCATGCCCATCTCCTATTTTCCCTCCAAACTTCCTTTGCATATCTCCAAATTCAGCCCCTTGGCTTCGGACCTGATTTTTTTAAATTAAATTTTCAGTTTTTGAATAGTGTTAGATTTGCAGAAAAGTTGCAAAGAGAGTACAAAGAATGTCTGTATACTCCTCATGTATACAGTTTTATCTATACTTTACATCATACATTCCTGTAGTTCATTTATCATAACTAAGAAACCAACCAGTATATTACTGAACTATGAACTGAACCTTTCATTTTATTTGGATTTCACCAGTTTTTCCAGTAATGTTCTTTATCCATCCAGGATACCATATTACATTTAGTCATCATATCTCCTTAGATTCCTCTTGGCTCTGACAGTTTCTCAACTCTCCTTGTTTTTGATGACCTTGACAGTTTGGAGGAGTGTTAGTTGGATATGCAGAATGTTCCTCGATTTAAACTTTTCTGACGTTGTCTCATGATTAGACTGGGATTCTAGGCTTTTAGGAGGAAGATCACAGAGATAAAGTATCATTTTTAAAATCAGATCATGTCAAGGGCACATACTAAAAACATAACTTATTACTGTTGATATTGACCTTGATCTCCTGACTAAGGTAGTGTTTGTCAGGCTTATCCACTGTAAAGTTAGTTTTTTGTTTTCCGCTTTCCATACTCTGTTCTTTAGAATTAAGTCACAAGGTGTATTCACACCCAGGAAAGTGAGAAAGGATTAAACTCCCCCTCCTAGAGGACAGAGTATCCACATAAATTGTTTGGAATTCTTCTGTAAGGAAGATTTATCTCTTGTTCTCCATTTATATATTTATTCAATCATTTATTTATATCACCGGATCTGATTTTCATTCCTCTGCTTGGTCTCCCTTGTTAGGCTGGATGCTTTGTTCAGCCTATGTCTGGATTCTTAACCCTGCTTTGCTTTGGATACTATCTGGATAGTCAGTTCTCTATTTTTTCCCCAGACCTTACCTTTTTTTTTTTTTTTGGAGGGGGAAGGAGAGCAATAGACAGAGGGGAGTGGATAAAAAGAAAGGGAAGTGTCACTTTGTGGGGGGAAAAGGTGTAGAGAGAAGAGAATACAGCAGGATTTAAGATATGTGTTGGAAAATGAAGCAGATGCAGGTAATTAGAGCAAGAGATGACTGAAAACATGTTTTCTGGGAACTTGCAGAAAACATGGAAAGTGCACTGGAATTTCCACACTTTAAGGTGAGGGGTGATTCTGGAGGATTCTGGGTGGCAGAGATCCAGGTTACATTTAAAGATAAGGAAATAGGATCCTGGAGGCCTTAAAGATCAACCCATCACATTCCTAAAGATAGGAAATCTGTGGACTCGGAAGTTCTCGTGGATTGCCTCAGGTCAAAGTTGTCACCAGCAGAGCCCCAAATTAGAAGTGAGGTTTCCTGATTCCCCATCTAATTCTTGTTCCAGGATGCTGCAGCTGTTTCCTTGTAAGCTGATTCTGATACTAACAGACTGGGCTTTTCCATCCCCCTGGGAAGTCTGAGGCTGTAAGTAGAAATAGCCTCAATGGGATAGAAACAATGCAGGAAGGCCCAATTCCCTTCTTGGTGATTTAAATGTTAATACTTTGGCACTTCTCCAAGCAAGTGGGAGATTAGAAGGCAGCTGAGGAACTGTGCCTATTCTAGGAAGCCCAAGTCCCTGTTGTTCGTTAAGTGACACTTTGCAGTTCTCGAGGACAGGATTAGAAGCTTATAAGAGATTCCTAATGGAACCGAACCATCCTTTCATCTTGTGTCAATGGCAATATTTCTCCCCTTCTCTCTAGACCAGTAGAAGCATCCAGTAAACTACTGAATCAGACATGCTTATATTAAAAATCTGGACCTTTATTTGGAAGCAATTAGTTGCTCTAGCTCAGATGTAGTTCAGACAGGTGCTTGGTAAACTTGTATCTGTGTGTTTCTCTGCCAGAGCAACCTGCTCCATTTTCTCTGAAATTTTAGCTGTACTTGTTGTTTCAATACCCAGCTTTTTAGAAGCCAAAAACCCAAATGGAAAACAAAACTAGGCAGTTAAAGATTTGGCGATTTAGTTTACTCTCCAACAAACATCTGGGAATTTGGAACATCTGGGTTGTTTGCTTTGAAACTTTAGTGTTATGTATAGTAATTATGCCTTATTTATTTCGGGGCATTTGCCAAGTCCTGGTCCAGTTCCAGACTGTGACTGAAAGAAAGCTGCCAATCAACCAAGTGTAGGAATGACCTTGGGTTTAGCAGCTCATAAACTTTTATAAAAGAACATTTGGAAAGTACTGAAAAACAAAAAGAAGAAAGTAAAAATTGCCCCCTTTTCTATCATCAAGTATAGTCACTGTTTTTACATTTTAGTAATATTTCATCTTGTCATTTTTTCCCATATGTAGTCTTGTTAAAACATACTTCTTACAAATACATTATATATTTCTTATCCCTATTTTTGTTTTATGAAATAACAAATCTGCATTTTCCATGCTAATAATATATTAAAATAATATTTTAATTAGTATATTAATTATATGGCCACATCATAACCTATTTTATAGATTTTTCCCTCATTGTTTATTATTTAGATGGTTTCCATTATTTGGTGGCATAAATGCTTTTTACCTTAACATTTTTCTGGATTTGGAAATTTTTATTTGGACAACTATCTAGAGTTGGAATTAAAGGCTCTTACTTTCTTAAAGGTTTGGGTTGACTGGGTCTTAAAGGGACTCACATCTTCCAGATTTTTTTCCATGAGGACAAAATCAATACCAAAATTATGATAGTGATTTTCAAACTCTTTTTTGCCAGGAATTTTTAAAAAATTACCTATCTACTTCATATTTTAAAGTATCAATACTTTTGTCTGGCCAAAGATAATTGTGCAATATGAGATTTTATTTTCATTTGTTTGCTATCAAAGTCATACATCATGAAGTATATCCTCATCCTCTGTCTTCTCTCAAATGACCAAGATGAGCCAGTTTGACTCAAAGTCAGAGTTTTGGTCCACCAGCTTAAACTGCATGTTTTCTTGGTACTATTAGATTGGAAAAGGATCCAGACAGAGTGGGAGGTGAGGGTGGTGAGTTGGAGCTAACTTCTTTAGGAAGAACCGAAGTTTAAGGTAGGGAAAATAGGTATGTTGTTAGGTCAAAGGGCAGAAGGATCATGGTGATTCCAGAGTATCTCTACAGAGGATGATTAAACCAGAAGGAGATTTTGTATTTTAATTAAAAAAAAGCTCAGAGATAGAGCAGTTCCAGGATTATCCAATGGATCAATAATGTCACCTAGGATCCAGGTTGTTTCTAACTTTCTACTCTACCACATCTAGCACGCTGGCTTTGTCTTTATGCTTGTCTATTTATGGCCATAAGAAGGCATCACATTCTTGGCCAAAGGAGTCCAAAGGGAGCCAAAGCTTCTAAAAATATTCTCAGAAAGTAATAAAGAAAAGAGTTCTTATCAGATGTCTGTTTCCCTTTTTATCATAAAGGAAAATATTTTCTAGGAGCCTCTAGCCAACATGCCCTCAGATATCATTGGACAGAACTGGATCTTATATATGCATCTGAGTCAATCACTGGCATTTGAGTCTTACACCAATCAGAGTTCAATCCCTGGGAAAGGGGAAGTAGCCCATCTTCTCTGAGCACTTTGCTGCCATGTACCTAAAAGAATGTGTTTTTTTTGTTGTTGTTTGTTTTGTTTTTATTTAGTAAGGAGAAGGAGTGGATTTTTTAGGGATATAGCATACAACATTTGCTACAGCCAGCATTCTGGTTTGAGAAGCAGACCAGATGATTTCTTTATGCTATTTTTGTGTAACAACATATTTATTTTTAAATGTTTGAAATTCTTCTTTCTTAGAATAACTTGTATGTGTATGGGGAGGGAGATGATTAAAATTATGGGAAGCTAAAATTCCCAAAGCCACTTCATGGCTTCTCCACAGAAGGATGGGGAAATAAACCAAACCCTCCAAAGTAGTTTAAGTGAAGCAAGAAAGTAATAGACCTTGAAGCAAGATAAAGAGGTTTAGGGTAACTTCTATGAATAATGTTGAAGATTATGTGACTTGTCAGAAAGGCTATCTTCTGATGCATTCTGGGTCACACTGGTATAAAAGTTCAGAGTCAGGGCAGCCAGTAAACAACTGATAAGGGTGAAGAATAGTAGTTTGAACTCTACTAGGTTGTTTGAAATATTGGAACTAGTTTATGGAACTATGGGAGTTTGGGATCCCAAGACAGAAATCGTGAAATCATAGGTTTCCAGTTCTCTTGCTTGTTTCATACCCCACTAAATGCACTGGGAAGGCTTTGAAGTTCACAGGATAGCTAAAGAAATTGGGTTACTGTAAAGGGGTGCTATGGTCTTTGAATGTTTTTGTCCCCTCCAAAACTAATGTTGAAGCTTAATTCCCAAAGCAACAGTGTTGGGAGATGAGGCCTAATGGGAGTTGTTAAGGTCACGAATGGATTAATGCCACTATAAAAAGGGCTTGTGGGAGTGGGTTCTCACTCTTCTTCTCATCTGCTATGTAAGGAACAGCATTCCTCCGTGACAGAGGATGCAGCAATCATCTTAGAAGCAGAGACTGGGCCCTCACCATACACCAAACCTGCTGGTGCCTTGATCTTGGATTTCCCAGCCTTCAGAACTGTGAGAAATAAATTTCTGTTTTTTTAATAAATTACCCAGTCTTGGGTATTCTGTTATAGCAGCAAAAAATGGACTAAGAAAGGGTGCTCCTGGGATTAGACATCATCTTCTCTGTTAAGCATGCCTTGATTTTCAACGAAATGATTGGTTCTCTCTATATGGAATCTCTGTGCTCACTTCTGAGGTTATGCTTCTAACCCATAGTGTTACAGTTTATGGTCTGATACAAGGCATGCATGATGGTTACGATATTAATAATGGAGAATGAATTCACAAGTGAATAAAATTAAATGAACTATAGCATGCAAAAAAGGAATTCCCTTTGTTCTTTCAGAAGATTCAGAATAACCAAAGTAGAAGATTTTAAAGTATATTTATACATGTATAATAAATTTTATTGAATATTCTTCTTTCATTTCTTATAATCCTACTTAAACAAATACTTTATCTCTAAAGCAGCGGAATTTCACCCGGCCTTGAAATTAACAGCTAAGTATTCAAAAAATAAAAAGGACCGCTTGTGTTATCAGATTTGTGCCCTGAAACCAACCATCCCCTGCCTCTTCTGTACAGTTATAAAGACCTAAATATGTTTCCAAAAAGCCTGTTTACTCAATCTGTATGCTAATAAAGATGGAAGTCTGGAATTTGACCTTTCTTATTTAAACACATTTTAGTGGAGTATGTTTGGCTTTTTAATCTCAATAATGAGTAAGATAATTTTTGAATCTGAATTGCCAAAAATAAAAATAAAACCTCAAATCAGATCGTATTCAATGTGTTAGACACTCTAAGAAGACTAGCACATGGTAATATTTATTAAGAGTATCACCTTACAATTTATGTCTTTATAGCACATTTATGCCAACTATGAAATTAGATGGTCAAAAAGATATGAATGTAGCCAGTGTTACAGGTTTGATTCTTGGTATGGATGTGAACTTTGCATAAAATAAATATTATTATAGCTACATAAGGAATCCTTTAATATTAGGCAATCATCTTAGAAAGCATACTGGCCAAGATATCAGATAAGTCAAAATTGGGTCCAGGCTGTACCTTGGATCATTCATTAATTCCTTCTGGCCCTCAGTTTTCTTCTCAAGGAGCTGAATATAATGCTATAGGTCTCACCTATTTCATTAGTAGTTTTGAGAGAAAATGAAGTGATTGTGCCAAAGGACTTTAAAGTCTGTAAAGGTCATAGAATCGCAAAGTATTATAATTATTAGTCGCAAGAGCCATAGGCAGACTCGGTGAAAGGAGATTACCTATTCATTATCCAGAGAAAAACAAACAAGCAACAGGTCAGTGGAATCATATCCCTGTATGAGGACAGTGTTTACACTTTTTATAAGAAAAAAATCATTGATTAAATGTGGTTCATTTGCCATCTTGTCTTAGCCATTATTTCACTGTGATTTGGTCAAAGAAGATGTGAAGTTAAATAGTTCTCAAGGAAGAAAGGATCTAAAATTTGCTGCACATTTAAGAAAAAATAAAACCTAGAGGTATAAGGAGAAAGTGGAAGATGGGAAAGAAATCTATTTTCTGTTAAATAGGGCACATAATCTCTTTGAAATGTGTATGTGTTGGGAGTGGGTAATGAGGAGGGAGACAAAGAAGGAAGAAATTAGAGCATGCTGTTTTGATCTCTAGGGATGAAGTGGGGCCATTTAATCGCCAGATTGTCCTCATACTGTGTACATCTATTGTGCTGTGGTTGAACTCTGAGAGGCAGTTCTGTTGTGTCTGTTAATTTCAGCACTTTGTGAATCCCTTTCCCCCTTGCTTAAAGGGAATAGTTATTTCAGTTGATGCACATTTCACTGAATCCACGGATCAATAAACCACTTGGAAAGAAGTAAAGTGTGAATCTTCCTGTATGATCTCCTGATAGAAAAAGACAAAGCACAGCAATAAGATCTGAAATCCCCAACTGGGAGTTAAGCTGGCTTTTACTTGTCTGGTTTAGCAGATGACGTCAGTTGGCCGTGGCTTATGAATGTTATCTCTATAACCCTCTTTCTGTGGGTCTCTCACTTTTCCAGCTGGGCGTCTAATGGCTGGCTCACAGTTTCAAGTCATATCTTGAAAATCAGTGAAGCACTTTTTTTTTTTTTTTTACTTACAGTGAAACTGGGCAGTAGGACAGGAGCTGGTGGAACGATTCCAGCTGCAGGTTCTGAAATATGCAGTAGCCTGCTGGGCAAGGCACAAGACCATAGGATATGGCAATCTTTGGGCGTAGTCCAAACCACGGACAAAAACCAGTCTTCATCTGGTCACGGGGTACAGACCTGGACTGGGGTTAAGAGGCAGGGCTCCAGGAATGTGAGCCAAGGCAGTAGTCCATTTTACCAGCCAAGGCTGTTGATTGAAAGCAGCAGAAACTTATGCTGACTATCTGAAGGAAAAAGAGAATTTATGATAAGTGACTGGGGACTTGCAGGATTGATTGGAGAATGGAAAACTTGGCTTGGAAAAAAAAGCAAGGACATTCACAAAAATCAATTTCCAGTAGATTAAAGACCTTAATGTGAAAGGTAAAATTATAAAACTTTAGAAGGTAAAGCAGGAAAATAGCTTCTTGAAGTCAGAGTTGGGAAGGATTTTCTTATAAGACACAAAAAACACTATTCGTAAAGGAAAAAATTGCTTTTTCTACCACATTAAAATTAAAAACTCTATATAGTAAATGACTCCTTAAAAGAGTGAAACAATAGAGTAGGAGATGATATTCATGATATTTAACAACAAAGGTCTAGATCCAAAATATATAAAGGGCTCCTACAAATACGAAACATGAAAACGTCATACAGCTCAATAGAAATTTATACACAGGACCTGAAAAGGCATTTAACAAAAGAGGAAATTGAAATGGCTAATGAATATATGGAAAGGCACTCAGCCTCATTGACAGTTAGGCAAAATAAAACCATAATGAGTTATTGATACATATTCACCAGATGGGCAAACATTAAAAAATCAGACCATACCAAGAGAACGATTTATGCAAATGCTATGGAAAATTCTTTGCCATTATCTCCTTAAAACTGAACACAAGCACACCCTATGATCCAGAAATTCCACTTCTAGATGTTTATTAATAATAGAATGGATCTATAATAAAATGGACCAAAAAGGTCCAGAATACACCACCATGGCATAAAAATTATTTTGAGCAGAAGGCATCTGAGTCCCTGCAATCTCTTATCTTCCAAGAAAGCAGAGCCTCCTCAAATAACTCAAAAGAACTCAATTATCATAAATCCCCTTGCAGAGAGCAACTAGAGAAGATTGTCTCTTATCACTGGAGATGAGAAGTCTCCACACCACTCCTAAACATTGTATTAAAACTATCATATCTCCCATCTATTCTCCATTTATCTTTCCTAAAAGTCATTTGTTTTCTCATAAGGACCCTTCTTTCCCTCCCCTTCCACTATTAAGATAGTATATATGCCCAAAATTCTAACTGTCTCTTTCAGTCATATTTTTCTGTGAACTCTCATACATATGTGACTGAATCTGTATTTTCTCTTGCTAATCTGTTTTTTTTTTTCAGTTTAATTTGCAGACCCCCAAATACTGAACCTAAGAGGATAGAGGAAAAGTTTTTCCTTCCAGATAGGACCTATAAATAACTTCACAGCAACAAAAATGAATACACTACAGCTACATACAACAACGGAGACAAATATTTTACACTATACAATGCTCTAAAATAGTTAAAGAAACAAAATTAAACCGAATTGTTTAGTCATGAATCTCTAGGTGGTAGAATTATAAACAAAAGCAAGAAAATAATAACCACAAAAGTGAGGACTGTGGTTATTTCTAGGAGCGGGGGGGTTATGATTGGGAAAGGGTATATGGGTGTGGAGGGTTGGGGTGCTGGTAATAGTTTCATCATTTAAATGAGGGCAAATGACCAGGCATAAACATGCTATCCCTGATGGAGTAGTGTTCATTGTGGGAAACTCATGCAGACAGAATCAGTGGCACATGGCCAGGTACTGGATAACACACCAATATCTATCAGAGCCATACATAAGACTCTGGGACAGGCATCACAACCATTGGGCTTTGGAGTTTTTAAGCTGCAAAACATCATGACAGACGCTTGGGTCTAGCCCTACTCCACCAGATTATTCTTTGTGCTTGGAGGTAGCACCATGCCTTAAAGCCCTGTGACTGGCTTCTAAGCCTTGCATTTGTAGCTCTATGACATAGCAATGAGTTATAGGACTTGCCAAATCAACATTAATCCTTCCATAGGATATGCAAAAGACTCCAGGTCTTACAGTTTACCAAGATCAACTGCCTTAAATGCCAAACGGAGGTCCATTTTAATGGAGCATTGCAGGAAATGCAGACTTTTTTTTTTTTTTTTGAATGCCAAGTTATAGGGTAATCAGTTTTGGGAATGTTTAACTCTTACATCTGATTTAATTCTCCCACTTTTTGGTGAAGTTATATTATTGTTTATATTATAACTATTTGCCAAATTTTACATACTTTTATATACTTTTCCTTATGCATTCCATCTTTCACAATAAAAAATGAGAAAGAGAAAATACTGGAATCAGGAGGACTCTGGAGGGTAGAGTGCCCACACCACTGACAAGATTCCAACAATCACAGCCTGGTGCTTAGACTGCGATGACATATTCAAATCACTCACTCTTGACTCAGACAGTCCCAGAACAGAGGGGAATTACCTGAGGTAGTGACAGCCTTCAAATGCACTATTGGGCAGCTTATCCTAGAGGTCATAGAACAGAAATGTTCACAGACCAAAGTAAGATACTCAAATGACATGATTTATCAAATCAAATCAAATTTAAATCCACAGTGAGAGGGATGGGATAAATTAACTCACTTAGGATAAGTGCGCATGAGATGGAAGGACCATATCATCTGAATCTTAGAGTATGCAATGTTCTTATATCCTGTCTCTCTGTCTGCCGCATCAGTCTTCCAAAGGTGTGGTTATAAGGCCCAGAGTTGAGATTTGAGCAAAGGAATCC
Organism: Propithecus coquereli; assembly: GCF_000956105.1. Lineage (NCBI taxonomy): Eukaryota > Metazoa > Chordata > Mammalia > Primates > Indriidae > Propithecus > Propithecus coquereli. Next base: position 21,624,398 of record NW_012150840.1, read on the forward strand.
AGAGATGGATGGGCCAATGACACACATTTTCTCTATGGCAGACACACAGGGACAAGTACAACTGGCTGTGGCTGGAGCTTGCCAACTAGCCTGAGGAGCAGCCAGGGTTTTATTTGTTTCTTGGGCCACAAACGCATGGAGCTAAAAATGGGTGTCACTGAAGAGTGATGAATTTAAGCCTCATGAATAGTAAGTGCTCATGTATAGTGTATCCTGAATATTTAGTACCTCTTGTAGATTTAGTCTCACGAGTGTTTAGTATCCAAGTGCTTCGTGAATATTAGGCATCTGTTGGTCATTTCATTCTTATTTGACACACACCATACTCTACTTGTTAGCTTCTTATCTTATGCTTACCCCTCCCTGTAAGTTCTTTTTTTATGTGTGTTTCTTTTGTTTTTATTGCAAAATATTAATTAAGGGGGTATAATGCCTTGATTACAAGGATATCTTGTATAATGCTTAAGTAAGGGCTTTAGGTACACCCATCAACCAGAATACTGTTCACTGTACCCAATACGTAAGTTTTTTTCCCACACTCTCCCACCTTCCTTCCTTCTTGGTTTCTCATGTCCTTTATATCGTTTTGTGCCCTCGTGTACATCTATTAGCTCCCACTTATTAGTGAGAACATATGGTGTTTGGTTTTCAATTTAGGAGATACTTCACTTAGGATAATGGTCTCCAGTTCCTTCCACATTGCTGCAAGTGACATTATTTCATTCTTTTTTATGGCTGAGCAGTACTCCATGGTGTGTGTGTGTGTGTGTGTGTGTGTGTGTGTGTGTGTGTGTATATATATGTATATGACATTTTCTTTATTCACTCATGAATTGAAGGGCACCTAGGTTGATCCCACATCTTTGTAATTGTGACTTGTGCTGTGATAAACATTTTAGTGCAGGTGTCTTTTTGATAAAATGACTTCATTTCCTTTGGGTAGATACTCAGCAGTGGGATTGGTGGATCAAATTGTAGGTCTACATTTATTTCCTTGAGGAATCTCCGTACTGTTTTGCATAGAAGTTGCACTAATTTGTAGTCCCACCAACAGTGTATAAGCATTCCATGCCAGCATCTATTGTTTTTGACTTTTTATTAATAATATTGGCCATTTATTAATAATATTAGCCATTCTGATAGGGGTAAAGTGGGATCTCATTGTAGTTTTAATTTACATTTCCTTGATGATTAGTGATGTTGAGCATTTTTTCATGTTTGTTGGCTATTTGTCTGTCTTCTTTTGTAAAACTTCTGTTCATGTATTTTGCCCACATTTTTGATGGGGTCATTTGTTATTATATTTTCTTGTTGATTTCTTTGGGTTCTTTATAGATTCTGAATATCAGTCCTTTGTTGAATATAGAGTTTTAGAATATTTTATCCCATTCTGTAGGTTGTCTATTCACTCTGTTGATTATTTCCTTTGCTATGCAGAAGTTTTTTAATATAATTAAGTCCTATTTATTTATTTTTGTTGTTGCTATATTTGCCTTTGGGGTCTTAGTTGTAAATTCTTTGCCTAGGCTGATGTCTAAAAGAGTTTTTCCTACATTTTCTTCTAGAATTTTTATGGTTTTGTGCTTTGCATTTAAGTCTTTTATACACCTGTAATTAATTTTTCTATATGGTGAAGGCTAGGAACCCTGTTTCGTTCTTCTGCATGTGGCTATTCAATTTTCCCAGCACCATTTATTGAATAGGGATTCTTTTCCCCAGTGTATTTTGTTGTGTACTTTGTCAAAGATCAGTTGTTTGTAGGTAAATGGTTTTATTTCTGGGTTCTCTATTCTGGTCCATTGGTCTGTGTCTCTACTTTTATACCAGTATGAAGCTGTTTTGGTGATTATAGCCTTGTGGTGTAATTTCAAGTCAGGTACTATGATGCCTACAGATTTGTTCTTTTTACTTAAGATTGCTTTGGCTGTTTGGGCTCTTTTTTGGTTCCAAATAAATCTTAGGATAATTTTTTCTAGATCTGTGGAATATGATGCTGGTATTTTGATGGGGATTACATTGAATCTGTAAATCACTTTGGGCAGTATGGACATTTTGAAGATGTTGATTCTACCAATCCATGAGCAGAGGATGTTTCTCCATTTGTTTGTGTTATCTACCATTTCTTTCATCAGTGTTTTGTAGTTCTCCTGTAGAAGTCTTTAACCTCCTTTGTTAAGTATATTCTGAGGTATTTTATTTTCTTTGTAGCTATTGTGAATGGTATGGAGTCCTTGATGTGACTCTCTGCTTGACTATCATTAGCATTTAGAAATATGTAGAATAGAAACGCTACTAATTTGTGTACATTGATTTTGTAACCTGAGACTTTGCTGAATTTATTTATCAACTCCAGCACTCTCTAGGTGGAATCTTCAGGGTTTTCTAGATACAAGATCATATTATCAGCAAACAGGGATAGTTTGACCTCCTCTTTCCTGCTTTGTACACATTTTATTTCCTTCTCTTGTGTGATTGCTCTGTCTGGGACTTCCAATACTATGTTGAATACAAGTGTTGACAGTGGGCACCCTCGTCTTATTTTAGTTCTTAGGGGAAATGCTTTCAACTTTGCCCAATTCAGTGTGATGTTGGCTGTGGGTTTATCATATATGGCCTTTATAATTTGGAGGTATGTTCGTTCTATGTCTAGTTTGTTGAGGGTTTTTGTCATGAAAGGGTGCTGAATTTTACTGACTGCTTTTTCTGCATCTATTGAGATGATCATGTGGTCTTTGTTTTGGTTTCTGTTTATGTGATGAATCATGTTTATTGATTCGTGTATGTTAAACCATCCTTGTATTCCCTGGGATGAAACCCACTTGATCATGGTGGATTATCTTCTTGATGTGCTGTTGAATTCAGTTTTGTAACATTTTGTTGAGGATTTTTGCATGTATGTTCCTAAGGGATATTGGTCTGTAATTTTCTTTTTTTGTTGTTGCATCCTTTCTTGGCTTTGGTATCAGGGTGATACTGGCTCATAAAATGAGTTAGAAAGGATTCCCTCCTCAATCTTATGGAATAGTTTCTGTAGGATAGGTACTAGTTCTTCTTTGTAGGTCTGGTAGAATTTGGCTATGAATCCATCTGGTCCAGGGCTTTTTTTCTTGGGAGATTTTTTATTACTGCCTCAATTTCATTGCTCCTTATTGGTCTGCTCAGGGTTTCTATTTGTTCCTGGTTCATGCTTAGGAGGTTGTGTGTTTCCAAGAATTTATTCATTTCTAGTTTGTTTGCACAGAGGTTTTCATAGCATTCATGGGTGATACTTTGTATGTCTGCAGTGTCAGTTATAATATCTTTTTTGTTCACTTCTGATTGAGGTTGTGAGTCCTTTATTATTTCTTTTTTTCTGCTGGCTTTGGGATTGGTTTGTTACTCTAGTTCCTTGAGAAGTGACACTAGGTTCTTAATTTATGATTTTTCTATTTTTTCGATGTACACATTTAAGGCTATGAACTTTCCAGTTAGGGCTACTTTTCCTGTATCCCATAGATTTTGAAAGCTTTTGTCCCCTTTATCACTCAGTTTGGGGAATCTTCTGATTTTCATCTTAATTTTATTATTAACCCAAACATCATTCTGCAAGTTGTTTAATTTCCATAACTTTTTGTAGATTTGAGTGTTTCTCTTGGAGTTGATTTCTAGTTTTATTCCACTGTGATCTGAGAAGATAACATGGTATGATTTTGATTTTTTTGAATTTCCTGAGACTTGATTTGTGGCCTAAGATGTGATCAATCTTGGAAAATTTCCCATGTGCTGATAAGAAAAATGTATATTCAGTAGTTTTGGGGTAGAATGTTCTGTAAATGTCTGATAGGTCCCTTTGTTCTAGAGTTCTGTTTAAGTCCAGTGTTTCTTTGTTCATTTCTGCATCAGTGATCTGTCTGGTACTGTCAGTGGAGGGTTGAATTCCCTGACTATTAAGATGCTACTGTTTTTCTTTGCTCAGATCTAGCAGAATTTGCTTTATGAAATGGGGAGCTTCTGTGTTAGGTATATATATTGTTAGGATTGTTATGTCTTCTTGTTCAATTGCTCCCTCTACCATTATATAATGACCATCTTTGTCTTTTTTTTTTTTTTACCATTTTTAATTTAAAGTCTACTTTATCTGATATGAGAATGGATATACTTTCTTGCTTTTGGTTTCCATTTGTGTGGAATATTTTTTCCATTTCTTTGCTTTGTGTCTATGGAAGTCCTTGTGGTTTAGATGTGTTTCCTGGAGACAGTAGATACTTGAGTTGTGTTTTTTAATCCATTCAGCCAGTCTATGACTTTTAAGAGGGGCATTCAGACCATTCACATTGAGTGTTAGTATTGATACGTGGGATGCTGTTCTGTTCATCGTGTTGTATGATACCTTATTGCTGTGTTTTCCCTCTTGTGCTATTGTTTTATAAGAGCTGTGAAGTATAACTTTTGGGTTTTTTTACTCTGCTTGGTGTCTGTTGTGATGTTGTATGTATAATATACTTTTGAGCATTTCTTGTAGGGCAGGTCTCATAGTGACAAATTCCCTTAGTGTTTGCTTGTCTGGGAAAGACTTTATTTCTTCTTCATTTGTGAAACTTAGTTTAGCAGGGTACAAAATTCTTGGGAGACCAAAAATTGGACTCCATTCCTTTCTGGCTTGTAAGGCTTCTCTTGAGAAGTGTGCTCTTAGTCTGATGGGTTTCCCTTCGTAAGTTACTTGATGTTTTTGTCTCGTGGCTCATAGGAGTTTCTCATTTGTGTTCATTTTGGCCAGTCTGATGACAGTATTCCTTGGTGATTCCCTTTTTACAATGAATGTCCCAGGTGTTCATTGAGCTTCTTTTATCAGGATGTGTGAATCTTTAGCAAGACCAGGGAAATTTTCCTCAATTATTTCCTCAAATTGGTTTTTCAGGCCTTGTGCTTTTTCTTCTTCACCCTATGATGAAGGGATGCCTATGATTTTTATATTTAGCAGTTTTGCATAACCCATATTTTTCATAGACTTTGTTCATTCCTGTTGAATCTTTGTTCTTTGGTTTTGACTGACTGGGTTAATTTGACAGAATTGTCTTCAAGCTCTGAAATTCTTTCTTCTGCTTGGTCTAGTCTATTCTTAAAACTTTCCACTGTGTTTTGTACTTCTCTAAATGAATTTTTCATTTTTAGAAGTTCTATTTGTTCTTTTTCAAATATATCTATTTCTTTAGTAATTCATTTCCTCAATTGTTTTTCTGGTTTCTTTGAGCTGGTTTTCCATTTTCTCTTGGATTTCATTAGCTTCATTGCAATCTATATTTGGAATTCTTCATCTGTCATTTCAGTATTTTCACTTTGGTTGGGATCCTTTGCTGGAGAGATTATGTGCTCCTTTGGGGGTGTCCTTTAACTCCAATTTTTTATACTTCTGGAGTTCTTGCACTGATCCCTTCTCATCTGGAGTGGCTGTCACTTCTTGCTTTGGATTTTCTTTTGTTTTGATGGGACATTCCCCCTCCGCCCTCTTTTTTTCTTTTCCTTTTTTTATTTCAGCATATTATGGGGGTACAGATGTTTAGGTTATGTATGTTGCCCTTGCCCCCACTCCGCCCCTAAGTCCGAGTTTCAAATATGTCCATCCTTCGGACGGTGCACATTGCACTCTTTGTGTATGCATATACCCATCCCCTCCTTCCCCCCTCGCCCCTCTCCCCTGCCTGACATCCAATAGATGTTATTCTTATATGTGCACTTCTGTGTTGATCGGTTAATACCAATTTGATGGTGAGTACATGTGGTGCTTGTCTTTCCATTCTTGGGATACTTCACTTAGTAGAATGTGTTCTAGCTCTATCCAGGAGAATAAAAGAGGTGCTATATCACCATTGTTTCTTAAAGCTGAATAGTACTCCATGGTATACATACACCACATTTTATTAATCCACTCATGTGTTGATGGACACTTGGGTTGTTTCCACATCTTTGCAATTGTGAATTGTGCTTCTATAAACATTCGGGTGCAGGTGTCTTTTTCATAGAGCGACTTTTGTGCTTTTGGGTAGATGCCCAGTAATGGGATTGCTGGATCAAATGGTAGCTCTACTTGTATCTCTTTAAGGTATCTCCATATTGCTTTCCACAGAGGTTGCACTAGTTTGCAGTCCTACCAGCAGTGTATGAGTGTTCCTATCTCTCCGCATCCATGCCAACATTTATTGTTTTGGGACTTTTTGATAAAGGCTGGTCTCACTGGGGATAAGTGATATCGCATTGCGGTTTGTTTTTTTTTTTTTTTGAGACAGAGTCTCGCTCTGTTGCCCTGGCTAGAGTGAGTGCTGTGGTGTTAGCCTAGCTCACAGCAACCTCAAACTCCTGGGCTCAAGCGATCCTCCTGCCTCAGCCTC
>NW_012150840.1:21631482-21643488 GCF_000956105.1 Propithecus coquereli
TCCAGTTTTCCCAGCACCATTTATTGAATAAGGATTCTTTTCCCCAGTGTATGTTTTTGTCTGCTTTGTCAAAGATTAGATGGCTACATGAGGATGTTATTATATCTGGGTTCTCAGTTCTGTTCCACTGGTTAATGGCTCTGTTTTTGTGCCAGTACCAAGCTGTTTTGATTACTACAGCCTTATAACAAAGTTTGAAGTCTGGTAAATTGATACCTCCCATTTTGTTTTTATTGCCTAGAATTGTTTTTGCTATGTGGGGGTCTTCTCTGGTTCCATACGAAGCGTAAAATTAATTTTTCTACATCTGTGGGGCTCTTCGAATTGATAAATGAATTCAGTAAAGTCTAAGGGTACAAAATCAATACACACAAATAAGAGGCTTTCATATATGCCAATAGCAGTCATACCGAGAACCAAATCAAAGACTCAATTCCCTTCACGATAGCAACAAAGAAAATAAAGGACCTAGGAATATATTTAACTAAGGAGGTAAAAGACCTCTACAGGAAGAACTATGAAACATTGAGGAAGGAAATAGCAGAGGACGTAAACAGATGGAAAACCATACCATGCTCGTGGGTCTGTAGGATCAACATTGTTAAAATGTCTATACTACCCAAAGTGATCTACAGATTCAATGCAATCCCTATTAAAATACCCCCCACTCTTAAAGATGTGTTTGTAGCATATATTGGATAAGTACCTTTGGCTTTGCTTGTGGGTACTTTGATTTGTGTCTAGGTTCTGGAGTGGATACATTGGTTGTAGATGTCCTTAGTATGGTGGTTTTCTTAATTGCTAGTTATCTGTAGGCTGTAGCAGTGGTGTACTCTGTGCATGGGAAGATTCCCTGTCTCTTGTTGACAAGGGAAGATGGAGGTCTTTGGCATTCTTTCCCGGGGACTGTGCTCTTCTTACCAGTATGAATTATATTGGGACACTTGGCTTAATCTCTGACACAGTAGGTGTTTTTTGTGGATAAGAGTCAGCCATTACCTGTGTGATTGAGCCAGTAAATGCTGTAATGAGCTGTACAAGTTGCCCTCCCTGCTAGTAGGTGGCACTTGCAGGAAAGAGCCACCTGCAGTGTTGCTTTTTGGGACCCATGACTGACTCTAGTTAATCAGGAGAAGCACTCAAATTCCCTAGGTGGTGAGTGGGGCTCTGGAGATCCCAGGGGACTCCTTATTCTCCACCACAGCAGAGGTGGGTGGAGGAGTAGGGCTGAGTAGGGCTGGGTTAAATCAGCCTACCTTCAGGCTCCACAAAGGAGGGCATAAGTGCTGTCTCAGCAAGGGTCAAGGGTCAGCTCCTAGGTTGTTAGGGAAAGGTACCAGGGAGGTGCTGAAGCAGCCTCATCAAGCCATAAAGCATGCTCATAGTGGATGGGCTTTCTGGGATTCACAGACTGGCTGTCAGGAGTGAGTTTCACTCCTCTCTCTCCTCTTCTGCTCCATGGTACTCCTTCCAGTGTCCGGCCACAAGCAGAAGCCCAAATTACCTGATCTTACGAGCAATGGTGTCACAGACTGAGCTTCCCTGCCCACTATCCCACCCCAGACAGAAAGCATGACTTTCATGTGGGGGAAGGGGTGCTCCACGAGTGTGTTGCCGATCAGACCCATACTGCACTCTCCTTTAAGTTCTATTCATGTGGGCTCCCTTACTTCCCAAGATTAGTTCACAAATTTCCCCTCTGTGCCCCCAGCATCACGTTTGTGTCCTGGGGGTATGGAATCCAGCCTGCAGGCCTGTTCCTGGTCCCCCAAGATCAATCTCTAATCATGCCAGGGTGAAGCAATCTGGTCCTGAATTGCCCAAGGAGTGCTCAAACAGGCTGGTTATCCCTCTGCTTTAAGGTATGCCCTGCTGTGCTGGAGCAGAAGCCTGAGCATCCCTTGGTCTTTAAGAGGAAAGGTGTGAGCTCTATTTTCTGTGGAAGCCACTGTGTGGTGGGGGTACCAACAGAGGGGAAGCAGTTGCTCCTGAGAACCCTGGCTCAGTCATCACTTGGATTACCTGGGCCACTCGGCAGCAGTGAGTGGGGGAAAGGGTAGGGGAGGAAAAGAGTCTGAATGGAGGACAGCTAGCACTCTGGTCATCTCCGTCCCTGTCCCTGGAAGGCAGCCCACCTGGAATGTTCAAACTCTGAGATCACACCACCAGCCCCTGCCACGTCAGTCTGAGCAGGAGTTGGGAAATGTTCGTGTGGGCACCAGTGACATGAAAACTAATGGGCTGAAGCTCCATGGAGAGGACAAAGGCACATAATGGGTGGAGAAACAGTATGGCACCCACCATTTCAGCAGGGCATAAATTTCCCTTTGTGAAAGTGTCCCGCTCCATGTACCAGCAAGAGATTAGCACTCTTATTCTCAGAGATGGAGAGTTGACACCAAGATGTGTTTGCATAAACAGATCTTACTAAAAAAAATTTATCTTCTATTAATTCCCCCATATATTTCCTAGTTGTTTCCCCCTGATTTATCATCCCTTGAAGCTCAAACCTCCTATTCTTTGTTAAAATGGTGTATAAGCCCCTGAGTCTAACTGCTTCTTTGAGTTTCACTTCTTTCCTGTGAACTCTCATGCGCATAAATATTAACAAAAATTGTGTACCATTTCTCCTGTTAATCTTTTTTTAGTTTAATTTTCTGGCTCCGAAGAGAAAACTGAGAAGGTAGTGCAAAATCTTTTCTTTCTGAACCAGGCAGATGTTATAACTGGTTTAAAGGAAAAGTGAAAAAAAGCACAACCTTATCTGGCAAGAAAAGGGAGTTGAAATGAATTGCCAATGCAGGCAAAAGCTATGTTTTTCTCAGAAGTATAGGAGAATCAATTAAATCTCTACCAAAAGGGATGGAATTTACATGTCTGTCAGTTATCAACAACTCAAAGGGGCTACAAAAATACCTCAAAACAAATGCAAGGACAGAATCTGATGACCTAGTGCTGTATGTAGACAATGCATAATTTTACAGTAAAACACAATTTTATTCTATAATACGCAAAATAGCTAGTACTAATTTTTGTTGACTTCTCAACTGTTAGTATTTTCTTGACTCAAGCTTCTAACAGGCTCCTTATATGTCAGGGTTTTATTACTAGAAAGACTTTTAATATTCTCAAGGTTAATGTGCTGAAGGATTGAGGAGTTCTGGAAGGGCAATTCGAGAAGCCCTTAGGGTTGCTTGAGATTGGATTTTAGGTGCTAGTTTTTTTGAGACCTGGGAAATCAATTACTATGCCAGATTCCTGGATGTCAAGAATGGCCACTGTTTCACACAATGCCTGCCAAGTAATAAAGCAATCAACATTTCCCCATTCAATAATCTTTCATGCCACTGTCCAACGTGACATTCTCTTTAGAGAAATCACTGTGTTTGAAACCTGTTCCTGAGGTATTTAGAATTTAAAAAATGCTCATCTTACATATTTTGGCAATGCTGATCTGTTTGTGTTACCCCCAAGGTGTTATTTACTGCACATGCTATTTCTAGGGGGAAAATGATACAGTCAATCCACATTATTTATGGATTCTGTATTTGCAAATATACCTATGTCTTTGTCTGTTTGTGCTGCTATAACTAAATACTACAGGCTGGGTAATTTATAAACCATAGAAATTTATTTCTCACAGTTCTGGAGGCTGAGAAGTCCAAGATCAAGGTGCTGGCAGGTTGGGTGTCTAGTGATGACTTTACCTTGCTCCAGGTTGGCATCTTACTGCTACATCCTCCAGAGGGGATGAATGCTGTGTTCTTGTATGGAGGAAGAGCAGAAAATAGTGAACCTATACCCTCAAGCCTTTTCATAAGGGCCCTAATCCCATCCATGATGGCTCCACCCTCATGACTTAATCACCCCTAAAAGTCCCACCTCTTAATACTATCACACAGCCATGAAGTTTCAACACAAATTTTGGGGGACACATTCAGGCCATAGCATTCTGTCCCTGGCTTCTCCCAGTTCATGTCCTTCTCACACACAAAATACATTCATTCTATCTCAGTGGCTCCAAAAGTCTTAACTCTTTCCAGCACCAACTCAAAAGTCTGAAATCCAGAGTCTCATCTAAATTAGACATGGGTGAGACTCAAAGTGAGATTCATCCTGAGGAAAATTGCTCTCCAGCTGTGAAATCTTTGAGGTCAAATAAGTTATGTACTTCTTCAATCCAGTGGTGAGACAGGTATAGGGTAGGTATTCCCATTGTAAAAGGAAGCAACAGGAAAGGAGAAAGAAGTAACAGGTCCCAAGTAAGTCTAAAACTCAATGAGGCAAACATTAAATTTTAAGGTTTGAGAATAACATTTGACCCCATGCCCTGCCCTCTGGACATAGTGGGACAGGGTTGGGCTCCCAAGACCCTGAGGGGCCCTGCCCTCACATCTTTGCTGGGTACATCCCACCCAGCAGCTTTCCAAGGCCAGCATTACTTGCTGGTGGCTTTACAGTTACGGGGTCAAAGGGCCAGTATTGCTTTTATGACTCCACTAGACATCGTCCTGGTAGAAGCTTTATTTGACAGCTCTCATTCAACTGCTCTGCTAGGCATTACTCTATGGGGAAATCTCTGTGGTGGCCCCACCCTGTGGCAGTTCTCTGCCTGAACCCTGAGACTCAGAGGCATCCTTTGAAATCTAGGTGGAGGCAGCCATGCCTCTATATCTCTTGCTCTCTGTGCTCCTACACAGTTAGTGCCACGTGGATGCTGCCAAGACTTACTGCCTGTTCCCTCTAGAGCAGAGGCCTCAGCTGCACCTGGGTCTGCTGGGGCCTTCGCTGGGGTTGCTGAGGAGTATTGTACCAGAATGGAAGGAGCAGAGACTTGAAGTGGTGCTGGGCCGTGATCCCAAGGTCTCAGGCACCCTGGTCCCCTTCCTTGAAACTGTTCTGCCCTCAAGGCCCTGGCGCTTTGGGCCTGTGATGGAAATGGCAGCCTCAAAGAGCTCTAATATGTCTTCAGGGCCATTCTTTCGTTGTCCTGATGAATAGCATCTGGCTTCCTTCTATCTATGCTAATCTCCTTATCAAACATTCATTTGGCCACACCTTTAGTATCTCTCCCAAACATACTTTTTAATTCTTTACATGGCCAGGCTGAGAATCTTCCAAATCTTTAAGTTCTGCTTGCCTTTTGATTACAAATTACCATTTTAAGTTGTTTCTCTTTTCTTGCATTTTACTATAAGCAGTCAGAGAAGCCATCTAACATCTTGAACACTTAAACGTTTTGTCTACCAAATATTCTCTTAATTGTTAATCACTCTTTAATTCTGCTTTCTACAAAGTACTAGGACATGGACATAATTCAGCCAACTTCATTGGCACTTTGTCACAAGGATGGCCTTTCCTCCATTTTCCAAAAAGATATTCCTCATTTCCATCTAAGATCTCACCTGAATGGCCTTTACTGTTCATATTTCTATAAACATCCCAATCATGACCACTTAAGTAATCTTTAAGAAGATTTAGGTGCTGTCTACAGCTCTTGTCTTCTGAGACCTCACCAGAATCACCCTTAACACTCTTTTCACAGCACTCTAATATTTTTCTAGCATGCACCTCCAAACTCTTTCAGCCTCTACTCATTATGCAGTTCCAAAGCTACCTCCACATTTTTAGGTAGTTAGACAGTTGGTGACGGTTGGTCCTGGTGCCCTTGAAAAAAAATTTTTAAAAATTCTGCTTAGCCTTTTCATCACACCTTGACCCTTTCACTTCTCTATGGGTTTTTGCAAAATTACAATTAATACATAAGTACTGGGCACACCTCATTTGCTTTACAGTTCTGTGCAATTAGTTCTTTGAAGGAAAACTATCCCCTCCCCCGCAACACTAATTGGGATTATATGGGATCTGGGAGCAAGAGATGGGAGAAGAAGGGCGGGATGACAATATTTCAAAAGGAAACTTGTTAAACACCACTTCACAAAACAGCTTTAGGTATAACAATTGCTCTTGCTATTTTCAATCAGGCCCTCAGAAGCTAACACAGGCTGATAAGAGGTTACTGTTGTAACAACACATGTTACCTTCACTTTTGACGACAAAATACAAAACAAATCGGAGGTGGTAAGGGAGAGTAAATCATGAAGGTGTGTTGCATTAGATACCTGACTTCCCTTAGGCAACTGTATTTTTGTTTTGTGCCAACTTCCCTTTGAACCATCACTTCTTTTTTATCACCAGGTATAAATAAATGACTTGGCCTCCTTCTCTACTCAGGGAATGAGGTCTATTACCAGTCATTACCACCTTCGTACAAGCTTAACTCCTTATTTTTCTTTTTTTAGGCACGTTTCATTTTAAGGCTTATCTTTCATTGCAGCATGAAAGAATTATCCCTTCCTCGAGAAATTCCAAGCATCAGTGTGTAAAAGGAGGCAGGAGGGGCCCTTACTTTAAAGAAATCAAAATCATGTCGTGTAGGAGCTGATCTGGTTTGGGACAAGTAAAATCCAGGAGCATTGACCTCTGAGGAAATACAGGGAAGGGGTAAAGAGTCAGGGCTATACCACTCACTAACAGTGTGGATTAGGGTAGTTTTCATTTTTTCTCATCTATACAAGGGTCAACAAACTATTTCTTTAAAGGAAAAAATAATATTTTAGGCTTTGCGGGTCATGCAGTCTCTGTTGCAACTATTCAGTTTTGCTGTTGTATGGGAAAACAGCCATAGACCATACATAAACTATTAGGCATTCTGTGTTACAATAAAACTTTATAGACAACAACAGGCTGCAGGACAAATTTGGCAGGCCTGATTTGGCCCACTGGGCTGCCATTTGTTGACACTGATCTATAAAAGTGGAAATAACAATAGTATTCAACTCTTCACTTGTTGGGAAGATGATAGGAGGTACTACATGTAAAAGGTTTACTATAATGTTTGAATCATAGTGAGCACTTTTGTTAAAAAGATAATTAAAAAAAATTATGATTTTCAAGCAGATATAAAATGAATGTATGTTACAGATGTTACTTACCCATTATCAGGTAATCAAAATCCCCTGAGGGAATCAGGCAGATATTATAGCTGGCCCAAAGAAGGTGTAAAAAATCCCAGAGGTTTACAAATCACAAATTATAAATTAATTTGCAAGTTGACACAAAACTGACTCAGTGGGGGGACAAGTCGTCTCTCTAACAGATTATTAATTTGTATATTTATAGTCAAGAGTCTTTTGTAGGCCGGGCGCAGTGGCTCACGCCTGTAATCCTAGCTCTCTGGGAGGCCGAGGCGGGCGGATTGTTTGAGCTCAGGAGTTCAAAACCAGCCTGAGCAAGAGCGAGACCCCATCTCTACTAAAAATAGAAAGAAATTAATTGGACAACTAAAAATATATAGAAAAAATTAGCCGGGCATGGTGGCGCATGCCTGTAGTCCCAGCTACTCGGGAGGCTGAGGCAAGAGGATCGCTTGAGCCCAGGAGTTTGAGGTTGTTGTGAGCTAGGATGATGCCACGGCACTCTAGCCTGGGCAACACAGTGAGACTTTGTCTCAAAAAAAAAAAAAAAAAAAAAAAAGAGTCTTTTGTATTGCACTATAATTTTCTACACCTTGCAAAGTTGAAAAACAGTTCAAAGGTGATGAAAAGCCAGAATCAGATGACCCAAAATAACATGCTCTAAAAGTGCAAAATATTCCACTTATTTTCTTATTCCAAGTTTTTTTACACCCTCAAACGTAGCTATTATTATAGCCTAGTTGTTAACTAGGGTTACCCTGTCTTCTGAGACCAAAATGGAATTGATGTAAATCCCCATCTGTGTGTTGTAGGGGATTCAGAGGCTAGCTCACATTTCCTTCAAATTGAGATTGAGTTGAAGTTCTTGATTCTTCTGAGTTCTACGAGTGGATTTTCTCACTGAAATAACCCTATTTGAGATGCCTTCCCAATGACTCCATGCCTGAGATATGACCAACCAGAGCTCTACGAATGGTGTGGGGTGACAGAACAATTACTTCCCAACAATGCAAACAGCTTAAAATTGCGACAGCTCCATTGCCTTCCCTCTCATTGGGGATTTCTTACTGGTTGGCTTAGTCTGTTCAGGCTGCTATAACAGAATACCATAGATGGTATTGTGAATACCATAGATGGTATTGTAAATACCATGGGTGGCTTGTAAACAACAGATATTTATTTCTCATAGTTCTGGAGGCTGGGAGTCTGAGATCAAGGCACAGGCAGATCTGGTGATGGCCACTTTCTGGTTCATGAATGTCCATCTTTCCACTGTGTCCTCACATGGCAAAGGGGCAAGGGGGTTCTCTAGGGTGTCCTTTATAAGGACACTAATCCCATGACTAATCATCTTCCAAAGGCCCCATCATATTAGGGATGGGTGGCTTTTGATATATGGATTTCGGGAGGACACAAACGTTCATTCTATAGCACTGACATTGCTCTGGAGTCTATAGCCAGCCTGTTTCTCAGCTCTTTCTCTCCTCTCTCCGTGCCCACCTTCCTTTCTTTCACAGTCTTGAATTCTTGTTCATTTATTATGCTAAACAGTTTAATGATCTCTTCATTTTACTGCCTCTTTAGAAATAATAATTTGGTAGTCTACCTTTAATACTCAAAGTGACCCATCTGCCAAAATACGTAGTGGAATAATGCATAGATCCTCTGCTGAGCAGAACTTACTGTGATCAGTTATCAACTGCAATTTTAAATGGAAGTTATTTCTTTTACCATCATCATCATCATCATCATCATCATCATCACCGGGACGAGGTAAATAAATGGTACAAATAGGAATTTTGTGGATAAGCAGTTACTTCTCTTGGCCGCTATTTGGCTCTTCGTGTTTGTTACCTAGCATTTCTCTACTTTTCCATTTCTTTTTAAAAATATCTTCCTACACAAATTAGCTATATTTTAAACTGTGAAATAATATCCTCTCTCTTTGACAGGGAAATCACAGGACACACGGAAGCAATGCCAACTTTCAGCAAGGCAGCAAGGGTGCTCAGGTGTTGGGCCACCTCCCAGAGTTGCCTAGGCATTCTGAATACTAGAGGCTGGGTAGGCCTGCCTAAGCTGGCATTGAAACAGTTATGCAGAGGAAATTAGCTGGAGATTGTGCCATCTCTCTTTTCCATAAAGAAATCAATGGTAGACTTGTCAGCTTGAAGAAGTTCAGCTTTGGGCCTAAAAGTTAGAAGATGGAAAAACAGGCCTTTTAGGTTTAGTGGTCACAACTAACAACTGGAATTTGACTATTAGTTATGGTTGGTGTAAAGAAAATTGCAAACGACTTTTGAATTTTAGTCAATGTTCCGACTAGGTCATCTATTTAGTTTATCTTTGCATTTGTCTGTTACCAGGCTATTTTGCAATAATATAAATTGAGAAAACTGAAAATAGTGCAACTAATTTCTGTTCCTTGAAATGCAAATTGTGTTCAACGTATGTTCAGGTTGGACTCTAAAGTAAACTGTTGTTGCGAGCAATGGGGAGAGGCTGTAAATACAGAGGAAGCTTTGTTCGCTTGCTCGCCAGCTGCTCACTTCCTGCTGTGTGGCCTGGTTCCTAACAGGCCATGGACTGGTACTGGTCCATGTTCCAGGGGTTGGGGACTGTGGCCCTAAGGCATAAATTTGCTTGACAGAGTGAAGGAATGGCAAGAAGGCTAGTGTGATGGCCACTACAGTATCTCCATATCATATTCACTTCCTACAATATGATATTGACACTCCTTTCATTGAGTGGGGGTCTATATACTTTTCTATTAAACCTAAGGGATTCAATAAAGTACAGGTGAAATGATACTATTTGACATCTGAGGCTAGGTCATAAACATGTCACGCACTTGAACCTTGTTCTGTTGGGACACTCATTCTTGGAGCCCAGCCACAAAGTAGTGAGAAATCCTAGGCCACACAGGGAAACCACATATGGTGTTCCACCAATAGCCAGCATCAGCCACCAGATGTGTGAGTGGTGAGCCTTCAGATGATTCTAGCCCCTCACTATCAAGTCACCCTCACAACCTTCACCCCAGCCTCCCAAACTTCCCAACTGGGGCTTCTGACATTGGGGAGCAGAGGAGTGGAGCAAATCATTCCTGCTGTGCTCTCTTCTTGATTCTAATCAAAGACTCTGTGAGCATATTACATGGATGTTGTTTTACACTACTCAGATTTGGGGTGGTTTGCTGTGTGATAATATTATCCAGAACATCCAAATGGCTAAAGTTGAGTAAATGAGGGAGACAGTTGGTAGAGGTGAGTTTAGAATGGTATTGGCAAGGGGGCAGAAAATATAGCATATTATAGGCCAAGGTAAGGACTGGCTTTAACTATCAGCAGAAAGAATAAATAAATAAATGAATGAATAAGTACCTAATTATTTGGAAGGATGGACTTTTAAAAGAGAAGAACTAGCATGGCCACAATTAGGAGGTTATGTGGTAAAGTGAAAAGATTGTAGAGTTGAATACCAATACTACCACTTGTGATTTGGGTCATGGAAAAATTATTTTGATATTTTGAGCCTTATTCTCTTACCTTTAAAATAAAGTGATACTAAGAGGATTAAATGTTTTGATATTTATAGCAGCTATCCAGCATTTATTAGTTTTCTTCTCTGCTCCTTTTCATGCTTTGAATATGTTTGGTTGCCTATCACACTGAAAGGGATTGAATTTAATCTGTCTCTCCATTCAAAAGAATTAGGTCTAGTGGGTAGAAGAGACACAGAAGCATGTTTAACTCTGTATAAGGGTGCATAGTATAATGATTATTGAATACAATTACAGAGACTGAATCTTACTCTATATTTACTAGCTTTGTGACCTTGAACAAGTTACTTAAGCCTTCTAAGACTAATTTTTATAATTAGTAAAAATGATGTTAATTATAGGACTCACCTCATGAGTTTCTATTAGATTTAAATGTGATAATCTATAAAATGTATTTAGCATGGTGATTGACGCTCAATATTTATTAACCATTTACTCCTAGTTAGATCAAGGAATACCTTATGAAGATTAACTTGCTTTACTGGAAATGTTAAGGAAAATATTGTGTGTTCATCTAAAGAGGAAATTTTTTCATTGACCAATTCCAAATCTAAATTTCTTTCCAGGTGCTTCTCATGGGACCCTGGTTTCCTTTGATTAGTTACTATATCAACCAGATTTTTATTTTCATCTTGTGCATTTTGTCCTAATTTACGAGATTGTGTCAGTTGAGATGGGCTGAATTTTTCTGCAACAACAAAAAAATCCCCAAATCTTAGTGGCTTAACTCAACAATAGTTTATTTATCATTCTAATTGCATTTCCATTGGGGGTTTGCCTAGGGCTGGGGGCAGAATAGGAGTGTGGTGAGTTTCCACTCATTAGTTGTTCTCAGATCCAAGTTGATTGAGTGGCCACCATCTTGAATATTGACATTCCTAGTGCCACAGGGAAATGAGAGCTCTAAAGCAATACTTATCTATCTGGGGCAAAAGACCAATTTTTATTTATTTATTTTATTTGTTATCTGTCATGCACTAATACTTTTGTAAAACATAATAAAAATAAATTACAGATCACATGTTTGCACATTGCAGCAATGTTAGATTACCATAAAGCTTTCTAAATGCTTATTTCCATATTTGTACTTACCTTGTCATGGACTAGGAAAAAATAGTGAGTGGACTGGGACAAATTTGTAGCCCACACTTAGAAGAGTACTGATCTCGAGGGTCTCACACTGGTAATTTAATATTCTGGCCTGAGAATAATGTATATTATTTCCTCTCAAAACTTATTGGCCAAAACTAGTCATATGTTCCCTCCCCCAACCATGAAGAAATCAGGGAGTTCAATCCTGTTAAGTACCTTAAAGCCATGAGTTTGCAGGGTAGAGGGGACGTGGGGGCAGTTAAAGAAAATATTGAACATTTCTAAAGACTACCACACTGATCACAAGAGCCCTCCCTTTTTAAAAAAAGTAAAATACAAAATTCTAGGTATAAATTTGGGGAGACTGTAATACAA
>NW_012150840.1:21643538-21646432 GCF_000956105.1 Propithecus coquereli
TTATTTGTTATCTGTCATGCACTAATACTTTTGTAAAACATAATAAAAATAAATTACAGATCACATGTTTGCACATTACAGCAATGTTAGATTACCATAAAGCTTTCTAAATGCTTATTTCGATTTTTGTACTTACCTTGTCATGGACTAGGAAAAAATAGTGAGTGGACTGGGACCAATTTGTAGCCCACACTTAGAAGAGTACTGATCTCGAGGGTCTCACACTGGTAATTTAATATTTTGGCCTGAGAATAATGTATATTGTTTCCTCTCAAAACTTATTGGCCAAAACTAGTCATATGTTTCCTCCCCCAACCATGAAGAAATCAGGGAGTTCAATCCTGTTAAGTACCTTAAAACCATGAGTTTGCAGGGTAGAGGGGACGTGGGGGCAGTTAAAGGAAATATTGAACGTGTCTAAAGACTACCACACTGATCACAAGAGCCCTCCCTTTTTAAAAAAAGTAAAATACAAAATTCTAGGTATAAATTTGGGGAGACTGTAATACAATGGGCCTAGGATGAGTAATGAGACTCAATACTTTTTGTTTTTTTAATTTCCTAGTTGATTTAGTTCTTCAGGGGAACTATTCCCTAGGTGAAAAGCATAAAATCATTTCATAGATCATGAAGGAAATTTTATACCATCTTGTATTACTAGTCCAGATCTTCTGAGAACCAGGTACAAAGATAGGACTAAATGTGGAAGGATTTTATTAGGGGAAATGCATGTGTGAATGGAAATAGAGAGGGAGTGAAAATAAAACTGGGTGGTCCATCACTATAATCTAAGTCTGATCCCAAGTTAATGAGAAAGGGAGAAACTTGGTCAAAGTATTGTAGAGTACTGTGCAGTCTACGAAAGACTCAGCAAAATCACTGAGGAGAGTTTAGCCAATGTAAAAGACATTGGAGTACTATGGAGCATTACATCTTTCAGGAATAGATCTTCCATTCCCATCTCTGCTCAGGCATTGTCTGGAAGTAGCCTTGACACAAACCAGGCAATGGATTTCAAAGCCTCAAAGCTTAGGCTCTTGGTCAAATTCCCTCCTTGTAGAGGAGGTTAGTAAAGTGCATACCCATGGCTGCCACATGCCTGCCACATGCCTGCTCTAGTCTCCTGCCTTCAATGATTTAAAATATTTATTCCCATTTTATGAATTAGTTACTGAGGTCAAGGGAGCTCAATGAATTAAGGTATTTGCACAAGGTTCCAGAGCTATTAAATTTGGAACCAGGGACCAGCCCCACTTGTACTCTGCTGTCTCTAGTGATATACTCATGGTTTCCCTAACTGAAAATATTTTTAGTAGATATTAAATGATTTTTAATTTTTAATCTGCCAAACACTTCTTCTTTCTGCTGGAAGCAGCACTTCCTTCTTTCAACCATGAAATAGTATAGGATCCCATCTGCCTGACTACTATTAGGCTATCTAGGAATGAGCATCTACTCAAGCTGGGCCACTTATGTTCTTCCCTGGGACTTTCAAAGCTTGAACACCCTCTAAGTGCTGAGAGTATGAGGCAGGGGAGCTGTTGGCAGTCATGCTTCCCACTGTGGTGTAAGCTAGTCTCAGACAATGAAATCAAAATGCACAAAGAAGCAGAGGTGAGAGATGGTGAGAGTAGTTTCACTTGTCCTTAAGGCTTAGCTGCACTCCCTTTTCTTCTAGCTCTTATATAAGATACCTCAGTATCCTTCCAATAATTTCCCTATCTTGCCTAAACTGCAAGTGAGTTTCTGTCATTTGCAACCAAGAGACCGTGACGAATACAGTTCCTCAGAACTGCAGACTTTGAGATCTGTCATTGTAGTGCTAATACGATGTTGTGATTATGCTTTTTCTATTTCCTACTTTCTTTTATGTTTTAAAAAAATGCCCTTGATCAGCTGCCAGATACAAGTGATTAACACCTAGACAGAAAGCAGATGGTTCAACGCAGCGTTGGGAAGGCAAGGAAGTATGGTATACCAATAAGCCATTAGAAACTCATTACTTCTATAATAAAGGGATTGATCCCTTTCTTAAAATTCCCACCTAGCTTCACAATTAACCCATGTGCAATTAAATGCTGATAGCATTGGGTGTTCACTGATAAATAACATTGTATTTCTGAAGGGAAAAAGAGAGAGATTAACAAGCCAAGAATATTGAATGAATTTAAGTTTTAAAAAATCATAAAACAAGTAGATTGTTTTTGTGATTAAGCATAAAACTGATATTTTGAATCCATGTGTCATTGGTATATGCTTCAAAGAGTCTGTCCCTTGAATAACTAAAACCTAAAAATAAATTTTTGTAACATCCCAAACTCAGGAAAGTGGATTACATTTTAGAGGTGAGAATAGCTTGGGTCAGAAGTTGGATGGGTGCCCACCTTGTACTCAAACGGGGATATGATCCTTTACCTGCTAAGTTCTTTGGGTCTCAGTTTTCCTGATTTTTGAAATGGGACTAGCGGAATAAATGATCTCTAATGACCCCTATAATCCTATAATCCTCTTTATTTAAAATAAAGTTCTATTTTCGAGAGGATATGATTTCTATCTCTCATATTTGGTCCCATTTCACATATATAAAATGGAGACCTAGGTAAGCAGATTTATATTTGTGGTAGAACTTTTTGTTTTCATTGGAAAATTGGATATAGCTCTTCCTGAGAGGGTAATACAGCCGAGTTCTCCTAACAGTGAGGAATAAAGTGGTCTGAATTGCTGTATTCTTTCCTCTTCTCTCTGAGCTTCCTTGTGTTATCCTCCAATCTACTCAAATTTCTGTAACAGTACTTGATGCAAGGGCAGGAAAAAGAAAGCTCAGAATGGTAACTTTGGAGTTAGCAATAATAACGTTTTCACCAGAAATAATGTAATAAATGACAGCTCTATTC
>NW_012150840.1:21659269-21660399 GCF_000956105.1 Propithecus coquereli
CGGGCTAGTGTGAGTGCCATGACGTCAGCCTAGCTCACAGAAACCCCAAACTCCTGGGCTTAAGCAATCTTTCTGCCTCAGCCTCCCGAATAGCTGGGACTATAGGCATGTATCACCATGCCCGGCTAATTTTTATATATGTGTATTTTTTTAGTTGTCCAGCTAATTTCTTTCTATTTTTTTAGTAGAGCAGGGTGTCGCTCTTGTTCAGGCTGGTCTTGAACTCCTGAGCTCAAATGATTCACCCACCTCGGCCTCCCAGAGTGCTAGGATTACAGGCGTGAGCCACCACGCCCAGCCAATACCATTTACATACAGGTTTAACAAGTACGATGTTCTATGTCATTTGGTACCCACACACATGCATATACATATATACACACCTATAGTAAATGTATAAAGACATACATGGGTATGATGAACATTGAATTCAAAAACAGTTACTTTTAGAATGATAGAATTATGGATGGATACACAGAGAGCTTCAGTGGTGTTTGTATTTTTCATCTCTTTTTATGTCAAGCTTCAATCTGGCTATTTTCTTTTTATGTATTTCTAGTTTACTAATCCTCTCTTTAGCTGTATCTCATTTGCTATTAAATCTGTCATTTGAGTTCTCAGTTTCAGTTACTATATTTTAAGTTCCAAGATTTCCATTTTATAACTTTTATATTTGTGATGAAATTCTTTATAAAATAGTCAATTTTTTGTCAAGAACTGAGAAGGGTCTGAGATTTAACAATACTTGCAAGCTAACAAGTTAGCATGCCACAGATTCTTAGATCCTGACAAAAGACATGAGACTTCTGAATCAGAAAAATATGACTTTATTACTCAGAGCGTAGCAAGATGCATGTGTTTTGTGGTTCCATTGATTCCTCTTTCCTCCTAAGTCCCATAGGGGTAATGAAGAGCAGGTTAGGTGAATACTACACACATAGTGGGTTTGTATCACAGTTCAGGATCTCCAACTTGAGAAACCAAAATCTTTTATAATGGGCTGCAGGCAAATCTTCGCCTGGAGGCATAATACAGAAATCTGCCTGCTGCTTCAGAGGGAGCCACTATCACTATTTTCCTAGGCTGTTTGCTACAATAATTTCTTTTAAAAGAAAGGCCAGAAAAAAGCT
>NW_012150840.1:21660449-21665820 GCF_000956105.1 Propithecus coquereli
TATTCTAAAAAGCTGCCCGTAGTTTAAGTTGGTTGGCTGGGTGAAGAAACCGAATGAATGAATTCTTCTTTGAAGAGAATTGTTTTTGAAATGCCTGAATAGACATGAAGTGTAGCCTTATGAAATATAGTCTTATCCCCACCCCAGGCTATTTCCTTTCTGAGACCAATTTAGACAAAAAAAAAAAAAGAAAGAAAACATCTACACAATAAAGTATAAGAAATTTTGCAAATGTCAGTTGGCTTAGGAAAGGATTTAGCAAACTTAAAGAAGTGGGAAGAAGGTTCTAGAGAAGAGGCCCCAGGAAAGAGAAAGCTTGGGGCCTAAGAACATATATGGCCTTAGGAGAGAGATTTCCTTGGCAGGGCATGTTTGATGAATTTTGAGGCACAGTGATGTCTGATTTCCAATTTGAAATAATATTCGGTCAAGCACTGTGCTGTAATCTTCCACAATTACCAAAATACTTAGCAAAAACCTTTTGCATAAAATATCCTTGTGTGTGTTGTTTTAGAAAATGAAGTGAGAAGGGCTATATTCTAGCTGAGTGGGGAGGAGAGAGGACTGCAACTGCAGGAAGTGAGATGTGAGTGGGACGATCAGAAATTCAGTGCAGCAATTTGGAGTGAAGGGGGACCCTGTGAGCGGGCATGAGGTGTAGGGCCCTCTGGGAAGTCTCAGCAAGTGGAGTGGGGGTGGGATGGGGCTTGACCCATTTTGTGTAGTTAGTAAAGAAGAGATTTGTCCCAGAAGTCAACCCATTTTCAGTATGAGAAAACTAAAAAGAAATCATCTGTTGTCTTTTTGTTTAGCAGATTGTTATGGACAAGGGTAGAACTAGAAAACAGTTTTTCTGAAGTCCAGCCTTGACAGTTCTGTGCTGGATGACAATGTATGCTAGATGATGGTCTTGGGATAACTGTACAACTAACTTGCATTTCTGGGCTGATGGCAATTGTCATGTTACCTGTGACACGTGTTCTTTCTAACATGGAGACCCTCTCCTTATGTTCCATCCTATCTAGTACCTGCTTTTGTATATGGAGTCAGACACCAAATTGAATTTAGTTTACATTATTGCACGTGAGGCCCACTGGCAGAACAATCCAGCCTTTGTTGACCTTGAAACTTATACAATTTAGGTGGAGGCCTCTTTAAAGAAAAGAATCAAAATTCCTGAATATATAATTAGACACGAAAGGGAATATTTAGCTGGACAAAGAAATTACAACCAAGTACACATTTTTAAAAAGGTAACAAATACCACAAACATAAAGAAATCCAGAAAAATAATGATTTTTACATTATTTAGCAGCCTGCCACTTGTCTATCTTTTCTGCGTGCTATTTTGGTGGCTTCTTCACATAACATTTTGTAACATGATTTTTTATTGAGAGAATATAAAGATAATTCAGTCTTTCCTCTAGAGGGGTTGATACTTTTAAATATTTTTGATAATAATAAAAATGAAGATGTACTCTCTGTTTGTAGGGCAGTTATAGATTTGTACCCTTCCACCACAGAAGTTCTGTTAAATTCTATTTTGCATGTTTCTCATCATAAAAACACACATATATGGTGTTTATAATTTTATTTTGTGCATTATTGAGTCTATTCCTGAGAGGAGAGAACTGTTTTGATTATGTATCTTTGAGAATTGAATCTATTTATAATTTTATGTTTGGTATATATAATTATTCACATTATTGCACATACTAGCAACCAGCCACAGACCTTTCAAATCTTCTTTCTTCTCTGCTATGGTCTAAATGTTTTTACCCCCCCAAAATTCATATTTTGAAACCCTAACCTCCAAGGTGATGGTATTAGGAGATGGGGCCTTTGAGAGGTGATTAGGTCATGAGGGTGGAACCCTCATAATGGGATTAACGTTTTTATAAAAGAGAACCAGAGAACTCCCTTGCTCCTTCCACCATGTGGGAACAGAGTGAGAAGGTACCATCTATGAATGAGAAAGCAGGGCCTTACCAGACAACTGAATCTGTGGGTGCCTTGGTTTTAGACTTCTCAGGCTCTGGAGCTGTGGGAAATACATTTCTGTTGTTTATAAGCTACCCAGTTTATGTTATTTTATTGTAGCAGTCCAAACAGACTAAGGCATCTCTAATTCCTTCATGTTATTAGTCTTGGGCAACATGTTCACCCTATGATAGCACTTTAACCTAGCACCACTGTGTCTGGTGAACAGTGAGTTGGCACAGTGGGTGGCGGGAACATTCCTGGCGTCCATTTCTACAAGGGAAGGCCTCACAATAATTTAACTATATGCAGAAGTGACTGGAAACCACGTACATGCATCACATAAATCAAAAATAAATGTATTCCAACTGAACTTCTTCTTAGCCAGATTGTAAAAATGCCTGTAGCCATTCAAACTTTAGCAAACACAGTAGGAAGTTTAATGATAGGAACAGCAGAGGAAAGAAATAGTCTTAACTAATTGTGATTAAAATTTTTATTTTGGCAAATGTTATAAATACATAATGACTATGTGGACAAATTGCAGGGCTCCTCCCAGAGCCTTGGAAGGGGTGCAAATGAGGGACACTGAAGTCTAAGCTTCATTAACTTCGTAAATCTAACTCAGATAAGTGATTAAGCAATTGCTTATCAGGCGAGTTTCACTTTGGACCAAATTCTTTGGGCAAAGGTGTGTATTCCAAAAACACACTATTGCTTACTTGGGCTTTTTTTCTCCTTAAGAGAATTCTTGCTTTGGCAGGTAGTGGTGCATAATGAAGACTTGCTTACTTTTCTCCCTGGTGAGACTGTTATGATTAGATGTGATAAACGTAATCATAACTTTAATAAAAAAATGCTTTTACCTTATTATTTGCCCAAACTGTGTGTAGGGATTTTATTGGCTCTATGCTGTGTTTACTAATTCCTCAGGCTCATGAACAAAGACATCCAGGGAAAACTTCCTGGCCAAGAGGTTTCTGGGCAGATCAACTACTATGCATTCAAATGCTCCAAAGAATCAAAAAAGGGTGTTAACTGAGGCACAGGAATTGAGAGGGGCTTCCTTGACAAAATGAAGGGACTTGCTGCTTCTCATCAAAGTCAGCCCTGTTAATCGTGCTTTAAGAATTGTCCCTCCTATTTTTCCCCATTTGTTACAGTGGATCTCTTTATTGCTTTGGCGATTATTAGTGGAGAGGCTTAAAAATATAAAGTGAGTTAGCCAAGTTCCTAGTGGGAAGAGATGGAGTAATTGAGGCTAGCTTAGTAAAGGGATATTTGGCATATGCATGGGCAAAGTTGACAAAATATAGGATGGTTATGTACCCCCCACTGTAACAGTATTAAGTTATCACACCTGTGAACTGGAATGGTTTGGGGAGGGGGCCATTACCGACATCTGGAGAAGGAGTTACTTACAGCTGTGGAGAAAGACATCTGGCAGGAGCGGTGGCCTCTAGAAGGAGATTACTTCCAACCTACAGGCTGGCAGGGTTGAGTTAGAGAAATAGAAACCCTGATTTTCCTCTCCTCCTGCCCTTTGATACTCTGCAGGTGATTCTCAACAGGAAACAGAGGGCAAGAAAGCTCATAGCTATAGTAAATAAAGGCCAGCTTTCTAGGGCACAAGTGAAGGAGTTGAGGGTGGAAAGTGAATTTAAAGCGGTAAAAAATACCAACACAGAGGGCTATTTAAATTGGAGTCTTACCTTTACAAGATTGGCCCAAAAGAAAAATATCTGCATAGCTCTGCATTAATTTAAATATCTGCCTGTCCCTTGCATTTCAGTCTAACATCCTCAATTTCTCTTTTTAAAGGAAAGACTGACTGGCTGCCCAACTGAAAGGAGTACAGTCAGCAGATAGACCTTGGAGTCAGCTCCATCAGGGTTTGTCTCAGGTGCCACAAGCCACCTTGTTGGATGCCAAGTCATCCTTGTGTTAGGTTCAGAAAATGGTACCCCAAAGTATGGTGCTTTGAAATGTTGAGTACTTTGAGCTAAAGGAGATTGGAAAGCCTCAGAAGCAAATTCTCTCGACCTTCTCCAGCCCTCCTGTCTCCCATCCCTCTTTATCCCCTAAAGCAAGTCATATAAACCAGAATTCTTCTTCCCTAAAGTGGTTAGTGGAAACTAGAGCTCCTCTCTTCGAAAGCAAGCCATAAAACCTAGAAAAGCCCTCTCCTCCTTCTCCTTTCTCCCTTGAAGACCCTCATTCCAGAGGGGTTATGCCCTATACCTGGGGGAAGAAATGCTATACAGAAAGGCCAAGAAGAATCTAAACAGACAGTTCTTGCTGCATTTCCCCCTCAGTCTGTTACCGTTGGATCATACCCTTTTGCTCAATCACATTTACACATGGCTGTCCATTCTTCATCAAACCTAAGCATAAAAACAGAGAGTTTCCCTGACTCTTTGGGTCTTCATTTCTGAAGGCCCCCATGTCATGTATAATTTTGATTAAATAAGTTTGTTATACTTTCTTCTTGTTAACCTGTCTTTTGTTACAGAAGTGTCAGTCATGACTCTCATGATGGGTAAGGAAAGGTATCACACCTTTTATGCCTCTACACTTTCTAGGGCAGACTTAAGTTGAATAAAATTAAATAGCTTAAAACCATTCTTTTCACATAACTGTAATAAAGTATGCCTTATTTAATACCATCTTAACTTCTACTTATCCACTGTTCACTACAGGAAAACTTGTTTCTAGAATATGACAGTATACCTTTTTTTGAACTGGAGCAAGTCTTCCCTCATTTCAATGATAATAATAAAATGAATTTTTCATATGCTAGAATTATCTTTTCCCTATTTCAGTCAGTGATTATATGTCAAATTCCATATATTCTAGATATTACTTTATTTATCTTCCTTGAGTTAGAAGAAATATGTCAATGTTTATGTTGGCGAGACATTCTTGTGAACAAATTTGTATATTTCCAAGATTGAAATGAACTGAATTCTACCCTACTATTCACTAATACTTCATGTGACTTATTCAGAGAAAATTTGATCTGATCATGGTTCAATCTTTTCACTGAAGATTTCTTAGCATCACTTTATCTTTATCTGCAGTGGAAACTCATAGTGTCATGGGATCTATAGGCAAATGAGGATAATTTTGTGTTATCTACTCTGCCACTAGTTTTCAGCCATACTGATGTCTTTTTCATCTCCCTTAGGGAATTGGTAATTTTTAAAAAGAACGTTCTAATGCTTTAATGTCACATCTTTTTCCATGTCCTGCTATGTACTGATAGTAAATCCAAATTTCTTTCTCACTGCATTTTACTTTCTGTCAATGCATTGCTTGTCTTTGTTTTTTTTCTAACCTAGGGTTTGCTTTATGCCTGAAGTTGGAAAATAAACATGGAACTGTCTGGAAA
>NW_012150840.1:21667902-21683806 GCF_000956105.1 Propithecus coquereli
GCACAGGTTGACATATGGGGTGTAATTGTCTAGCCTTAGTCCCAACATACAGGCTCCCAAAAGACCAAATTTGTGAATCCATCATTTGCTTACAGTTATTCCCTGTTGGGGTGGGGAATTTTGCATATGTCTTCATAGACATTAATGCAAACAGAGTAGTAGAAAATAGTGAAGTTGCGTTGAGAAGTAGACACTGAGTTCAATCATTAACTGACTCACTTCTGAACCCTTGCTCAGCATTATTCATACTGGGGTTTCAGCAAAATGACAAACATAAGTCAAAGACCTTCAGAAGTTGCTCGTGCATGATCAACAGCATGAATGTTGAATTCACAAATGCCAAGCAAGAGTCAACCGTGTGTGTGTGTGCGCTAGGGTCTGAGTTCAGACCAGTGCAGAAATAACAGGAGCATTGTAAACCTTTTAACCTGCTAATCAAAAGTTAGAGGAATTCAGGTCGGCACATGAGCTTACTCTTTTTTGCCAGAGGGCTTTTCTCTTCAGAGTTTTTCTTTTCCAAGAACCATAGACATTTATTTTATTGCCACTTGATTCTGTTGCACAGTTTTTCCCTGGGCTAAGAATGGAATTACTAACATTGCGTGTTCCGTACTCTGAAAATCGCTGTCAGGTGTGAATTAGATGTTTTATTTGAAGATTTAAGCTCCTTCTCATCAGTCACAAAGGGAATTTTTATGGAATAATATTCCTTGGCACTAATATAATTCTTTTTGTCTTAGACTCACTAAGTGCTTTCTAACAGTTCTCTCCCTGCTGTCTACATTTCAATGACTCCCGTCACCTCTCCTTCTAGCATCACTGACAGAAGCTATATATGAACTCCCTCAAGTCTTCCAGAGCTGCTTTCGATTGACTATAAGTGGAAAACATTTGAATGATTGTTTCTGGATCCCTAGAGGAAGGAATAAGACAATTTTGATGATCTTCTGACATATTGTGAATTCAGAATTTAGGAGGGATGCCAAGGGTAAAATGTGGCCCCTCGAGCTGACAGATTAAAAACAAGCAAACAGCCACTCACTTCCCCCACTCCCTCTTACATACAAACAAACCCGCCAAAATTTTTCTTGATCTTCAAAAGATTACAAATCAGGACTTTAAATTATTCCACATTTCCATTTGGGTATTAAAATTATAACTGTTTTCTAGTTACTTACAGTCATGGCATATTTGAGTTGGAAGAGATGGTAAACACCATTAATAGTTATTAATAATCCAGCCAAATCATGCTATAGATGAAAGATCTCGGAGCAGAGAGATCTACTGACTTATTCAAGATTAAGCACAAAGCTAATTAATGCCAAACTGGGTCCCTGAACTTCTCCTTGCTCTTCCCTCCCACAATGTTATACCAACTCTGATAATCTACACCCTTCCCTTCCCTTCTCTCTTCTCTCCTCCTTCACCTCTTCATCCTCCTTTTTCTCCTTTTTTTCTTTAATTTTGTAGTTAGATTTTAATTACATGGACAAAAGTTGTTTTCAATGATGAGGGAAAACTATACTAATTAAAATGCACCTAATAAGTAGAAGAAAACGCACTAGACTCTCTTCCTTGCCACTGAGGAAGGCTTTTATTTGTACATTCTGTGTCACCCAAACCTTACATTATGTCATAGGGTTTTACTCACTAATTAAGGATTCTGCAAAACATAGATTGTCATGTGTGGATAGAGCTTGAAATGTGCCATATCTTGAAATAAGAACTTTAGGAAAAATGGCTTCAGAGTATCATATAAAACGACCATGGAGACCACATTCTTCAATAAATGGTCATCCTGACCTTTTATTCACCGGCAGTTTTTACCTTCTTAGCTTTAAGCCATCCTTTAGAGTTTAGATCATTTAAAAAACATTTTTTAATTCATTTTAAAAATCCCGTGGAAGAAGCAGCATAAGGTGTTGACAGCTAAAAAGGCAACACGCCAAGGAAAAAAGCCTGTTAGTTGACATTTTGAAAGGGATCTGAGATGTATGCTTCTAACTGCCTTTCCTTAGTGGTCCAGTGTTGCTTCTTACTCCTGTGTGATTTATATAACCCTCAATTACTGGGTAGCACCTGTGCAACAGAATCATATTATGTTAGTGCTGGCAAGGGACTAAGAGATCCAAAAACCACCATTTCATTGACGAGATTCAGAAGGGTGAAATGACATATCCAAGGTCACGTTCTATTAACAATTCTTCTCTTCAATTTGATTTATTTTGGATATAAAGGCAGGTTGTTCTTTACCTTCTGGAAAAATGGAATTTCAATATAAGAAAGATCTTTATGGTAATTTGGCCCTGGAGAATTTAAGTGGAGCAGGAAATTCCAAATTATGATTCCCACAACAGTTTTAAGTTGGCCACAGTCAGCAGGATCATTCAGGCAGAGTCTGTGGGATTACTACATTAGCGTGGTTTTTTTTTTAGCTTTAAAAAAGATTAATTGAATTTTAGATTATGTGTAAGCTTGGTAGCTGCATTCATTTGGGGAAGAACTTCTCTGTCAACCAAACACACTGCCTTCGGAGAGCCAGAAAGGGCAAAACTCCAGAGAGTCAGGCCTTTTTCAACAAAGGACCCTCTCTGGATGTGGGATGCACAGAGCTGAGACCAGGCAGAGTGCCACTGAGCTACTCTGCCAAGCTTGTTAAATTCTCTCTTGCCTGCCATAATCACCAAGTTAAAAGGGTGTTTTGTAGTCCTCATCTCTCTTAGCCGTCAGAGTTTTAGGATTCTTCCTCCTCCAAAGTGACAGTCCTGTCTGTCTTGATGCAGTTTGGCTTTCTATTGCTGGCTGTGTAGCACTTCTTAGAGACAATTGCAAACAATTATAGAAGTTTGGCAGGGGATTAGAGTTTAAAAGGTCTTTATAAAATCAATTTGAATGTCATTAAAGGAAAATATACTGTACCCCCAAAATAAAATAAAACTTTAGATAGAGTTTTTTTTTATTTCAGCATATTATGGGGGTACAAATGTTTAGGTTACATATATTGCCTTTGCCCTACCTGAGTCAGAGCTTCAAGCGTGTCCATCCCCCAGACAGTGCACACTGCACCCATTAGGTGGGAATATACCCATCCCTTCCTCCCCCTTCCCACCTGCCCGATACCTGATGAATGTTACTACTTATGTGTGCACATAAGTCTTGATCAATTAATACCAATTTGATCGTGAGTATATGTGGTGCTTGTTTGTCCATT
This sequence comes from Propithecus coquereli, assembly GCF_000956105.1. Lineage (NCBI taxonomy): Eukaryota > Metazoa > Chordata > Mammalia > Primates > Indriidae > Propithecus > Propithecus coquereli. The sequence goes on from NW_012150840.1 coordinate 21,671,114, forward strand.
TTTGTGATACTTCACTTAGTAGAATGGGCTCCAGCTCTGTCCAGGATAATACAAGAGGTGCTAGATCACCATTGTTTTTTTGTGGCTTAGTAGTACTCCATGGTATACATATACCACATTTTATTAATCCACTCATATATTGTTGGGTACTTAGGTTGCTTTCGCATTTTTGCAATTGTGAATTGTGCTGCTATAAACATTTGAGTGCAGGTGTCTTTTTTGTAGAATGTCTTTTTTTTTTAATTTGGGTAGATGCCCAGTAATGGGATTGCTGGATCAAATGGTAGTTCTATTTTTAGCTCCTTGAAGTGTCTCCATATTACTTTCCACAGAGGTTGTACTAGTTTGCAGTCCCACCAGCAGTATATGAGTGTTCCTATCTCTCCGCATCCATGCCAACATTAATTGTTTTGGGACTTTTTGATAAAAGCCATTCTCACTGGAGCTAAATGAGATCTCATTGTGGTTTTGATTTGCATTTCCCTGATGATTAAAGATGCTGAACATTTTTTCACGTTTGTTGGCCATTTTTCTGTCTTCTTTTGAAAAGTTTCTGTTCATGTCCTTTGCCCACTTTTTAATGGGGTTTGATTTTTTCTTGCTGATTTTCCTGAGTTCTATGTAGATTCTAGTTATCAGCCCTTTATTGGATGTGTAGCATGTGAATATCTTCTCCCATTCTGTTTACCTTTAACTTACATTCTTTTCCTAAAATTATGTAAGAATCCCCTTAGTAATCATTTCTTACCACTCTCTAATCTATACAAGTGGGAACAGAGGTGTGGAGGAAGTAGGAGTCTTGGGTAAGATCAGGAGTGGCAGAGAAAAAAACCAAAAGACTAAAATCTAGCATGTAGTACTTGAAAATAAAATTGAAATGTTGAAGAACAAATCAATCCAGGTTTATGAATTCCCAGTTATTACTTTGTTCATTACACCATGATTACTTGCTCATTGGGTCTGTCCTCTGAGTCCCTTATCTCCTTTACTTTCAGATGACCCCATTAAAACTGATTCTGGCTGACCTGTGTTCAAGTTGGGACACTCGAGTCCTCATTCACCAAGCAGTCCCAAGGTATGTCTTTCCACATGGCTTGAACAGGCGCTTCAATCAGTGTGCTAATTTGGGATTGCTGAGAGCACAACTCCCTATCTACTTGTTTCTTTTAACACAGACATTTTTAATCAAGTGCCTAATTTGGTCCTGGGAGATTTCACTCTGCTTTAATAATACATGTGACAAAATTTACCTCTTTGCTTTCAAAGTTGTTAATTATGGAATGCATTTCAAATGAGCTACCATGGCCAAGAAATCATCCCTTGTAGATGCTTATATACTGTAATACTGGGAAGAAGTAATAAGCAATGAAGGGTTATGAAACCCCTCTCCATAAGGACAATGGTGCTTTGGGGGAACCAAACAGGGTAGTCATGAGGACTTTTTGGAGATGGGCTTATATCAATTGTTTTCAGGTTATGCTACAGACTTTATATAACCCAGAGGGCTTAACCTGCTTTCAAAGCAGATGGAAGAAAAAAAGATTTAAGCAGGGAGGCCTCAGACAAATAAATGGGCTAGGTCACTGATCTTTTTAAGGAAGTAGAATGTGTTGCTTCAGGGGAAGACAGGTTCTTTATGCTTTCCACAGTGAGCATAGCCAATTGCAGGTTGCTCTAGGCTTTTGGTGAACTTTTGGTGTATTCTCAAACTCACATGTGTTGTGAATTCTTACAGTCACAAAAGCCATTACTTCTTAATAAATTAGCAGTAGGTTCCCAAGAGATTTGTAACAGGGCCTCTGGTCTTCAGACATAAAAATGAAGTTTAAATACTGACGCAGTTAAAAAGATTTAAACAATCATCTAAATTACTGTGCCTTAAAAGCAGCAGAACCTCGCCAACCCATTTGCACACGTTAGCCTCAAAAGATAGCTTTTAGTGGCCTAGTTCCAGAGCTTCTTCCATTATTTTCCCATTACCTGAAATGATTAGTGGGCTTTGCAAATGTCTTCAAGTGCCATACAAAATATTTACTTTAATTCTCTATGGGACAATGTCTTAGAAAATATGATTGCTCAGAAGTTGAAGTGCGAAATAGGTCTTCATAGGGTGGGCATTTTATGTCATCTACTCAAAGGTATGCTTAGTGTTGGACCAAGAGCAAGAGCAAGATATAAGACAGTTAAGAAAAGCTTTCCACTTTGTTTTATGAGAAAAGCCAGGGATTTTTTTTCTTTTTTTTTAACAAACCAAAGACTTAATCCAGATTTACTAGGCATTACAAAGACCTGTGGAAAACAGTCTGTGTGGACCAGTGCAAAGTGACGTTGCCTTTGTACCCATCAACAACCAAAAAAGTAGGTTAACTTTTGGAACACATGGATGATGCTAATTTTTCTTCTGGGAACTGGCCTAATATGAGAAATGTTGCCAGTGGAAACTAGGTACTTTGCAGAATAATAAAACTCTTATAGAAAAAAGGTAAAATATGATTAGTATTGGGCGAGCCAAGGAAGACTGAGAGCCATCACTCCTGTTTGTTATGCAAGGAGAAACTATGGTGACTATAAAGAGTGCTACAGTTGTGGTTGATTCACTTGACATCTTTGCCATCAACCTCTTATTTATCAAATGAGGCATTTGGAGAAGATGATGACAAGGAGCCCTTCCACTTCTAATATTGTTTTGGTCCAGATGGTGATGCAGCATAGAATAAGGGAGAGACAATTATTGCTGAGGGTCTCAGGAGGCTGGTGATAATTGTAACTCTTCTTCTAAATTATTGCCACTACTTTGGACATTTAGATGATTTTCAGTTTTGTTCAATGCTATACTGAATATTCTTTCACATGAATCTTTCTTTGAAATAAATTGCTAATGCTAGATCAAAGGTACTCACTTGTAAAACTTTTATTCTATTACTAGAACAAAACAACAACATTACCCTCTTACCAGTTATATAATTTTGCCCATTTTGAAGATGATAGACCAGAGACACCAGCTGCTAGATTGTCTCAGAAAGAAGGAAAAGTTTTAGATGAAAAAGAACAAACAAATAAACAAACTAACATAGATTGGGTATTATCTTGAGGGAAATGTGCCAGAACCTACCAGAGACTCCATGGGAAGAAGTTGTAGAGCAGAGCAGGAAGGAGCAAGGTGTCAGCAGCAGAGATCAACCCCTGAGAGGCTTGGAGTCCAGCGACAAGGGTAGGTGGAGCAGTTTATTTCTCCCCCCTCCTTATACCTCTGATGGATGGTGGGTTCTTGAGCTGCTGGAGAGACCTTCTGTCCACAGCTGCTGCTTCCAGTGAGCTGGGAGCTTCTTGTGGACAGGGTACCAGGCTCCCAGCCCCTCTGGGGTGCTTCCCACTTGACAGATCCAAGCCGGGACAGCAGGTGCCATATTGCTTCTCTACTCACCATGCACCTTTGTTCTTGCCAGAGGGCTTCAACTCCTCAGGACTTGTCTTGCTCATTCCCACACAGACATTTTCCTACTCTGGCCCAGACTTCTGGAGCCACAGGGGTCCTGTGGGTGCTAGGTGACCTGTGTGAGTCCAGTGTCCAGACATTCTGGCCAGGTGGCCTCCTGAAGTGAAGGATAGGCACAACCATAGTGCTAGCATTCCTCCATTCGGACTCTTTCTCTCCTTCCCCTCCCCACTCATGGCAGTGGAGAGAGACAATTGAGCCACCACACCAAGGCTTACACAGAGAGTGGGGCTCAGACCTTTTCCTCTTTGGGTCCTACAGTGGACTGAGGGGTGCTTGAACTGTGAGCTCCCTGCCAGCCATCTCTCCCTGTTGCTGCTTGCCTGGCAACTCCATCAGAGTGGGGCATGCCCTGAGGTGGAGGGACATCAAACCTGCTTGGGCACCCCATGAGCAACTTGGGACCAGTGTGCTTCTCCCTAGCATGATCAGGGATTGATCTTCAGGGATCCCAGGACAGACCCACAGGCATAACAATGAAAACCTACTATTATAGGAAAAAAAAAATTCCCTCTAGCAATGGCTGAGTTCTCTGAGTCATCACACACACAAACACACACACACACACACACACACACACACACACACACATCTCAACCTTATATTCAATATATGTATTTTGACCTTATGTTCTCTCTCTCTCTCTCTCTCTATATATATATATATTTCAAACTTATTTCTATAATAAGTATTCCTAAATCCTGTTCTAATCCCTCTATTGCCTAGAATATATGTAGAAGTGATCTTAAAAGTCACCTATATGACTTAGCCATGTCCCTTATTAGAATTGAAACCAGGGGGTCAAATGTCTTGCCTATCATCACACAGTTCTTCATAAATAATAGTAAAGAGTTCTGGAATAATGAATGTTTATGAATAGTTGTCACGGTGGCAAATAAAACATGGTGACATGTGTGGCATGTAAGGAAGCAAGATATTAAGTAGTCCCCCCCCCAAAGTTTAAAAAAATTCATGTTAGACTTGTGGAAAGTCCCAGGCCTATCATTTATGAGACTCATGGTACCCTTGTGAAAGTCACTCCATCTCTCAGGATCTCAATTTTCTTAACTATAAAATAAAAACTCTTAGATCAGATGAAACCTCCATTCTCTTCTACAGTTAATATTCAAGCATTTTCTCCAGGTCATACCAGTGGCATGCTAAAAAAGCTGTTGTTTTAGGAAAGCATTATTGCAAGTCTATGAAATATCAAGATTTTCATCTGTGTGCGTTTTTATTAATTGTCCACAAGCAGAAGATGACAGATTAAAGGCCTGAGTTTTATTTTCAAAGTCATATAACCAAGCCAGAATTTAAATGTTATGTTGAAGAATAAAGTATCAAAGTAATCTAATGAATTTAGGCATGGGTCCTATAATAGCAATTATTATACTTTATGGGGTGGATAATGAGGTCTATTCTCAGAAAAATGTTGGGATTTCTTCAGCCAAAATGAATTTACCAGATTTTCACACAATTTAAGAGGAGCCTATTGTAGAGTTGTGAGTGTTTTAAACCAATCATCAATATGTCTTATTTTCTTTTCTAGATATATTCCACAAAAGGCCTAAGATATTCACTCTGATTTTAAGAAACTTAGCAGTGTAAGAGGCAAATGTATACCTAATAATTATAAAACAACTTAATAGGCAAAGTAATAGAGATAGGGTTAAGATATAAAGGAATCAAAATATCCCTTCTATCCCAGCCTTAGGAAGAGAGATGCAGTTAGGGGTGGTTTCCAGGGAAGGCAACACCTAGGGATGCTAGGTGGTTCGCAATAGGTGACACTACTGATTAGTGGCAGAGTAGGCACTAGACTAGGATTTCACAGTCAGTCTCTTTCCTGAGTGTCTAAGTTCTTACTCCACTTTCAGGAATTGAATGGAGGAAAGTTAAATGATGAAGTATTCTCTCCTCTACCCTACAGAACCTCCATAAATATACTTAACATTTGTCCATGAAACAAACATAAGTATCTCCAGAAGGACAGTAATTTTCTTATTATCAAAGCTTCTCTCTGTTGTTAAATGTCCACCTGTTTATTGATCTGGCATTGTTCAGGTATCTTCTTCTGAAGAGTACTTCTGAGTGTCCTAGTCTCAAGGAGTACATTGTCCTTCTTTGCTCTCTCACACTGAATATATCTGACGTGACACTCTGAAGGGATGGAGGTAAAAGGCAATGTGTAATTATTTGTTGCTAAGAATAATCAAAGTACATCAGCTGATTTTATCATTAGTTCATGCAGACCCATGTGTAGAAAGGTAAATTTATTGTCTTAACCGAGGCATTGAAAGTCAAAAAATCAAATTTTTTCTGTTTTACTGTTTAGTATGAACCATTCTTCATCTCTCGGCATAGATAATCCATCAGATAGTCAAGGGCAAAGGAAATTCTTTACTCATTTTTTTCCCACATCTCCAGAGTACATGACACATAAGAGAAACACAATATATTTTTGTTGATTGTATGGATTAGTGAATGAATGAACCAAGAAATAAATGTAGAGTTCAATGTATTCATTACTTGATTTGGACCTAAGTATAATCAAATCTCTTTTGACTTCCACTTAATAAATTCTCTGGATTAAACACTCTGTTTTCTTACTGTATTAAACATTACGGTGGATAAAATTGTTGGTCCCAGTTATTCCTCTACTCTGCAGCCACACTCTTGACATGGCCTCATGATGGGTGGAGTATACTTCCCTTCTCTGTGACTTTGACTTGGCCATATGACTCACTTTGGCCAATGGGAGGCTAGGATATCTGACATACGAGGAGGCTTGGAGTGTATTTGCATGATTTAGCCTAGCCCTCTTGTCCTGTCATCACGAGAAGAATAGGTCCCAGGTAGCCATTATCCTTTCAATCTGGGATCCAGAGTAAGATATATAAAGCATGTCTTTGTTGTTGCTGTTGTTAGCATTTAACTTGTTTTAATGTTTCTTCACAAATGGTGAAAAATTCTGAAGCACAGACAAGGAGTAATCACAATGTTGTGGCCAACATTATAAATTTAAAACATTTTCTGGTTTGAAAAACAAATCTGGTAGTCAATGCAGCTCTGTGGGTCTCTGCGTCTAGTAGGGTCGGTGTCTGCACTCCTGACAATGTTTACCTTTATCAGTTTTTCCAGGTCCTCCACATCCACCTCTTCTTCCTCCCATCTATTCCATCAAAGGTTCGGGGCACCCCTCAGGGCCACCTTGTTTTCCTCCACCAAAGCCACCTTGGTCCATGCCCTGGCCACCACAGAAGCCACCTCTGTCTTCACATGGCCACCTCTGAACATTCCACCAGGTCCACTATGGTCCATGAGGCCACCTCTTCCACCCCACATACCACCAGGGTCACCTCTGCCATGATCACCACCCAGGGACACAAAGGGTGGTGGGAGGAAGCTTTCAGGCTTTGGGGCTTTACACTGGTGGCATTCCATTCTCCAGGTGAAGTTCTAGTTTCCACAACCCGGATTGGGACACTGCCAGTCTCCAGCTTGGAGTGTTGGACATTTCCTCTTCTGGAGGGGTTCCTTTGAGAACCTCGGGCCTCTCTTGGAGGGAAACCTCCCGTACCTCCTCCATGGCTTCCCATGTGACCCATGGGTCCCCCAGGACCTCCTGGGCCTCCTGGACCTCCACGGAGTGGTGGTGGCACCCCTCCCTCACGGGGTGGCATATCACTCCACGTGCTGTTTACTGGAGGCTCCTTCTGACCAAGAGAGACTTTAAGTTTGCTCCCTTGAAAATCTTTCCCATCAAACCACTCCATGGCAGCCTTGGCAGTTGGTGGGTCTTCATGGGACACTGTGGTGTCACCTTTGGGATTTCCTGTTTCCTTGACCAGGTAGATGTGGATCATGGATTGCCCAGTTCTCTTGTTCATCTTAACAACCCCACATTGCTTAAAGAGATCTGCCAGATCATCTAGAGTCACATTGTCATTTAATCCTTGCACATAAATTGCACTGTTGCCAGAGTCTTCATATAGATCTGTGGGTGGGCTTAGATGAAGATCTGGTCCTTCATCCATGGGTCCACCAGGCTTACTGAAGCCACCTCGCTCTCCAGCGCCCATTCCACTGTGTCCTCCTCCCCGCCCACTTCTGCTCATGCCTCCACGATCAAATCGCCCTCTTCCCCTGCCCCTGTTACCAGGACCACTCATGCTCCAGTTCAATTCTGGTCCAGAAAATCCTCTAGACTCTTGCCCATAAACACCCATGCTACTAGAGTTGTCCTGTCGGAATGAACTCTGCTGCCCGTAGCTGCTGCTCTTTTGGCTATACTGACTTGGAGCCTGGCTGTAGGATCCAGTTTTGGGGGATGACTAGTGGGAGACTGCTGCCCATAGCTGCTTTGTTGACCATAGCTACTCTGCTGTTCATATCCGCTCGGTTGCCCATAGGTGTTCTGCTGAGAGTAACTGCTCCGATCATAACTAGTTGGCTGTGTAGGAGGGCAGGATGGAGGTGTGGTGACTGGCTGCATGGGGTAGCTCCCAGGTACCTGGGGATAACTGTAGTTACTCTGTCCGTATCCTAGGCTGGGCTGGTTGTAACCCCCTGTGCTAGATTGAGGTTGCCTAGTCTCAGCAGGCTTGCTACCATCTTGTGGCCTTGTAGGTGCGGTGGCTGCCGGCTGTTGCCCATAGGCTGGGTAAGCAGGCTGAGTGCGACATGCAGACTGAGCTGCATAGGAGTCCTGGATGGTCGTGACTTGTAGCAATGGTGGTATCATAAGCACCAGTGCCATACTCCTGGACAGGCTGGCTGTATGTTTGGGGGGCAATTGGAGTAGTATAACCAGTGGGAGGCTATCCATAAGAAGTCGCATAGGCGGTCTGCCCATAGGTTGCAGTGGTCTGAGCTTGGGTATAGCTGACATCAATGGGCTGTCCATAGGTTCCATAGCTTTGTTGCCCATATGCCTGGGTGGTTTGTGCATATCTTTGAGTGGGCTGGGCGGTGTAAGCACTGTAGCCTTGCTGGGCTGCAGCTTGGCTGTAGGTACTATAATTCATGGATGCCATTTTCTCTCCTTCCTCCTCATGCTCTCAATGCCTGTCTCCATCTCCCATAAAGCATGTCTTATCCTAGCCTGCAGCCTGGGACTAAGTTCAGCTGAACCCCTTGGGATCCAGAAACTTGTGAGTGAGAAATGTAAATATTTGTTGTTATAAGACACTCTGGTATGTGTTTGTTATTAAAGCATTATTATGGCAATAGATAACAGAGATGAACGGATGATTCATGCCCCTAGTATACTGAACATTCCTGAATGCTAAACCCACCATTTGCTCCCAACAGTTGAGTTTTATACTTACCAAGAGTCTTTGTTCCTAAACCTGGGTATTAGTTATGCCCATTATTCTAATTATGTAATGTACTTAATGTTACATAGGCCAATGGATTATGTATTAGAGAACAAAATTGTCTCTATAAAACAAATGCTTTTTAAACACTTCATACAGGCAAATTGTTAAAAAAAAAAAAAAGCTCAATTAGGTATTGGTGAGAGTTTTTAAAAGGCTGGAGAAAAATAAATATATAGAAAAATCTTGCATTGAGATAGCTTGCTGGAGGTCTTGGATGAGGCAATACATGTAGTTTTATGCAGGAAAGGTAAGCTAAAACTGATTATTGGAGACATCCTCCCCAAAAGGGCTTGATCTTCAACAAAAGATTTTTGAGTGAATGTTCATGTATTTAAGGTAAAATAAAATGCTTAATCTATGTTTGTGTAAATTTTTATGATCCCCTTCTTTGACCAATTTTTCTGATTAACTGAACAAAAATTATCCCAATTCCTTTTTATTAAGAATGTCATAAATTTGATACCACACTGAAAATTCTTTCTTTCCTTCTTTGTGAATATTCTAACATTGTTAGTATAAATTACAAGTATCAATGTTAGAACAGCCTTTTCTTCACAATGAACATGTAAAGAGTAAACTTTCCTTTTCAGCTCCTGCCACTCTTTGCATGCTTAGATCTTACTCTGGTTTGTAGATTTGCAGTTTGGTCAATAACTTTTGTTCTAAAGGAGGACACTCTTTAATCCAGATCACACTTCCTGGTTTGCTCATTAAGTTGCCTTTTTCATAGCAGTTGACTGAGTTTCATGAACACTGACTGCTTGTGGTTATTCCAACTTTTTTTTTGCTCCCACAAAATCACAACCCAGAATCATTTGGATTTGAACAGATCTGTGAACGGACAGGAAAAGTCAGCCATAGTGCCCTATCTTCACCTGGCCTTTCGGATGCCACCAAATAAAACCAACACGTACGTTATTTACCCCAAATCCTAAATCTTTGCAAAGTATGTATGAAACAGAGCCAGTTGTGGGGGAAAAATCACTAACATTTTCCATGCATCTGGACTTGGCTTTGGGCTTGGGAGAACTTGGATTTGTTTCAGATTTTTAAAGAAAATATTGTATATATTGATTGATGAAACATGCTGCTGGTAGTGGTTTTTGAGATGCTGTCAGTCACCTCCTTGGAACAATTCTGAGATGAATGCTTTGTGGCATTTTAGGATCAAAAATCAATCTATAGGTGATGACATTCAATCACCACTGACTGTGGTTGGAATCGAAAAGAGAGCTGCAATTGGAAAAGCAAGTTTCATGCCACATTACCCATAAGTCAATTGCTTGGCGTGTAGGGACAAACTGCACAAGGAAATCTAAGAGCCACTCAGCACCAGCTCACCAACAGTTTGGGACACATGTGAGTAATTTGGAAAGAAAGGGAGTTTTGGCCCAGACATTTGGTTTATTCCAGTTTCAAAAGTGTCAGTTCTCACCTAGTCAGAAAAGGTAGACAAAAAGGCTTGACTTTAATAAAGTACATGGACTCTAGACAGTTTTAATATTAATACAATGAGATTAGCATAGGTTCACAAACCAACAGATTCAAAGACACTGGATCAGCTAAAGAAAATCAGGCCATGGCTTTCAAGGAAATTGAATATATTCTTCCACTTTAGGATATTATTTTTCATTAGAGTTTCTTCAGATTTTGAAAGAATAGAGGTATTGAACTATTAATAATTTGTTCCAGGCAGATGTAAAGACATTCTTGGCTTAGTGGTATGAAAAATGACATTAAAAAAGTGACTGTGGGCATAATATATTGGCATGTATAAACATTCATGGGAAAATTAAAAAATAGGCTGGTAAACATCCTTGAAGACTAAAAGTTGTTGATCTTATTTATTATTATTAAATAATAAACCAACACCAGAAAATATGTGTCTGAGGTTGGTTTAATATTACTGATATAAACTATTTCCAGTATGATCGTATTTGAGATATCCACCTTAACAACAGAAACAACCAACATGTGGTGGCTATGATACAGTGAAAAAGTTGCTGGAATGGGAATGAAAAGACACCCATATTTGAGTTGAGGCTATACTACTTTGTAGTCCAGAGACATTTGAGAAAACATATGGAGTATTATGTTATTATCTGAAAACAGTACCATGTTATTATCTGAAAACTGTCAATATAACCAACCTCCCTGAATTGTTGAGATGTCATAATACATGGAAGTAATCTGTATTTTAATACTACCTTATATTTGACTAGTATTTTACAGTCAATGGAATGATACACATCTCATTCTAGACTCATTTAGATATTCATTTAGCATTTAGATACTCCAATGTCTCCAGCCGTTTACTGGAGTTATTTGCGTTTTGTAACAGAGGTGTTTGCTGTCTTGTAGACAATAAGGGCAGCTGCAACACTGACATGGGCAGAGAGGGAGGTGTGTTAAAGAAACTTCATTGAGCTCTGGCCACGCTGACTCTGCACAGGGTTCAGTGGCCTTTAACCCCTACAGTTGATAAGCATTCTTGGGAAGGCATAGCTTTATTAAGCACTCTGCTGACAGGCTGCCCTTTATGATCTGAGCAGATGGCAGTCACTGCTCTCTTTGCCTCTTCCCTCCTACAAGCCCAACTGTCTTTGTGCCTAGAGAAATCAAAGTGAATAATACATAGCTATTGGTAACGGATAAACACAAACTCCAGCTTTTTTCTATTTTAATTGGACCCTCAAGCAGGTAAACAGGAAGAGAGTGGCAGCTACAACACCCAGCCTCAGATGCGTGATGCTTTGTCCTCTGCATGTGGAAACAAAGAGTCCTTTATTCTGATCTCAGCGTGGTTATTTTTCACACAGAGAAACATGGGAGCAGTTGATATAGATAGACTCCGTTCTTATCTGATTTTATTTCATCACATCTCCATTATTCCTTTTCTTTCACATTAATTCTCTTTTTAGTATTTGTAGATACTTTCTATTATACACCCTCTTAAATGGTAACAAGCCAAACTTAGTGGCTAAGCAAATGCCTTCAGAATCGGATCTGATTCATTTTCCTCATTTATTTTGGGGCACACTGCTTAAACATTGGGTACCTCCCAAGGCTAAGATACCTCACTGAAAAAATGAGGGAAATAATAGTAACTTCTTTAGTGGATTATAGGTCCATTAATGAAACAATTACTCTAACATGATTACTCTGTCCCAGACAATATACTAAAGTGCTTAGTAAAATTTTATAAAAACATTTGAATTTCTTATAACTGAAACAATTTCAGGCAGATTAGAGCCTTCAATAATTTATGTGTAGCAGTACACGGAAGGAGACTTTGACATTTATGCTGGTTGATATTATCATAGTTGGTGGTCGCTTCCAGTTTAAGAGATTGAGAAAGTAGCTATGTTTTATTTTTATTTCTGCAAGAGAAAATAAAGGCTTCTAAATGATAAAGTCTAACCCCCACATACCAGGAAAGAGCTAACTGTATGTGGAGCCTTCTTTTAAGGCCATTTTAGGAAAACACGGAGTCAGCGAACTTTCCAACTCATCACGAATTCCGCAGCTTGAGAAAGTTATGTTAATGTGCACGAGATGATGGCAGTGTTTTAGGGTAATCTATCTGCTAAAACATTCCTGTGTCATCCATTAAACTTGTTACCCAGTGGGATATCTATACAATTGATGAAAGAACCAGCAGTCTCACTGATTTCCATTTGAAGTGAAATATATTTTCTTGGTAAATCTCAGCATTAAGATTTTATTTTCTTAAAGTTGGATTGAAGCAGAGAAGAAAAGGGGCAATGCAAAAGACAAAGTAAAAAAAAAAACAGTTAAGAACTTTTTATTTTTGTG
>NW_012150840.1:21684951-21688773 GCF_000956105.1 Propithecus coquereli
AGGTATTCTTTAAAGAATTATTCTAAAAGGCAATAACGATGTTATTTTTTAATAATCATTTAATATGATGCCTTATACGGCTAGACTAAATAAAAATTAAACCTATCTTTGAGAAATTTAACTTAAAAAGGTGTCCAAATGAGTAATTTGAAAGAACTTTGCCCCAGGGAGAGGATAAAGATATCAGTGCCTATGTCTTTTTTGGACTTTAGCCTCATTCCCATTCTTATCTATTTTTTTCTTCCCCGTCCTCCAAAGAAGGATCATAGAGAGACACAGAAACCCCTATCTTTATATGGATAGCGTCTTTCCCCATATTAAGGCCAACTCCTTTTCATCTCTTCAAAAATGTATTCACTGGTTTCAGCACAATGACTGCAATTTTTTTTAGCATCTCAAATATTTATACCAATTTGTCAGCAGCAAGTATTAGTGACAGGTGGAAATAAAGTATTATTTATGTTGAGATATCCAATTTTTACTTGTTTGGTTGCTTTCTTAAAAGTTAATGCTTTCGAAAATAAAATACATTTATCATTGTTGGGTTGACTACAAGAGATGTAGTTTGATCTCTTTGCTGTGACCCTGTTAGTTCACACCTTCACAACTCCCTCCCCCAAACCCCCACCCCTACTCCAGCGCTTGAAAACCTCAGAACAGGAGAGACATTTGCAAGCCATTCTTTGAAACGCAGAACAGTGCTAGGATAAACTATTTGTAAACAGTGTTGGAGAATCTACCCACTACAAGTCGCAACCTGTTTCAAAGTCAGTGGGTAATGAGCATTTTTGGATTTGCATGCAGACTGTAAAATATCATGTTCATAAATATTTGAGGATGGGAAGAGGAGAGAAAGAATGTGAATGGCAGATGGAAAGGAATAAGATGGCTGATGGAGTTTCAAAGAAAGGGTATGGAAGGTTGTCCATCTATATTTGGCTCCTATCATTGCACTATTATTCATGAAATATTTTGAAAGTTAATTTGTTCAACAAATATTTGTGTTTTTTAATTAATTTTTTTATTTCAGAATATTTCAGCAAAGACAAATGCTTTGGTTACATATATTGCCTTTGCACCGCCCAAGTTGGAGCTACAAGAGTGACCAATCCTCAGAGGTGGTGCACAGTACCCATTAGGTGTGAATTTGCCCATTGCCTCCTCCCTCCTCCCACCTGCCCAACACCCTATGAATATTACTTCTATATGTGCACATAAGTGTTTATCGATTAGTACCAATTTAATGGTGAGTCATGTGGTGCTCGTTTTTCCATTCTTGTGATACTTAGAAGAATGGGCTCCAGCTCCGTCCAGGATAGTACAGGAGGTGTTCGTTCACAACTGTTTCTTGTGGCTAAGTAGTACTCCATGGTATGTATATGTCATCCACTACTGGTCCTCTTCACACTTTTTAATTCTTGACTCAGATTTGGTGGATTATCTCATATAAACAAATCATTAAAATCATCCTTTTGCTAAGTTTAATTTTATCAAGCTGTTGAGTCTGAGGCTTCCCCTCTTCCTGTTTTGCAAGATGTTGTAGTCATTGATTATCTCCTGATTTTGGAATGTTCTTGTGAGTGACTTATGGGTGACATAATGTGAGTGCTACAGTTCTCAGATTTGGTGCCTCAGAGAACATACTGTTGGTGATGAAAATCAAAGACAGACTTTCCATGTGAACAACAGATTCCCCTTGAATGCACTGTGCAATACAAAAATTGCTATGTTAGTTTCTTTTTGAACATTTGCTTTAGTCTAAAAACCCTGAGGAGGATGAATAACCATAGTCAACTTCTCAGTGCATTGCATCAAAATAATGAAATCCCTTTTGCCTTGCATTTGCTATTGTGTCAGTGTTAGATCTAACAGGGTGATTGGTGTTGAGCTTGGCTTTTTACATATACAGGCTTGATATGAGGCAGAACTTAGGGTGTGGGTCTAGTTAACCTTATTTTAAAGCAGTTACTTCTGTTTTTGTTCATTAGGTTGAAAAAAAAAAATCCCCACGAGTGATGGCAAAAAGGGAACAGAGAATTGTTTTCCCTCTTTTTGTCTGTGATCAATTATTCAATCAAATGACCAATTTTGATTTAGTACATATAATATGTAGGTGCCATTATCCTAAATAACATAAGGTATTTAAAAAAGGAGGACTAAGTTCTAATATTTAAGGAGAAAGGTGATGTTCGCCAAGTAACACTAAATCAATTTGAAAAATCCTGACTGAAATATAAGTAAACGTTAACCCTTATGGTTCAAAGGTCATGAGGAATTAATTCATAGTTCTTCACTGCAAGCAAGGGAAGCTGAGTCTAGTAGACTAAGCAAAATGGGGTTTATTTCAAGTTTATTGTGAAGCTCACAGAATTACTGGGAGAGCAGAAGAATAGAGCCCAAATAAACTTTCTGAACAAGGCCTAACAGCATCCTCAGAATACATCTGCTGTGCAAACCACTGTCCCTCCTGCCAAACACTAGATTCGAGAGTTGGCATGACTACTAGTTCTGGACCAGACATTCAACCTTGCAGCCAGCACAACACCTGCTACTATATGCAAAGAGAGCTCCTCACCCCTTCTTTCTTGCATCACTAGCTACTGGGTCAAAGTTGAGCTAGAGTGAATCTGATAGGAAGAACCTCTATCAATGTCTAAGTCCTAGCAGGAAGAGATGCTAGAAAAATAATCAGCTAGCATTTCCATTTCTAAAGGAGATCTTTGCTGTCCACCAAAACTAATAAACTGGAATTCTGTAAACACGAAAAGGGATATGTTGAACAGGCTAAAGAAGGGATGAATTGTCACTATAAAAATCAAAGTAAATACTTTCCTCCAAGGCTTGTTGATCCACATCTACCTATGTTGGATATGGTAAAGGGATTTTTATACTGCATATTTATGTTCTATTCTTTGTAAGTTTACATTTATCCAGCCAATCATCCAATTTTTATCCTTCTACCTCATCTCCTTTGTAAGGAGTTCCCAGATTATTTCATCTGCTATTTCCCTTTTTAGACAGCAAACAGGAAACTATTGGACTGATGTGTTGTCACTGGAAAACATAAATTTTTTGAAGATTTGCATATTTATTAAGGAAAAAATTCTGGCAGATGACAGAAAAGTTTCTTTTTCTAAAAAAATCAATATATTCTAACTAAAACAGTATTTTTTAAAGAATTATTTCAACCTTTTGGATAAAGTCAAATCTCATATGACTCAGATCTTAAAGGAGCAACAAAACAACCACAGACCCCGGGACAGTCTGGCATGAGTTTTGGAGAAATAAAAATAATAATACTAGTAATAGCTAATATTTATTGAGTGCTTACTATATGCCAGGTATCGTGCTTTTTTTTTTATCTTATCCTATTTATTCCTTAAAATAAACATTTAAGATAAGTATTACAATATCATTTTTTTCCCATTTATAAGGTAAGATAACTGAGGCATAGAGTGGTTACTTTATCCCAGAGTCAGGACTAGCACCCAGGTATTTCTGAACAGAAAGCCTCTTTCATTTACCAGGTGCTCCTTCTCAGATAATAGATCTGTAATTCTGCAAGTAAGAGAGCTTCCCTAGGGAGCCAAAGCATGAATCTGGAATCTTGGCTTCAAAAGAACAAGGAAGCCGAAAGGAATCTGTACTCCTGTCACCTGCCTGTTGTTAATATGCTTAATTTTTGTTCTTACTATTCCAGGGGTTGTTATTAGTATTAACAAACTTAAAAACACTATAAGGTATTCTTTAAAGAATTATTCTAAAAGGCAATAACGATGTTATTTTTTAATGATCATTTAATATGATGCCTTATACGGCTAG
>NW_012150840.1:21689438-21690855 GCF_000956105.1 Propithecus coquereli
TTTATTGAATATTTTATGCCCACTGTTGAGACCTACTGCTTAGATAGAAAAAGATTACTTTCAAAATATTTCTGCTCATTGACAAAGCACTTACCTAGTTGCCCAAGAACTCTGATAAAGATGTACAAGGAGATTAATGTTGTTTTTCATGCTTGCTAACACCACATCCATTCTGTAGCTCGTAGATCAAGGAGTAATTTTGACTTTTAAATCTTATTATTTGAAAATACATTTAATAAAGTTATAGCTGCCATGGAAAGTTATTCCTCTGATCAACCTGGACCAAGCAAATTGAAAACCTATGGGAAGCATTCACCATTCTAGATGCCATTAAAAATGTTTGTGATTCATGGGAGAGGTCAAACTATCAACATTAACAGAAGTTTGGAAAAAGTTGATTCCAACCCTCATGGATGACTTTGAGGGGTTTAAGACTTCAGTGGAGGAAGTCACTGCAGATGTGATGGAAATAGCAAAAGAACTAGAATCAGAAGTGGAGCCTGAAGATCTGAATGCATTGCTGCAATCTCATGACAAAATTTGAACAGATGAGGAGTCTCTCCTTATGGATGGGCAAATAAATTGGTTTTATGAGGTGGAATCTACTCAATGTTGAAATGACAACAAAAAATTTAGAGTATTCCATAAACTAAGTTGATAAAGCAATGGCAGAGTCTGGGAGGATTGATTCCAATTTTGAAAGACATTCTACTGTGGGTAAAATGCTATCAAACAGCATCACATGCTACAAAGAAATCTTTCATGAAAGAAAGAGTCAGTCAGTGCAGCAAACTTCACTGTTGTCTTATTTTAAGAAATTGCCACATCCACCTCGAACTTCAGAACCACCACCCTGATCAGTCCAAAGCCATCAACATTGAGGCAAGACCCTCCCACCAAGCAAAGAGATCACAACTCACTGAAGCCTAAGATGATCTTTTGCATTTTTTAGTGATAAAATACTTTTAAATTAAGGTATTTACATTGTTTTTTTAGATATAATACTCTTGTACACTTAACAGACTACAGTATTGTACTTATAGTACAGTGTAAACATATAGTGGACCTGTTGGAGGAAGACTTATGAGTATGGCATGATTATTTTCCCAAATCTTTTTAATAGTGATGATTATATGGCTATGATAAGTAAGTGCTTTAAAAATACCACATACTTACATGTATCATCTGTTGAAATTCATTAGGAAGTGGAATAGGAATTTCTATTTCCTTCTCACTCTCTCTCCTAAGAAAATAACTTCCAATTTTCCCTTGATTTGCATATCTGCCCAAATCAAAAGTGCTATTCGTAAAACAAATACATGTGACCAAATGAAATGATCTGAGTATAATCACTTAAAATCTCCACATGCATTAATTCTTTCAAACGTCTAAGCCTTATAGCATCATTTCAGTCTTT
>NW_012150840.1:21700830-21701471 GCF_000956105.1 Propithecus coquereli
GTTTTCTGACTCTGAAGCTTGTGTTTATAACAACTTCAGAAATATAGAACTACTGTGAAGAGCTCTTCTTTATATAACATCCTGGGATTACACTTAAAGTACTCCTTAATGTAATAGGTAAAACTGTTTTGACATATTGCCTTCAGCTTGAGGGAGAACAAGACAATTTAACAAAAATAAACATAGTATATCAGGTATAAATTTATACATTATCACTCAGGGGCACAGAAATATAACTTTTTAGTTTTCTATACCTCAATTCCATTTTATTCTCAAGTTCCCTTAAGCTACTTAGAGCAGACAACTTATTTTATGGAGTTCTGGTATATTCATTCCAAACTAGTTGAATCTGCAGTCAAATTTAAGCACTATTACTTTAGCTACTATTTTAGTTCAAAGCATCCTCACTCTTGAGGGTGAACTCAATATTTCTGGATTCTGTTAACTAACTTTTATCCACCCCTTTCCTTTTCTTTCTCTTTGTGCCATTGGGTTCTAGGAAGAGCGATGACCCATAATCATGGAGGGGAGAGGTGTCTCTGGTTCAGTGTGTTAGCTTCTGGATTCTTCCTGGCCACTGCTGGCAATGAAACTGCTCCTACTTGACCTGTAACTTGTTCTGATATCTCCTGCAGATGAAC
>NW_012150840.1:21701521-21705056 GCF_000956105.1 Propithecus coquereli
TTTCAGCCTGTGGATTACCTAGACTGGAATTCTGGTGTATTCTACTATTCATCTAGCCTAATCGATGCAGAGATGTTCTGCTCTCTGTACTCTTTCTCTTTTGGCATTGCCATTCTTCCTTCTTGTCATGGCCTTCCTTGAAGCACAGAAAACGATTTCTAATTTCTCAAAGGAGCTGATGATCTAGTGGGGTCATTCTGGGTAGTTTATCTCCTTTGATACTACAAATTTTGAATCATTAGTCATTATAACATGAAGGGAAGTTAGCAATGATGATGTTAAGAGGCAACAGCTGGCCTTTATTGGTACCTTACATGTGTCAGGTATCTGCAAGGAACTTTATGCATATTACCACATGTAATTCTCATGCCAGCATCTCAGTAAGTGTACATTGAATAAACGGATAAACAATACACCATGGAATGAGTATCATTGTTTTCCATTTTCTGTACAAGGAAAATGGTATTTAAAGAGGTTAAATAACTTGCCTGAATTTCCAGGCAGCTAGGAACAGTTCAGAGTTTGTTCTGACAGCAAACACTCATATAAGTAACCAAACTATTATGCTATTCCTCTTATGTTTTAAGCTTTAAGAGAATGAATATGAATATAGATGTATTCAGACTTACTGTGATTGAAGAAATGGGTGGAGAATGGCATCATTTCTCATTGGTGGAATCCCAAGATTATAGGTGAGGGTTGCTATTAAACATTCTCTAGCTTAAGGTATATATGGTTCTGCGACTGGCTGTGAAAATTACTCTTCACAGGGATTTTCCTACCTAATAAAAAGAATACTTTCCCCCATCCCCCAACTTTCAATTCTCTAGACTTCATTTGATAAAGTTCAGAAGCATGTGTCAATCTTCCGTCACAGACCAGTAGATGGCAGCAAAAGCCCACCCTAGACCCCTAAAATTTTGCCTCTGAGTTCCTGCACAATGTGAAGATAAAGGCAGCTTTTAAAAATATAATCATCCACCCCCTTACCTGGCACGTTGGAAGGGCTGATTTTCCAGGTCACACACGTCTTATTACTTTCGAAAATAATCATGTGGAAAGGCTTTTCATTGTGTTTGCTGTTACATTTCTGCACAGTGGTGACTGTCAAGCCAAAATCAAACTAATAGCAGGGGGAAAAAAAGACAACTCAAGAGAAGCGCAAATAATTTCTGTTAAGAATGTTCCTCCTGGGTTTTCAAAGAAGTTTTCATCACCAAATCTGATCAGCGAAGCAGTCTTGTTCATAAATTATTTATCAGTCTTTCTTCTCTATCTCCTGTTTCCCACCAGTGAAACAAGCAAAATGCAACTTGGGGTGAACTCTCTTTTAAGAATATCTGGAGAGAAACATTTCTCACCACACTTCCCTGTCAGAAATGAAGCACAACTATAATATAAATCATTTACAACAAAAGGTTTTTTGTTGTCTTTTTTTTCTTTTAATTTTCTTTCCAAAGGATGTTACCCTTGGCATTTAGCATTTTGTATTAGTATTTATTTGATTTTTCAGCCTGTTGCTGGTTCATTCATCTGGATAACGTGGATAACGTGCCTTGGATTTTATGGACAATGTACTGTGATTGATCTGAATTTGAGACAAATTACTTCCCTGACCTGGGAGAAAGGTATAGGTGCAGTGTTGCTGCTGCTTAGCTATTTGACAGGCAAATAGCCTCTCCAAGTCTTCTTTTCATTTTCTCGAAAATGAGGATAAAAGTATTTTATGGGATTGTCGTGAGGATTATATAAAATTAGATGAGTTAATGTAATGAAACCCCTAGCTCAGTATGTGCTAAAAATTCACTGTTAACTAAATGTGAATTGAGAGGCTGATACTGGTGATAGCTAAGATTCCCTCCAGTTTTAAGTGTCTGTGATTCTATTAGTTTCTTTCCATTCAACCTCAACCCTAGAGTTACAGATATCCATCCTTAGAAGGGAAGGCACTTGAAAGACGCTGAGATGAAAATGTTCTAGAGAATGAGAAGTTGATTCACCGTGGAGAAGAGTGGTATCATTTTGACTACTAAGAGGTGGCCATAGTTCATCTTTGTCAAAAGTTCATCATCCGTCAATGAGAAGTAATGGAAAAAAGAAGAAAAATGATACCATAAGGAAGAGGGGAAATATGTAAAGCAAAGTCTCTGAAGGAATAAAAAGAGTACTATCATTATTATTTGCACTTGATCCGTGGAAAATTGTCCAGGATCTGAAAACAAAGGAAATGATGTTTAAGAGCACCTCAAGAACTGGGTAAATTATAACATAATGTAGAGACTCTCGCCCGAGAGTCTCTTATTTTAATTTTGCCATTTACTTTGGAATTAAATCCTGCATCAGGAAGTAACATCATTCCCTCACCAATCTGAGTCTGGCCAACTGACCATAACAGGTTTGGTATTTTCCATAGCATTTTGGAGCAATCCATCCTTTCGATGCCATAGCGGTTCTCAAACATTACCACACTGCAACTTCATAATGCTCAAGTGAGCAGGTGTTTTAAGTCCCATTTTGCTGATGAGCAAACAGAGATGCAGAGAAATTGATTTGCCAAAGATTGCCTAACTCTGGAGTCAGGATAGGCCATTGGAAATCTGTGAGTTTCTCCTATTACCACTGCTGCCCTACTAAGGACAACTAAGGAAGAATGGTCAAGCATGAGGTCTTTGAAGGCAGGGTGACTGCTTGTCATTTCCAGGCAGTGTGACTGTGGTCATAGTCTTTGTTGGGGGAGGATGGACCTGATGGTCACCATGGACAAAGGTGGTTGGGTTTTTACTGGTTAGAGGTGGTTGTAGTTAATCTTTGTTGATTCAACAATGAATATTAGTAAAAGTAGAGTAAATGATAGCTTGAAGAAGAGGAAACAGAATGCTTTTGATAAGCAAAGACTTTGAAGGAAATAGAAAGGGTATTGTCATTATTTTGTGCACTTGGGAAGTACAAAAAAAAATAGCCCATGATCTGAACAAAAAGGAAATCAGGACCAGCTTTGAGTCAAATCCTTGTTGAAATCCTGGCTTCTAAGCAGCCATGTAAGTTGACCATCACTGAGACCATCCTCATCTTAAAATGGAAATGGTAACAGGACATCCTTCCCAGTTATTTTAAGTGTAAAATGAGCTTATGCAGGGTGAAATGCTTACCATAGTGTGTCACATAGAAGGTGCTTGATAACATGTCAGCTATTAAAATTACCACTCCATGCTACCACTACTGTTAAGAGATCCATCTGTGAGAACTCGCAGTTCTTGCCAAGGGCTGAGGACTAATTTGACTTTGAATATTCAGCTTGGTCATACTTAGTGTGATCAATAGCAAACTTTCAAAATTTCAACAAAAGTTCTTTTTAAAAAAAAATCCTTTCATTGCATGTACAGTGTTATACAGCTTTATCTTTATCTTGGCCTTAAACTTGAAATGTATTCATGGGAGATACACACACAAACACACATACCCACACACACACTATAATTGCCTCTCTTTGCCAGTTATTGGTTATGAATTGGATTCCTTGCCCCAGAGATGGGGT
>NW_012150840.1:21708711-21709352 GCF_000956105.1 Propithecus coquereli
TTTTAAGTCAGGAGTTGGCAATCTCTGGCCCGTGGCCTGTTTTTGTGTGGCTCATGGGCTGGATATAGTTCTTGCGTTTTTGAAAATCTGTAAAAAAACAAAACAAAACAAAGGAGAATACGTGGCAGAGATCATCCATGGTCTGCAAAGTCTGAAATATTTACTGTGTGGTCCTTTACAGAAAATTTGCTGTGAGTTTAAACTATTAATGTATGGTTTACAGAAGACTTCTCTGAACATAAAGAATTTAATATTCTACCCTGGGTTGAACTTTGATGTTATGATTTAGGACTTTGAAACTGATAGATGCTCTATAAAAATTGTACACTTGACCTAACAACACTAGTGGAAAAGTGGAAAGATTTGCTCAATCTTCATTTCTTATGTCTATGGAACTAAGATCAGCTTGACTTGTTCATATAATTGACTGATTATTTTTGAAGCTGATAGTCAATTTGGTACTATCCAGACACAGCCGGAGAGAAGAAACTGTTCATTTTTGTTTATTTTGGATTGGTGGCTCCCTAAACCAAGGCCAACGACTCTTGGGTTTATAGGGTGGATGAAACATTTTCAACACTTCAATAAGGAAAAGAAATTCTATTGAGATTTGAGTAACTGGAACACAGTAATGTTCTTTT
>NW_012150840.1:21710398-21710729 GCF_000956105.1 Propithecus coquereli
ACATTTGGAGTCGCAGTGCAGCGGGCTCAGCAGTGATTGTCTGGGATGGATATTTCTTTTCCAATTATTAAGGTCTGAAATTGAATGGGTGATTTTGGAGCACGGAGGTGGTGACTCCACCACAAAAAGTAAAAATGAGCCACCTGGGATACTGTTCTTTTTCTCATTTCAGCTGAGGTCTACTATATGGCTCTGAGAGATTAGATGTACTTATCACTTGGATGCTTCTTTTTTAGAGAAAAAATGATCAGAGAATCTTAAAAGAATGTATACAGGCCATGCCCTTGACAGGCCAGAGACCACATAGAAGAAAATCTTATTGGCAAGAAGT
>NW_012150840.1:21710779-21711267 GCF_000956105.1 Propithecus coquereli
GATATAAAATTTACTATTTTAACCATTTTAAATTGTACAGTTCAGTGGCATTAAGTATATTCACATTGTTGTGCTAATATCACCACCATCCATCTCTAGAACTTTTTTCATATTCTCAAACTGAAACTCTATACCCATTAAACAATAACTCCACATTCCCCCTTCCCCGTACCCCCTGGCAAACACCATTCTACTCTCTGTCTTTATGAATTTGACACCCTCATATATGTGATCACAATATTTGCCCTTCTGTGACTCACTTATTTCACTAAGTGCAATACCTTCAAAGTTAATCCATGTTGTAGCATGTGTAAAAATTTTCTTCCTTTTTAAGGCTAAATAATATTTCATTGCATGTATATACCATATTATTTTAATGTAGACATTTTAATGAGGACTGCTAGTTGGAGTTCTCTGTCACTATTCTTAAATAATGACATAATATTGCATACCATATTGCAATATCATATCCATAATATTGTATTTAA
>NW_012150840.1:21711317-21711995 GCF_000956105.1 Propithecus coquereli
AAAAAATGATCAGAGAATCTTAAAAGAATGTATACAGGCCATGCCCTTGACAGGCCAGAGACCACATAGAAGAAAATCTTATTGGCAAGAAGTGGAAAATCTTCTGAAGTCACCAGGGCAATATTTGAATTGGATGACAGGAGAAGTCAACAGACCTCAGAATGCAGCTTTTAGAGCTGAGCATGTCTTAACTGACACTGTTCACATTGTGAATTTAGAGATCTCATTTATAATACTACAAGCTGTTCTTGTAAGTCTATATAGAAAGGAGGCCCTTTAAGAAATAGGAAAGCATAATGATAAATCTTTTGAGCCAAGGCTCCAATAATAACCCAACACATTCAGTTCTTTGTCCTGGATAGATGATCCTGTGGGGAAGAAGTATGGGGAGAGGAGTGATTCAGAACTGTTAGTTAATTATATTCACATGGCCATGAGCTTGATCTATGTTAAAGCTTCATAACATGTTAAATTTCCTCGAAAAAACCTTGGAGATATGCTGGTTAATTCCTTTATTTTGCAGATTAATGTGGTAAGTCCCAATGAGACATGCCAAGGTCACAGAGTTGGTAGCAGATTTGGGACTAGAACTTGGGTTTTTTGAATTGGAAGGCATTGGATTGCTTTGCTATATGAGAAGATATAAGAGAAAATTATAGGAGGAGATAAGATACAGGA
>NW_012150840.1:21715300-21716001 GCF_000956105.1 Propithecus coquereli
AGGACTGCTAGTTGGAGTTCTCTGTCACTATTCTTAAATAATGACATAATATTGCATACCATATTGCAATATCATATCCATAATATTGTATTTAACATTTCCAGTTTCCTTAATGTGGAGAAAGAACCTAAGCACTTGTGAAATAATGTGAGTACAGAATTCTAGATTTTCAAATTTTTTTCTGGGTCGTATACATTAATCTTGATTGTAACAAATGATCACCTCATTTTTAGCATCTCATTTTATCTCTTCTTTCCGAGGTATTTAATTTTTATGAAAAAAATGCTTTTGTATAGTCACTGTTCATTAGTTACATACAATTTAATTAAATCACATAACTAGAATAACAAATATTAATACATCTGACATAAAAAAGTGTGGAAACAAGCACAATGGTTCTTGGTGAACATAAATAGACCTCAGATAATGGGAGCCAAAAGGCTGCAGGTCTGTTAGAGAGTAGCTGACTAGCCAAGAGTGATCAACACCCTTGGGTATTAGTTTATTTTCAGAAAAAATTGAAAGGATTGATTAATACAGTTAAGACCTTAATGGACATTGTTTTAAAGAGCTTCTGCTGGTAAGAAAAGTGTTAGAGGGTTACACACAGAAGGATATGGAAGCATAGGACTTCTAGCAACTTGGTCAAGAGATGAAGTACTTCCAAAGAGGGTATTCAGATTCATCTTGAAAGATGGGGA
>NW_012150840.1:21716051-21717327 GCF_000956105.1 Propithecus coquereli
GTCCATCTCTTTGGGGTGCATTCATTCTTTCTATAAACCTATCTTGACTCTCAGCCAGCATCTAAGTTAAGTAATAGTAATATAAAAGTAAACAAGACACACACCCTGTCCTCAGAAAACTTATAATTCAGTGAAATAAATATCCAGTTTAATTATTCAATATATTTTTAAAACTCTGTGTCAGGCATTGTGTTTGTCATGGGAGATGCAACAAAGTACAAGATGAATGCATTCCCTGCACTCAAGGAGTGCACTATATAGTCAGAGTAACAGACGTTAAAGAAATTCACAAATGATTAGTACAATGATATTTATATGTGGATTCTAGGAGACTAGAGTAGGGGCATGTGGCACAAATGAGGATGTTGGACAGGGAAATGTTTTACGTAAATTCAGCCATGAAGAGCAGTGATGGAGTAAGCAAGAGATATCCCTCAGAGTTAATGGTGTCCCTAGATTTTGGGGGTCCCTTTTCATAAGCCATGGAATGCCCTCGAGAACACACATAGGTGAAGATAGACTTGTTTCCTGAGCTTGAAACAAGTCCTTCCCACTAAGGCCCTGGGAGCCGAATAAGGCAATCACTTCTTTTGATTTCTTTGGCTTAGAGGAGAGGATTTTTGGCTCTTTCCCCAGAAGGCTGTTTTCCACATTCATCACTTTGTGTGATGGCTTAGCCATGTGATTAGCAGGTACTGATTTCAGCAGGAAACACCCTGCTGGATGTAACTGGACCACAGGGCTTATTGTTTTGGGTTGTTTCCATTAGGATAATGGAGACCTGAGATAATTTGTTTTTGTTCCTTCTTTCAAAAATGCTCCTGTCTGCGGCTTTGGGAATCTGAGTCAAGCTCTCAAAGACTGTTAAGCTTTCTGGAAAGCCTGTGGATGCTAAATAGAGAAATTTAACTCAAAAAATTGTTTACAGATGAGAGAATTGAAATTTAGAGTGGTGAGGAGGAGCTCTCCAAGGTGAGATGATGAATTAGTAAAGGAGCTGCCTGAGCTCTTGACTCCTGTCAGGATTCTTTTCTTTGCACAGACTGTATCCAAATTCACAGTCGTTTCTCAAGCAACTCGCCTACCAGCCTTCCTCCTGGAGGTTTAGATGAGACATAATTCTGGGTATGAATGTTTAATACAATTGTCTTAAAGCACAAAACAGCAGCGATAGTAGAAACTGTTTGTTTTTTTTTTAAATCTTTGTATCTCCAATTCCTAACTCTGTGTTGACATGTAGTAAGGTTTTAATACATATTTTTTGAATTGAAAAAAT
>NW_012150840.1:21721361-21723866 GCF_000956105.1 Propithecus coquereli
TATGGTGTAACTATAGAAATAATACACAGTTATAAAGAAAGCAGTGAAAATCATATTTAGTCAGCTACCAAGGTCAAATTATTTCCTTAATTTTACATGTGAGATGTATTTTAAAATCTCTGATCCTTCCTAAGATTATGTTGCTTAATTTATGGAGTTAATTGTAAAGTGGCATCTCTTTGCAGATCACTGTGTGCCACCAAATCAGCTTGATCACATTTCAATTTTTCAGTTGCATTTCAGAATCTCACATCTGTTTGCTGTAAAGAAAGGGGATGCTGATGCTTGAATAATGATGTGTCTTTAGCATTCTCTAGCTCTGTGAAACTACTTCCGGTTACCCGAATATGACAAGACTTCATTATGCCTCTGGTTTTAAGTCTGTTCTTTTCTTTCCCTGTGATGCTTTTCTCATCCCTTGCATGTTAAGCATCCACTCATCCTTTAAGACTGAGCTCAGGTGCCATCTCCACTGTGAAGACGCTACACTTCCCTAGGCATAGGTGCATGCTCTTCCTTTCTGTTCACGTAAGATTACACATATACTTTATTACAACACTTATTGAAGTTATTCATTCAACAATTATTGTACTGTATTTACTGTGTTAGGCATGGGTATACTACAGAACTGCCCCAACAATTTTATCCACAGGTTTGTGAACTCCTCAAGGCAAGAGGTTCTTCCTTGACACTCAGTAGGAACTCAGTAAATCTTTGTTGAGTGTATAGATCAGTGATAATAAGTGTGGCGAACCTGTAATGAATTATTATTTTCACCTAGGGAAAGCAGGGAAAGCACCTTACTCCTGCCAATTTATTTAATGTTCAGAATAATCCTTTGATGTAGGTATCATTATACCCATTTCTCTTTTAAAATATCTAAGATATACCAAAGTCAATTTGTTTGCCCAAGGGCATGCAGCTACCAAGAGGGGAGGCTAAGACTTGACCCCCAGTTCTATATTATTCTAAAGGCCGTATAAGCTGCTTCCCACTTATATGATTTATGTTGAAATTACAGAAGCAGCTGGATAGAAAAAAATAGAATGGTGATTAATAATTCACATCTGAATAGTACTTTCATCATTTATATAGTGTTTAATATGCATTATATCATTCAATTAAAAAATATAACTTTATTTTGCATATAATACTTTTCCAATTTAGAGGAATTACAAATAAAATTCAAATAAACTAAAAAAAACAACTTTCAAATTTCAATATTCAGAGATAACTTTCATCAATGTTTTATTTAAAGTCATTATTTGGTTGTGTATTTTCTCTGTTTCTCTTCTTTTCCCTGTGTGTGTGTGTGTGTGTGTGTGTGTGTGTGTGAGCGTGTGTGTGTGTGTGTGCGCGTGTGTGCGCCTATATGTGTGTGTATGTGTATAATGCTGTTTGCAATGTTTCTTTAATAATATAGCAATAAATATCAGTGACTTTTCTTCATGTTCACAACAATATTTCATGGTTTTCCATTTTGGTGTGGTGCATTATTTTTTTTGTATTTGTGTTGATTTATCCACTTTGATCCCTGTGGTTTTTGCTTCCTTGAAATATTGCACCCCAGTTTCTTCTCCAGGGGGCAGTTGCTGGATCACTTGTTCCTCAACATCTGATTTTGTTCCTCAACATCCAATGACTCCTCTGCCCGATGCTCAGCTCCAAAGATACTTCCATATTTTTAGGTATTGGTTACATGAGCACTCCAGTGCTGGTATCAAAATCTGTATTGTTATAGTTTTCTATGTTGTGTAACAAATTACCACAAACTTATAGGTTTAAACAACAAATTCTTCCTATCTCACAGTTTCTATTGGTTGGGATTCTGAGCAGGCTCAGCAGTGTCCCCTGCAAGGCTGCAACTGTCAGCCAGGGCTGTGTTCTCATCTGGAAATAGAGATCATGGGGGCTACCTCAAAGTTTATCTGCCATGGATGATTTAAGTAATTACATGTGAAATAAATAAATAAGTAATCAGGTCATTAAAAAAACTAAATAAATATAGGTGAACATTTACCTGACCCTGCATGGTGAATGACACTTTAAAGAAAAGGAAATGAAAAAAGTTAATAAAAGAGAACAAACCATATTTCACTATGTTAAAATCTAAAAATTTCTTATTGTAAAAATGATGAGAACAAATATGATTATGAAAATGTTAATATGGACACATACAAAACTCATGCAGATTAATAAAGGAAACACTGCATTATCAATCAACAAATGGAAAAGAACATGGAACAAATCACAAAGGGAAAATATAAATGGCCAGCAATTCCTAATTAAAAAAATAAAGTAATAACAATACTTTAAACTATCAAATTAATATGAAATAAGATGCAAAATGCTGAATACTGGTAAAAATATGGCAATTGGGCTCTCTCTTGCCACTGCTAAAAGTGGAAAATTAGTATAACTGTCATGAATGCAATGCATTAATTAATCTGTTTCAAAAGCCTCAAAGTTGTACATATTCCTCTTCTGGGAATCTATTATAATGAA
>NW_012150840.1:21725846-21739700 GCF_000956105.1 Propithecus coquereli
AAATATTTAGCTAGGCTAAAAATAACCATCATGGCATAAACACTTTTATTAATCTTCTCATTGTGAAAATAGAGAATTACCTAATATTCAGGATCAGTTTGTATTTGACATATATTGTTGTATATATTATATTTTTTCTGCAAAGAACAGGATGACAAGAGTCAACAGAAGTTTTCAGTTTATAATTTGAAAGGGAACTTAAAATTACAAATACCTTAGGATAAAAAAAATCCTTAATTCAATTCTAAAATAAACAAATCTCAAATCCTTTCTACATAGGTGGTGTGGAAGTATGTTTAAGAGGCATAGAAATTCCAGGGAACCTAAAGTGGGGAGGAAAAGAGAGGGAAATACAGAGTAGAGCTGCTGTGAATGCTGGAGATAATCTTTGCATTTATTGCAATTCTTTTTATGGCTTGTTCTTTCTTTGAAAACTGGTATGATTTTTTTCTCAGTAACATTATAGCCTAACACTCAGAATCTTTGTTTCTTATGCTAATGTTCACAAAGAACTGGAGAGAGCTCTTTTCTCCAGAAAAGGTAATGTCTCGCTGAGAACACTCAGACCTTGATCTAGAGATTAAGTCAGCCCATTGGATTAACTGGGATGGTGTTGGGTGCCTTCGTGTTGGGACCTGCTGCTTTTTGGGTAGGGAGCTCCAGTTATATAGTTAACATAGTGTGGTGGTCCTAGCCAAACTTATCTTATGATAAGTGGTCATATGAAGGTACCAATTGCCCTCTAGTTGTATTTGCATGAAGTAATATCCATGTGGACTTTTGCTTTGCTTTGTGTTTTGACTGGTGGAAGGAGAAGCTAAACAAAGTCACGTGGCCAAACCCGACATCACTGGAGTGGGCAAATGTTCTCCTCCCATGGACGAGGTAGCTGGACTTACTCTTCTGTGATTCTGCTGGGGAAGATACTTCTCTCACTGAGAGAGGAAAATTTGTGAACAATCAATTGCTGCAGCTTAGAGTCAGACTGGGAATGAGAAGGAAAATGAGAAAACAGAGGATTCTATGCATTTCGCCCCATTGTACCCCCAAGAGCCTGGGGCTGGCCTTACTTAAAATATGTACAGTTGGTAGCAAATAAGATATTTTTGAGTCTCTGGACTCAAACTTTAGGGTTCAAAACACATATGATAAAGGATAACACAGAGAGTTGTGTATTTTTATGACTCAATTCTCATTTTTGTGTTTTCAGGGTTTTTGCTCTGCTTTAAAATAAATAAAGGGAAATTCTTACCTTAAAAGAATTATACTAACATTGAGTGTTTAAAAAAACTTTGCTAACCCTAAACAATTAAAAAAAATGCCTTTCCTCAGCCTTCTCCTTTCCTCTCTTCCTCCAAAGAAAGGGGAGTTAAGTTTATGCTGTTCTTCCTATTTAACTGTCAATTTTTGGTTAAAGAACAGATGAAGACTTCTGTCAGACTGATAATCTCTTGTTCGTGAATTATTTATACCTCGAACAAGCTCCACATAATAGATTATCTATCATGCCTTCACTGGGGGCTTGAATTTTATTATTCTCATTAACATGTCATTTCTAGAGCCTCTTTATTCATTTATATTTTTCAAAAGATTGCATAAGAAAGCCTAGGTTTTGCTAATTAATTATAGAAACGTCTTTCAAGATCATATTGAAAATAATGGCACCAATAGTTTATATTTACCAAAAGATATGCCCTGTGTATTAAGGTGTAATTAAGAGCAAATACTTTCAAAGTATTCAAAGTTAATCAATATGTCTATTAAACTTTGATGGCCACTTCATACTATATATTAAATATTTTGACATATTAATTTAGTTGTTAGGAAGGAGATATCTAGAATTAGGTCTATAAACCATTTTCTCCTGTTACTGAGTGGTGCCCCAGGAAAGAAAGAATAATTATCTGCTCAAAATCTTTTTTTTTTTTTTTTTTATTTCAGCATACCATGGGGGTACAGATGTTTAGGTTACGCATGCTGCCCTTGCCCCGCCCCCCCAAGTCCGAGTTTCAAATATGTCCATCCTTCGGGTGGTGCGCATTGCACTCTTTGTGTATGCAAATACCCGTCCCCTCCTCCCTCCTCCCCCCTCCCCCCCCTCTGCCCAACATCCAATAGATGTTATTTTTTTGTTTTTTTTTTTATTTCAGCATTTTATGGGGGTACAGATGTTTAGGTTACGTATGTTGCCCTTGCCCGCCACCAAGTCCGAGTTTCAAATATTAGATGTTATTCTTATATGTGCACTTATGTGTTGATCAGTTAATACCAATTTGATGGTGAGTACATGTGGTGCTTGTCTTTCCATTCTTGGGATACCTCACTTAGTAGAATGCGTTCCAGCTCTACAAAATCTTTTTTAAACATCCTAATAACAGACCGCTTGGCAAATAGACAATGGTATATACTAGCCGAAGAATCCTAACTTACGGAATACTTTTAGAAGGATGTACATGATCTTCCATAGACAATGATAGACCTGGAATCTATTAATTAATGAGGAGTAGCTTCATGGAAAATGTCATGTAAGATATATAACAATTAGAATATAAAATGAAAATATGCCATGATGAAACAAGCTCCCTTTTTAGTAAGTTATACTCCTGCAGATATCACTTGGAGACCATCTATTAAATATGAGCTACCATGTGTTCTCATGTGCATTTATGGTTCCAGAGTTTTTCCTCCCTGCCTGCAGCTTGTGATTACTTGTATCTTTAAAAGTATGAATATAACTTAATAGTGGGAAATAGCTCTGATTCTTATGAGTGTGATTTGACATTCCAATCCTTTGTGCTATTGATATTTCAAACGTAGATCTAATTTAATGCAGGTATAGGATAGGGAGAACTTGGCCTGATCAAATATATGTGGCACAGTATAATTAGAACGAGGATCATCCTGAATAGTTATACAGGTTGCTCATTTCACTCAGGGTCCTTAAAGGTGGGAAATAGAGTTCACTGCTGAAAATTCTTACCATTAAATTATCAGGTGCTGACTAGGAGTTTAGAGGTTGGCACAAAGGAGTTCTTTACTTTTACCCTTGCTACGGTCTGGGTTCACCTAGAAGCGGAACCTGAGATACAACATGGAGTATGTTTGGGAGGTGAAGGGAACACCTGTAAGAAGTGGGGGAAGTAATACAATAAATGGGAAGCAGTCAATGAATGCTGTGCTACTAAGCCAGCTACAACACTGGGGGATGAGTTAAATCCACTGGGAAAACTCTGGGAAATGAGACCAATCCCACACTCAGAATTATTTCGTCGGGGGATTAAGGCAGCTGGGGTGTTTATACGCTGAAACTCCAGCATCCTTGGTTAGTGCTACTCTCAGGGGGTACTATTTTCCTGGCACTTCCAGTCTTCTATGCTCAGACAGCATGGCCTTCTGTGGTCCTGGACAAAAGGCCCCCCAGGCACAGAGATGTGGATACTGGCAGCTGGGAGTCTCTGGAGCGTATGAAAAGTCGGAAGGACAAGAACACCTATAGCATCCGCTCTGTCACTCAAATCCTATCTTTAACCACGCCTGCTCCACCTGGTTGGCCATAGGGAGTCTCTGCGTTCACTCATTCAACAAATATTTATTTATATTGGGAATATGACAGGAATAATGAGAGAAATACACAATAAACACATATATAATATAATGTGAGATAGTGAAATGTATTATTAAAAGAAAATAAAGCAAGGTATGGTAGGTTAAAAAATGACCCCCAGAGATTTCACATCTTCATCCCTGGAACCAGTAAATGCTATCTTATTTGGAAAAAGAGTTCTTGAAAAAGTAATTAAGTTAAGGATTTTGAGATTAAAAGACTATTCTAGATTATAGGAATAATCCATGCCTAGCCTCATTCTCCCATCTGTCTGGGCAGGACCCATACCCACTTCCAGATGCTCAGGAATTAAGCTAAAGGACCGGAGTAATCTAGTCCCAAATATTATCACAAGTGTTCTTATAAGAGAGAGTCAGAGGGGGATTTTACAGACAGAATACGAGAAGGCGATGTGAAGACAGAAATGGAGATTGGGGTGATGCAGCCACAAACCAGGCAATGCTGGCAGCTCCTAGAAACTAGAGGAGGCGCGAATGGATTCTCCTCTGGAGCCTCAGGAGGGAGGGCAGCCCTGCCAACACCTGAATTTTAGATCACTGAAACAGATTTTAGCTTTCTGGCCTACAGAACTGTGAGAGAATACATTTCCATTGCTTTAAACCACCAAGTTTGTGGGAATTTGTTTCAGCGGCTACTGGAAACTAATACACAGGGCAAAGAGGGGAGCAAATGACTGAGGGGTTATTGTTTTAGAGGGTACTGAGGAACAACCTAGCACATAAGAGATATTTGAGCAATGATGTGAATGAAAGTCACAAGGGAATGAGTCATCTAAGGGAAGGGGTCTCCAGGCTGAGGGGCAACAGAAGCAAAGATCCTTAGGACGGAGCTTGGTGTGCCTGTTGAACTCCCACTAAGGTCAGCGTGGCAGGAGCTGAGAGAGCTAGGAAGAGAGAGGCCAGAGATGAGACAAACTCGGGAGGGGGGACCAGATCATGTTATGATCTTGCAGGATTTGGGATTTTATTCTTTGTAAGGTGGAAAACAATTGGAAGGTTTTGAGAAGAAGATTGACCGGAATTGACAACATTTTAAAGTCCTCTGCCCCACCATAAAGCCCTCTGACTCAGTCCATTGGCTGTTCAGTTTCCCCTAATTTTCCTCTCAGTAGAATTTGAGGAAGTGCTTGAAATCCCTTGAAGTCCTTGAGGTGAAGGAGGTGGAGGAATGTCATTCCTAGTCTAGTCCTAGCCTGAATCATCTGCAAGTGAGCACAAATTTCCTTCCAATAAGATTATTCCCTTCCTTTAGCTCAATTCCTGAGCATCTGGAAGCGGGTATGGGTCCTGCCCAGATAGACAGGAGAATGAGGCTGGGTGTGAGAGTGTAGGGATTCAACAACCGAACATGCGATCATCCACACCTGCATCCCTTGTTTAACCCTTGGCATGAGCTACTACACATTGTGTGACCTGTGTCCTTTCCTAAGCATGTCTGGTATCTTAAACTACCTCAGAAGTTCAAGAACCATGTCTATGTGCATGTTACATTCCTCACAGTACCTAATGCATTG
Source organism: Propithecus coquereli (assembly GCF_000956105.1). Taxonomy (NCBI): domain Eukaryota; kingdom Metazoa; phylum Chordata; class Mammalia; order Primates; family Indriidae; genus Propithecus; species Propithecus coquereli. Next base: position 21,730,985 of record NW_012150840.1, read on the forward strand.
ACTTATATAGATGATATCAATACATATTTATGGAACAATTTATTGTTAAAGGACTGAGCTATGAAGTGGAATGAATCAAACCTATGCTTCCTGCATCCTTTTCTCAGGCCCCCTCACAAACTCAGGTTGTAGGAATTGACTGCATACTGGATGTCCATGTTATTGAAACTGAACACCCACCTTCCTCTCCCGCACATATATTCTCAGGAGAGAGTTCCGTGGGTGCCTTTCAGAGGCAGTTGCAGGGGTGGCCTTTTCAGTTTGAATATCAGAGCTGACTCATTAGCACTGGAAAGTCTTAGAATTTGCTAGGATTACTCCTCCTCTCCACCTACTTCTTCCCACCCAACACCTTTATAGGGAAGAACATTTAGATCTAGTTTATTTTGGAGTATGTACTTTTTATATTATGAACACTAAAGTCAGTATCTCATTGGCTGGATAATTTTAATTCTCTGATCCATTATATGCCTCATTCCACAAAGGTTTTGAAACAATTTATATATATATATATATATTTCTATATAAAGTATATTGAAAAAGCTAGGGGAAAACATAAATACTAGATTGTTTGTTTGGTACAGATTAGAATATAATAAGTGTACAAAGAATTGGGGAGTCACAGTGGGATGGATAAATCAGGAAAACCTTCTCAGAGGCAATTAATCTATTATGACATTCACATCTATTCATTCTGATCCCTGGAGTTATTTTTCTTTGGTTTTCTGCTGAGTTGCTCTTAGACTGATGATAGAATGAGAAGTTCACCCTTAACTAAAATTCACATTTTTCATTATGTTTATTTCCAAAGAGAAAGAAAGAGAGAGAGAAAAAAAGAGAGGCTCCTCTAAGGGATGAGAGTGTCACATTTTGCTTTGGTGAGAAGCTTAGATATTTCGTAGAGCACAACATTTTAGGATATTATCATAGAAATAGAGAATGACCTTTGGGAGAAGAATCAGAGTTATTCAGAAGGAATAGAAAATCAGGAAAATGGAAGAGACTTCAAGCAAAAGGCAAACTTTTTAAAGGCTCACACTGTGAAAATAAATGACTATGGTCAAACCAGTTTAAAGCTTTGCTTTACATTTTGAAGTATTAAAGCAGGGACAGATCTTAGAGTTCATTTAGTTCAACCCCTTCATTTTACAGATGAAAAAGCTGGGACCCCGAGAGGTTAAGTGATTTTCCTGTGGTCACATGGACAGGGTGGCGTGGAGCCACGGCTGCATTTCAGGTTGTCTGACTCTTGGTCCTGGGCTCTTCATACGAATACTGATTGCTTGGTGTCTCCAGCTGATGCCATTTTGGGAAGGAGGCATCCAGCTGCCTCAGTGGCAACATGGGCCTGCAGGGCAGAGGACCCGTGCAGGATGCACAGGAGGGCTGGAGACACAAGGACCAAGGGCAGAGACTCTACAGAGAGTGTGGCAAACTTCTACATGGTTCTGGCAGAAATATACTGGGGATTTACTCCAGAGAGCAAGGCCACAGGACAACTGTAGGAACAGGTATATTAAATGATGGAGTCTAAGATATGAGATTATCATTTTATAAAGAGCAAATTTAGCTGTGGGTTGAAGTAATGTGATCCATACGCAAAGGAAGGCTCTGGGAAGAACTAAGTAACATATCAGAACCTCAGCAGTCTAAGGTTAAGACAGGACCAACCCCCACTCTAGGACGGAACTCAGGGTTCTAGTATGGAAAGCTTCTGAGCCCACATTTTATCTGGCAGAGAAAGATTGAGACTTGGAATCAGGAATTCCCTCTGTTATATGAGTTACCGTGAATTCAGCAATCTTCCCATCGTTGTCTATAGTGTGATTGAGCCAAATATTATTTCTTTCATCAGCCTTTCTCTCACAGGAATGACTACTTAAGGGGAGGGGATGAGCCTGACGATTGAAGGCCTCTTGAATTTAGCCAACAGAGACTATGGAAGATAGATAGGTGTTGACACCCTACACTTAGGTGTATTATATTAGCCAGGATGCAGATCATCTGAAATCATATGGATGCTTATTTTTTACTTAACCAGAAGTCTGGAGGTAGGCAGACCCAGGGTTGTTTTGGTGACTCAGAATGTAATTCAATTTTACCACTTGACCATTCTTAGCATATTGGCGTGACTCCCCTTTTAGCTGCAACATGGGGGCTGCAGCTACAAGCAGAATCTTGATGTGACAGCAGTCTAAATGAGATGTAGGGATGGAAGAGAAAAAGACCTTTCTCTAAATGCTTCCCTGATCATCAAAGAAAAATATTTCCCAGAGGCTCCTTTTGGAGAGTTTTCCTTGTATTTCATTTTCTAGAACTGAGTCATGTCACACACCTTGGCCAATGACTGGCTAATGTCAACAGGTTTGCTATAATTGACTTACACTGTTCATAATTCATTTCCTACAGCTAGACAGATTTTTATTCTATCAAAATTTGTTTCTCTGAGTATGAAATATTGAAAAGAAAGCCAATGGTCAGCCACACTTAGTTAACTGATTTAACATTTCTATAAGATTTGGAGTCAGACTCAACTACAGATAGTGCCCAATATACATCAAATTTTCATATTATTTCAGCTACCTACTTGCTGATGTGATAAATAAAGCCTTTGAAACCAGTTTCTTAGAGGTCCATTCAAAAATTCAGAAGTCACCTCTTTGATTTAATGTCATAATAAAATGATAGGTTACAGATATTCAAAAGTTGAAGCAACAATAACAACAACAAAAATAAATGACTATGAATCTTCTTTCTCCAACCCAAATTGAATAGTCAAAGAAGAATATGAACCTGAAAGTCATGCCATGTTTCCTTTTCTACCTTATATTCTTTCTTAACCATCTTTTCTAACATTTTACTCTGATCCTATTTTAACTAAGCATATATAATATTTTCTTTCTCATAGATGAAAATGTAGCACAGTTATTTTTAAATATATAGGTATTTGATGAAATTTAAGTAACAATCATGTTTTTTAATATATATTCCCAATGAAAAGTTGAGGATTGAATAACTGGGTTGCACAGTTACTACTTTTGGCATAGTCAATGTCATGTAGTCACCAAAGCCTATAGCTGAACCATACTCCTGAGACTCCTTGCCAGACGGGTGAGATCATGTCACTGAGTTCTAGCCAATGAAATGGCTGTGGGGATAAAATATACAACATCCAGCCCTGGCCCATAGATAATTTTCCATTGCTATGGGTTGAATTATGTCTGCTGGGTCCCTAATCCAATTTGACTGGTGTCTTTATAAGAAAAGAAGACCATGTGACAAGGGAGACAAATACTGAAGTGCTGCAGCTACAAGATAAGGAATGCCTGGGGCTACCAGAAGCTGGAAGAGTCAAGGAGGAATCCTCCCCTAGAGGATTAGGCAGGAGCATGGCTCTACCAATACTTTAATTTTAATTTCCAGTGCCCAGAACTGTGAGAGAATACATTTTTCTATTCTGTTTGGCCACCACAGTTTGTGGTACATTTTTATGGCAACCTTAGCAAACTAATATGCTGTCCTCTATAGTCTCTCTGCTCTCACCAGTTGGACAAATGCAAAGATCCAGTGAAAAATGGAATGGCGGAGACATGAATTAAAAGAAGCTTGGATCACTAAATAACTACATGGACCAGACACTACCCCATTATCCTGCTGTGTATGAGAGACAACATTTGTTTTGTTAAGTCCTGACATTTAAGGTGCTGCTTGTAATCTCAATTAGCCTCCTTGATTGAATATACCGTAAAGCCTGGAAAGTTTATGAAATAAGTGATAATCACAATGCATATTATTTTAGAGTTCCCACCTTTGTAGATGCTGCAGGTGCAATGACTCAAATAACCCAATATGTTGTCTGCATGTTGGGAGGCTGTGGATCAGTAGGGGGCCTCTTTCTGTCTCAGGTCCAATGTCAGGAACTGCAGAGGCCACACTGTTCTGCCTGGTAAACTTACATGTTGAGTAATGTGAGTGACGATATGGAGAAGGAGGTTGGCTTTAATCTGTGAATGTGAAGCTACCCTTCCATCTCCTTCAGTGCTATTTTGCAGATTTTCAGTTTGCTTCAATAATGTTGATACTTTTTCTGACAGTATAAAGGAAAAAGAGGAAATTGCTATTTATATCTGAATAATTAAGTTTTTGTAAGTACAACCCACAGATGTAGGTAATTGCACAAACCCTCTTCATCACATTCTCTTATCTTCACCTTATGACACATCTAAGGAAGATTTTGGAAGTCAAATATTTTCACTTTAACATCTTTAGCTATTTTTGTTTGGAATGGCAAAAAAGTAGAATGTTAAAGGTAAACATGCCCAATTTAGCCAGATGCAACCAGTGGGAAATGTAACCTAACCTGTATTCAGCAATCTGTATTTGAGAACCTCATTGAACATTCACTAACTGCATGACGTGGTGGGAATTTGTACAGATTCTCTGGTTTCCCTCCTGTCATCTATTTACAGAGGGATTGGGGGGCTTTTCAAAGGTTTTTGGAGAAGCCAGAGCTTTCCAGGTGTTTCCTCAAGGCCTAACTCAAGAAGCTTCCTCTAGAGTTGCTCCACCTTTATGTGTTTTACACATTCAGTTTCAGAGGAAAACAAACAAAATATAAAATAGTGCAGCCATTCTGGAAAACAGTTGACAATTCCACAAAAGTTAAACATAGAATTACCATATGACCTATCCATTCTACTCCTGGTTATATACACCCAAAAAATTGAAAACAGGGACTCTAACAGATATTTGTATGCCAGTGTTCATTGCTACATTGTTCACAATAGGCAAAATGTGGAAACAACTCACGCATCCATAAACAGATGAAATAATAAACAAAACATGATATATACACATACAATGCAATACTATTCAGACATAAGAAGGAATGAAATTCTGATATATACTACAACACAGATAAACCTTGAAAATATTATCCTAAGTAAAAAATAACAAATATTTTATGATTCCACTTATATGAAATATCTAGAACGGGAAAATTTATAGAGGCAAAAAGTAGATTAGGAGTTATTGGGGGCTGGTGGGGAGGGGAAATTGGAAATTATTGCTTAACTGGTTATGAATATCTAGAATAATGGAAATGTTTTGAAAATAAATAGTGGTGATAATTATACAACATTGTGAATGTTATATCACTAAATTGCATTAAAATGGTTAAAATGGCAAACTGTATGTTCTATATATTTTACCACAATAAAAAATAATTGAAAATAAAGAAACATTTTTGCAATTAAAAACCAAACAAGTGAATTGTAAATGTTCTCACCACAAGAAATGATGAGTATTTTAGATGATGGACATGTTAATTAGACTGATTTGATTATTCCACAATGTATTCCTGTATCAAAACATCACATTGTACCCCATAGAAATATACAATTATCTATGAATTAAAAACAAAACTCAAAAAAAAAAATTCTTTTACCAAAGGGTTCACGTCAACAAAGATTTGGGAACTCCTGTATGTATCATGCTAAACGACCAATATGACTTTTTTTCTTGTAGAACTGAAACTTTTCATATGATTGCCTAACTCTTCCAGAATTTGTATGCCATTAGACTCAGAGACAATTCTACCAAATCAAGCAAACAATTTTCGTCAGCCCTGAATCTCAGAAGCAGAGTTGTATAAGGATAGTTCGGAGACAACAGTGGTTGCCTGGGTAGCTCCAGCAATGAGTTCAGAATTAGCAACTCCATTCCTTGGATCAGTAACAGTTTCAATGCCAAATGCTTCAAGAAAATACATATCTTTAGGTCCAAGAAGTTAGGGTGTTGTTGTGGTCTCCCTTAATACTCTAGGGTCAGCAGGGGAAATGGTGGTGGGGTGAGATGAGGCCAGGGGACACTTGGAGGCTTTCTTTTTTCTTTACTATGTAAATAAGGGCACATTTCCTGAGGGTTGTGAGGAAGGGGAGTTTCTTGTGTTTTGTGCAATGGTTGATGCTGCTACATATTTTCTTTAAAAATTATCCTTATCTACAATAGTGCTTGACAATAGTGATTATGACTTATAATCTTCAAAGTACTACATATTCTTTTATCTTTTTCTCAGTGTATGGTCAACATGTGTGATGGCTGACTGAGCCTCTAAGTGGGTATTCTGGAATATGTTTTCTGTTTCCACATTCTTTTATGCCTTAGATTCACAATCTGTCCATTGACAGGCTGATGAGAAATGTTTCTTTCATGAGACTGATTGGAAGTGTGAACAGTCAGAAAAACCATTTTTTTGTTTTCTTTTGAGCTTTCCCTTATGATGGAGCCCCACCATTAACCAAGTCTCCTTTCATCATTTTGTGTCTTAGAGAAGAGAAACTTTTAGAGACACATTTGAAGAACTGCCAAATAGGTCTCAGAAAGCTTTCCATTCTTACGTTAATTGTGAATAATGTTTGCATGGCATTAACAAAAGTTACAAAACAACACACGGCAAAATGGAATGGGTATTCATCTTTTCTTTTTATATTTTTGAAACAATGTGAATATGCCATTAAAAAAGAGTATGTCTTATTTAGGTTAAATAATTAGCAATGGAAAAACGTAACTGGCAGTGGAGCTTTCTCTTTAAGGCAATGTTAAGACATAAGTGTTCTGAGAAAGAATTTACCAAATTTGAAAGTTTATTTTTGACATTCCACTTTTATTAAGTGATGCCCCTAACAGGGTGAGTGTGTCCTTTTCTTCCTTACTCTGCTAAATTCAGCAAATATCATTAGAGATTAGACTATTCTAAATTCCTGGTAACTGCTGGGCCCCATTTATAAAAGACTAGACTTATGTTTCCAAATTGCCATTATCAAAGAATTCTGTAGAAACCCCATGGTGAGTTAGACTGGCTAATCTCAGATACATTCAATTTTTTGTCTGAATAAAAACAGTCTTTCAACACCCAAATCCTTTGAACACTGCGTCTCTCTTACCCCAGTTGCTGAGCCTCAAAACTTGCTGAAGGTAGTGGAGACATCAGAGAATTAAAGAAATTGGCATATTGAATTACACGTGCATGCCAGTTGGACTGTTTCTCCTTAGGAGAGATGGAACCAACAGCAAAGGCGAGATCACTTTTGATTATGATGATGTTAACAGTTGTTAAAAATTTTTGAATGCCTACAGTGTAGTAGGAACCTTCCAGGGCTATCTCCTTCAAACCTCAAAAAACTGTAAGGTTAAGTACTATGAAGGAAAATATACATTGTTCTGTGTGAGTATATTGGGGAAAAATTACAAATTCTAAAAGTTTTTCTGAGGAAGAAACATTTAAACAAAAATCTGAAGATGAGTATCCACTAGGAGAATAGAGGCAAGAATGTTTCTGGTAGGTGGTGGAGATATACAAAAGTTCTGAGGTAGGAAATGGCTCAGGCTATTAAGGAAGCCAAGAACAGGCTAGATTATCGAAAGACTAGTTGAGGACAAGGAGCATGACTTCAGATAAGTAAGCAAGAACCAGATCATGAAAGGCCTCTTGTCTGTGACCCACTCATATGAATTAGTTGTTTGTATTGATCATTGCATAGATGTTGTCCATGTTCTCTATCATGTTGAGTGAGGTAGGGCACTCAGCCACTTTTCTTGATTACCACAAAAACAAAACTCACCCAAGGTTTTTGTGTGTGCAGTTGACTTTGTTAGAATTGGGTTTGCATATAAAGTTATAGTGTAGCCATGAGTCACACAAAATGCTACATATTTCTTACATTTGTTTCGTGGCAAACATCACCAAAGGCCAATTTGGATAAGAAAATGAACTAAATGTTTTAGTTGTGGTTTAATTAAAATGTTTTCAAGATATTCCACTTTGCTGGGTTTATTACATATAATTCAGACAAGTACAAATTCTCTTTGTTTATGAAGATGATCTGTTGTGACAACTTATTGCTTAGCTGTCCCTTTTCAGCAATCCTGATCTTTTTCCAGTTTTTCCTCTTAATGTGGAAGTCTGAACTTCGTTGCACACAACAGAATTCTGTCTGACTGGTTTATGCAAAAGAGGACATTAGTTAAAAGATCTTAGGTAGTTCAAAGACTTTCAAGTTGGCAAGACAAGAGTACCAGTCTCAGAAGTTATGGAATTAGGAACAATGTCCAGTTACATTGAACAGGGGATGAAGAAGAAAAAAAAATCTATTTTGAGACATTAAACCTGTAAAATCAACTTAATTTGAAAATTGGATAGGGAGATAAGAGAATGGAGAAATTAAATCTGAATCCTAAATTTCTGGTTAAAGAGCTAGTGGTTTGATAATGCCATTTACTAAGCATGGTGGGTATTTGAAATTTCCTTCCTGTGTTTAGAAATTTTTACATTATGAATACTGTCACACCAAAGTAGAAACTAGAATTTGTTTTCACAACTTTTTTTATTGTTAAGTTATGTGACAGGAGAGGTTTTTTTCCCCCCACAAGGAGTAGAATGAAGACATAGCATGCATACGGTCAATCTTTGGGTTAGCATGGTGGCAGGCAGGTTGAATTCTTCAGGAGAAGTCATAGAGCATTTTGTTTCCAGTTTGAAGTGTCTTCATTTGAGCTGTAGTATTGCTGTCAAGCAGCAGAAGCCATCGTGTTTTTGCTCGAATAACTCTCATGGGATATAATTGGGTCTGATTCTTGGCTACATAACTTCCAGTTTTACTGCTACAGTCTCCAGTTTCTCTTCAACTAATCTTGCTCCCTTTACAGTCTATATTTT
>NW_012150840.1:21739750-21740259 GCF_000956105.1 Propithecus coquereli
TTCAAGGATATGTGGAAGGGCTTCGTATTAGTCATGATATCATGGGTGTATACTTATATCCAAACTCCTCAAGATATTTACGTTAAATAAGTCCAATTTTTGTATTCAATTATACTTCAGTAAAGCTATAAGAACACCATGAGTATTTAGTATTGATTGTTTTATATATCTCAAAGATATTTTTGAAACTGTGGTAGTTATTCTATCAAGATCTTATTACTTTGCATATGATATAGAAGATGCATGTATTATATCATAAATCTGTTTATGATAATTTTATTAATTTATTTGTTTTCCTTAGTAATCAGTGGCATTTTATGTATTTTAAAATATTATTATGTTGCTGGAATTTTTGTTACATGGATGAGTTGTATAATGCTGAAGTCAGGACTTTTAGTGTGCCTGTCAGCAGAATTTGATACTTTCATCTTACTTGAGAGGCATTTACCTTGCACTTTGACAAGTTCCAACACAGTAATTCAAAGGCTACAGTAACACAGGCCATAGGC
>NW_012150840.1:21741035-21743310 GCF_000956105.1 Propithecus coquereli
TTTTTAACTACTCCTATTGTACTATAGATAGATTGCCTGAAGAATTAAAAGGAAAGAAGGAATGAAAATTTATTAGAGAAAACCCTTCATCAATTTTTCTGCTAACTTAATTTAGGAAAGACTTGAATACCTGCATTATTTATATAGTAACAAGGAGATACTCTTTAGTGACATAATTTGTCATAGGAAATTGCTAAATATCAAAATACCACATAACACTTATCACAATAATGCTGACAGTGGCATATATTGCAATTCATGTAATCCATTTCTGTTTAACCTCCACCCCAATAGAAACAGACAGACACACGCACACATACACGTACATGCACACCTGGAATTACATGAGCACAAGAATCACTGTTTACTGCTATTTATCCAGCTGCATATTTAGCAGGTTAGTGAAGCAACATAGAGGCATTGAGATGAATTTTGAGAGCTGGAATCCCTCACCTTATCCCTGTGGGAATGAGGGGAAACTTCCCTTTCGTCCTGGAGGGTTCACTGAAAGATCAACTCACACTAAGGCAGATTAATAAGAGAAAGAGGTTAATTACTGTGCAAATGGGGAAATCACAGAGCAATTACCAAATATCCCAATGGGGTACGGAAATTTATATACCCTCATTTTAGAGGAGAGGGGGAGATGAGGAATGAAGATAATTCTATTTAGTGCCAATAAATGGTTAGTAGGGAGGATGAATAGATACTTGGGAGAATGAATGGATGGGGGCGGGGGAACACACTGACTTATAAATGATTCTCTTTGAAAATTAAATTAACCTGAGAGACAGGTATCATCTTTAAAATGATTTGGGCCAGGGCTGGTTGCATTCTTGATCTTCTTTCCTATAATATATTGATATAACATGGAGGGGAAGGGAAGTCCACTGTTCTTTTTGGTGGGTCTGGTTCTTTTATGAAGAAAGAGGGAAAGCCCCTTCCAAGACCTGTTGATCTCTAAGGGCCTTGATTGAAAATACTCTTTATACCAAGGAGTCATATTTTGGGGTGAAATTTCCTGAGCGCCTTCACCCTCCAGTGAATATTCACATTTTCTTGTCCCTCTCCAAGGGTTACATGAATCTTCAGAATGTGTCTCAAAAGATTTGGGGAAATGTAATTTGGGAAAAAATTACATCTTAGATAAAGGAAATGTGGTATATACATCCAATGGAATATTACTCAGCCTTAAAAATGAAGGAAATTTCCATTTGCGACAATGTGGTTGAACCCTGAGGACATTATGTTAAGTAAAATAAACCAGTCACAGAAAGATAGATACTACATGATCTCACTTGTATGAGATATCTAAAATAGTCAAACTACTGTACCATTTTATTTGAAATAGTCAAACCACCATTTCACTCACTAAGCAGTTTGCCAGGGGCTGGGGGAAGAGAAAATAGGAAATTATTTTTCAATGGGTATAAAGTTTCTGTTATGCAAGATGAATAAGTTCTAGATCTGCTATATAACATAGTGCTTATAGTTAGCAATATAGTATTGTGCAGGAGGATTCTTGCTTGCTGCTTCTAGCTTCTTATAGCCCCAGGTGTTCCTTGGCCTGTGGCAGCATAACTACCACCTCTGCCTCCATGTTCACATGGTCATCTTCTCTCTTGTGTGTTTCTGTGTCTTCACATAAGGAATCCAATTCTTATAAGGAATCCAATCATATTGCATTAGGACCTACTCTAATTCAGTATGATCTTGGTTTAAGTGGATTACATTTGCAAGACTGTATTTCCATATAAGGTCACATTCACAGGGATTGGGGATTAGAACTTCCAATTGTCTTTTAGGATGGGGGGCATTTCAGCCCATAACAGTGGCCCAACAGGTAATCCATGGTGTGGCCCCTGTGTACCTTTCTAACCTCACCTTGCTTATTTTCCTCTCCCCTCATTCTACTATCCAACCACTCTTGACTTCTTTCCATTTCTTAAGAGCACAATGCCCTCCATAATATCCCATTGCCTGACAAGTAGATTCCCTCTCCCTGGAACACTCCTTCGGTATTTCTCCTTCCCTGTTTTTACCAATGTTCATGCAACCTTAACATCTTTCTTGACCCCCTACAATAGGTTAAGTGTCTCTGTGTCTCATAGATAATTGGACTTTCCCCAGTATAACACATACCACAATTTACAGTGATTACTTACCCAATCCTATAGCTCCAAGAATTCTGGGATGATGTCTATTTTGTTCAACGCTGTAGTCCTAGCACTTGCCGCAGAATTTCAATAAGATGAATAAATTTGGCAAGTCTTTG
>NW_012150840.1:21743360-21753155 GCF_000956105.1 Propithecus coquereli
GTATTTTAAAATATTATTATGTTGCTGGAATGATAAAGGGACCCATGGGACAAAATATTTAAGAACATCTGCTTTAGGCCACGTAAGGTATAGTTTTTGATACTTTCATCTTACTTGAGAGGCATTTACCTTGCACTTTGACAAGTTCCAACACAGTAATTCAAAGGCTACAGTAACACAGGCCATAGGCTATGGTCATATCCAGAGGACCCAGCTCTATGAAGCCTAGGAGAAAATCTCCCACATCCCTTCTCACCCCCAAGACCATCCCCACCTCTAAATTGTCCTGGCTTTGAGTTGCCTACATATCGATCCTTTTCTTACTTATGTTTATTGCAGAACCATTTACCTTTTAGGCAGTATGCAAATCTGTGTTCAAGTCCTGGCTCTTTCACTTACTCACATTATGCTAGTAAGTTAACCACTCTGTGCCTCAGTTTCCCCATCTACATAATTATCTTCTTTCCTTGGTTGGTGGGGAAGATTAAATAATTTAATATGTGTGAAGCCCTTAGATGGGTGTCTGGGAGATAGAAAATGTCTTGTGAATGTTTGCTATTATTCTTAGATGACTTTGTTCATGAGTCTTTTAACTGTGTAATAGATAAGTATGATTTTAGAAATTAAAGCACTGTTTAAAAAGTCCCTATATTATGTGTCACCTGAGATCATCTTCACCTTTCCCTGTCTAACTCCACCTGCTGCAAAGGCAACCAGCGATTTGTGGGCTCTCACCAACACATTCAGATTCAACCTGACAGGGCTTCACCTCATGCTCATCCTGCAAACCTCTCATCTCCTGCATCGGGACTTTCCTGTTCATGTAGAAGTTCGAGGACCCTGCACGTGTACATGTACAGCTTAGTGCCCAGTCCAGAAGCATGAGGGAGTTAATGTCCCAAGGGAGTGTGGACAATGCATACATTTGCCATATTTCCAAGTTTCTTGGAGATGACAGAAGTTTTTCCTTTCCGGAGTTGTACCTCTTCTGAATGTGAGTTTGCCTTCACTACCCCCAGTGCCCTTGTAGTCCCATCTTCTGATGGCACACAGAATGCCTCGTCTAATGACAACATTGCCTTAGATCAAGAAACCCTCTGGGTGGCAAATAAGAAGCAGTATATACTAACTATCATGTATCCCATCACCCAGAATTGGTCTGAAAGCATGATGATGGAGTGCTTGTTAAAGCCTTAGCTTATAGTACAAGGTCAAGACTAACACCCTGTGGCTTTGGGGAGCTGACCTTCAAATACAGTACATGAGCCGAAACAATGACCTGTGTATGGTGCTTTGTCCCTGGTAGCTAGAATGTATGGATCCAGGAACCAAGGGATGGAAGTAGAATTGCTCCATTTCACTGTAACTCTCATGGACCCATTTGGATTGAAATCCCATCCCACGATTTAAGCCTCTGGTCCATAGACTTTCTAGTTCCCAGACAGAAACACTACTGTCAAGAGACAGTAAAAAATTTATCCTCCAAACGTAAAGCTATAATTAACATTTAGTTTCTTCAGGTTTGCTATGTTAAACCAGCAAGCGAAGAAAGAAGCTACTAAACTAATGGGGTAATCAGCCTTTATTGCTCTGAGGAACTAGGGTTGATACCACACAATGGGTATTGCCTAGACCTGGGGAATAATTTGGGTATCCGTTCCTTCTTCCATGCCCAGTGGAAATGGCAAGTGGGCAATCACAGCAACCGTGGCCTGACCAAGGCCCAAACTAAAGGCTGAACTCTCCATGCAAACTCTTATGATAACAAAATGTAGTTCATAAATGATTTAAAATCATTTTTTGAAAAAAGGAGAGTTGAGTGAAGGCAAAAACAAAAACAACAAAAAAAATAAAACAAAGAAGAAAAGATTAGAGCATCTCTACGGAAACTGTGAGAACTTTTATCATTTGATCCTGTGGTGAACTTAGTGGCATACTCTGTTTAGTAACTGCATATTCTTACCATATTTGCAGAATTAATGTGGATTTCCTGTGAGCAGTGGGTTGGTACAAGATCGATGCTGGTATTTTTGTTTCTTTTGCATTTCTGTGCTGGCATCCTGCAGTGATTTGTGTGTGGTGAACACAGAACAATTGTTTCACTGATGCTTATTCATTCATCCATTGACTGTTTTATTTCCATCCATACCAAGTGGGTTAGGAGCTTGAAAGGAAAAAAAAATTGCCTAGAACATAAATTCATGTTAAGAACCACTGATAAACTGAACAATCTAGTTATTCCACAAACTCTGGATTTTCAAAGCCTTCTTCAAGGATATGTGGAAGGGCTTCGTATTAGTCAGCCTGTTTTTTAATAGTCATTTTCTGAAAGCCTTTCATTTTATTTTAAAAACTCTATTTCATGCAAGCCATATTTATATTAAGATTTCAATAAATGGTAGGGCAAAAGTACAGAGTTTTCATATACTCTGTGAAATAAAATGTTCACACAATTCTATAACCTCCTTCATCACATGAATAGGGGAAAGAAGGTGGATATCAGTTCCAGTTCTACCATTTTCTAATGAAATAATTCAGGCAGGTCATTTTTATAAGCTTCATTTCTTCATCTGTAAATAAGGGAATGGTTCTAATAAAAAGAAGAAAGAATAAATGATTTAACACTCAGATAATAAGAACCTCACTGTGCTTTCGTTCTCTGATCTGTGAAATATAAATAATAGTATCTACTTTGTAGTGTCTTGTGAGGGTTACATTAATTAATTAATATATGTGAAGCACTTAGAACTGTTCCTGCCATGAAGTAAGGTGTTTATTATGTGCCAAGCATTGTGCCAGCTACTTCATATATAGTATCTCATCTATTTATCCCCCAAACACCAGGTACTATAATTGTCATCTTGTTTCATAGATGAAGAAACTGAATCCTAAGGAGATTAATTTATTTGGTTAAGGTTGTAGAGACAATATGTGGCAAAATCAGGTTTTCAACCCAGACATTGTGGCTGTCTTATAATGCCTCTCTAACAAGCACCTGCCTAATGTCCTGCAAATGTTGTAAGAATCCTGCAAGATGATTGATACAGAAATATTTGTAAAATGCTACACAAATCTTAAGACATTAAAAATCTACACAAAACATAAAATAGTATAGTCATTTCATACTTACTACTTAACAAATTCTCCAGGTGGCATTTTTAGTTGGTCACTGGCAATCCAATGTTTCAGGAAATTGACATCACAGTTTTTGAAATTTAATTATTTTCTTGCTTTGAGCATTTGGTTTATTTTTATTCTTTGTATAATTTTGCTCTTTTTGTAATTCTAGATGCAGGTTCAGACTCCAGCCAAACACAATACTGTATTGAGTGAGGTTCTAACATCAATAAGGAATAATATGATTGGTAGGGAAATGGAGATAGTTCAATACTATGGATCAGGAAGTAGGCAGGAGGTGGAGCAAACCTGTGAAAGTGTTTAGGCCCCTCCTAGACTGTATGTATCCTAAGCCACTGAAATAAGAACCCATCTCCTGTGCTGGACAGTTGGGTTCATTTTTCTATTTTCACATAGATACATTCTAGGGAAATGCTCAGTTAACAGACTTGTAAAGTATTCCAATGTGTTAGAGGCATAGCCTTCTAAATCCTTACTGGTTGAAATTTACCTCACCTGTGTTTTCTCAGGCCATGAAAAATAAAAGTGAGGTTATAGCTACTAAGTCTAAGTGTATCCACATGTACAATGATGGTACTTATAGAACCTACCTTACAGGGTTGTTGCAGGGATTTAACAAATATAAGAGAAGCAATTAACACAGTGTCTGATACATAGTCATTGCTCAATAAATAATATTCCTCATCAATATCTACTTCAGTGAGGCTTCCACTCCCTGAGCAGTCTCCCCATTATTTCAGGAAGTCACCAGGTCGTATCTCATGTGTGCTCATAAAGACGTCTTCTCACTATGACACCATGATCATGCGACACCATGATCAGCTTCTTCTTTCCCTGATTTGGAACCTGCTTCCAGAGCCTTTAATGCCTGCTGGGCTATGGGAGCCCCCTCCCCACAGCCACCTTAGCTGGAGGTTTCTGGTGTTGGTTCTGAAGTACAGCACAATTTTGTAATTCCACGGTAGTTCTGTGGACTCTCTGGATTGTTACTGCGATAGCACGTTTCTCCTTTAAGGCTGCACTTGACTCTGGAGTCCCAGTGCTCTGGCAGCAAGTTGGCTGCCTCATTTCTCAGCATTTAAGTAGACATAGATCTTTCAGGTTGCATTGCTCACAGCCATTCCCTCTTTAGGGAGGTCCAGTTCAGGGGGCTGGTCTATAAAACAAATTTGAATGAAGAATAATGTTTTTTCCTCAATTTTGATTCTCTCATTGGCTGCCAGACTTTGTCTTTGCTTGAAATGAGTCCTTTCCTGGAAAGCTTGCCTATTTTTCCTACAAAAATAAAGACTCTTGGTGTGTCCCTCCTGCAGAGCCTCCAGATGTTTCTTAATGTCATTAGTAAGCAGCGCTTAGTATCAAACTGAACCCATGCCCCAAACACACCTGGAACATTTGTGCTAGCAAATAAAGAAAGTATTAAGTATGCCAGAAGGTATTGGTATTTTCTTTTGTTTGAGTATTTATAAACACTTTATTTATTTTTTTTTTTTCAGCTCTGGTAGATGTTAGCAGTATAAATTTTTTTTTCAGTAATAAAGAGCTGTTTTGTTGAAGGTCATTCTTTTTCTAGGTTTACTGATAAACAACACAAGACTAAATCACACTGCTCACTCTCTGAGTCATAGTCAAGATTCCTGTTCTCTTTGGAGAGTTCAAATAGTTAATGGCTATTAATGTTCATATAGAAAATTATTAATAAATTTTTCTGCATCTGTTGTAAAAACAGTTTCAGTTGATGAGCTTCTTGAACATTCCACATTAGAAGGAGAAAGAGAAAAGAATGTTGATATATCTCATACTTTGTCAAATCTGGTACAGCTATAATCAGTTTCAATCTGTAGAGAATTTGTGATTAATAAGATACACAAAGAAGAAAGCACCAAGCCACAAATGCGTTAACAAAAATAGGTATTTGCTTATGACTTTGAACCATTGTTGTTCATATCACACCAGGGCTGGGGCACATTCATTTTGGATTTCTAGTCAGAAATGTCAGCTCTCTTTTCTTGCCCTAAGTTGTATCCTATCAACAACTTTAGTAACACTAACTTTGAGATCCTTATCTACTTTAACTGAACGATTATGATATACCTAAATTGATGCTAAAGATCTTGAATTTTTATAACTTTTTAATTTTTTAAATGTTTATGCAGCAAATGATAAAAGAAATGAATCTACTTTTAATAACACACAAGAAAGTCAGCCTAATTTGCTTAATAAACTATGTATGTACATTAGCATTTCTCTGAGAATAAGATATATATATATATACACACACATACACACACACACAGTAGTATTGTAATTTTTCCTAGGTAAGAGAAGTTTTTAAAAACTTTATAGATATAAGTCTCTTAAATCCAAGATAGCTGAATGTACACTGGAAACCTCAAACTTTATATTCATTCCAGTAAGCAATGAATCTTCTGTAACAAAGATTTAGTGCTATCTCCCATACCAAAAAGAATCACACAGAGGCTTTTTATTATTATTTTTTAAAAATCTGAAATGTTGTACCTAACTCCAACTTTTCCTTGGCTTAACTAACTCTAAGTATCTTTCCAATCCCAGTTTAGATAATTTTCTAGCAGACAGTTCTTTCTGACCCATTACTTTGTGTTAGGTGTATTAACCTCCTATGTGTACCATAGCACTGCTTTCATCTTATATACTTTCTCTTATCATAACAAAACATATCAATTGTATATGTAAATTTCATGTTTAGATCTTATTTCTTAAATTTCCTCTCATAATAACTCTCCTACAGGTAACAGTGGAAACTTCAGATAAGTTATAAGAAAACAATGATCTGAAGTCACTAAAGAATAAAAATTGGCAAGCAGATTCTGGAGGAGAGGTCAAAATTTGTAAGAAGGGGTCAGAGCAGGATGAGTTTCCTGTCTTATGGCTTTTATCCTGATGGCAGGTCAAAGTCAACAATGTACTTGGCCATGAAAACTCAGAAAATCTAAAGTCTTTTTAGCCTGAAGAACAGAGGACAGAATTGGGGGAAACTCATCATGAAAAAAGAGAGAGGAACTCCTGGGATGGAGAGAACCAGGGTGGGGGGAACCCCAATTTCTGTGTAAAAACACTGTTCAGATTTTGGGCTGACCTCTGATCTGTGCAAGGGCAGAGAAGACTCAAAACTTCCCAGATAATGGTAAAACACTGAACTGAAATTGAGATGCTACTCAAGAGAGAGAATTTGGATATTGGGTGCAACCAAGTTAATTTCCTATGAAAACCGAAATATCAATACTCTTTTGAGGAACATGACAGGATCTAGAGTCTCCACAGCACAGTATTTACAACATTTGGGATTAGCAGATGTAGATGTTAAAGCAGCTATTATAATTATACTCAATGAAGGCAAAGAAAACAAGCTAAAAATACATGGAAACATAGGAAATTTCAGTAGAGAAATAGAAATAAATGGAAATTCTAGAACTGAAATAAAATAACCAAAATTAGAATTCCCTGGATAGGCTCAACATCGGCATGGAGATGATAGGGGAAGTCATCAGTGAATTTAAAAACGTTTAAAAGGAGACTAATCTAAAGACAGAGAAAATAAGATTAGAAAAGAGTGAATAGAGCCTTGGGGACCCTTGGGGCAGTAAAAAAATAATAATAACAAAATCATAGTATAATCAAACTGCTAAGAGCCAAGGGTAGAGAGGAAATCTTGAAGCAATCAAACAACAGTGACATTTTACATACAGGGGAACAAGGAAATTAATCTATAATGAAAAAAATAAGAACAGTGGAGGGATGGAGGCAGGGAAAGTCTGGGAATGAACATGAGAAAATTTGGGAGTTGATATCATGATAGAAGTTTGGGTTACATAGGTGTGCACATTTGTTAAGCCAAGTGCACACTTAAGATTAGTTTGTTTCATTTTGTGTAAATTTAAATTTTACATCAAAAGAAAAAAAAACTAAATAGAAAATAGTAGTTTACTCCCACTAGTTTGAGGTACTCTGAAGGCTGGGAACCCCTTTAATTCCATCATTGTGTTCCTTGTGCTGACTACAGCACGTGACATAGGGTTGATGCTTAGTAAATTTTTCTTGAGTTAGATTTAATTCCACATATTCCTTTTACATCTGTACTGGTCTAATGCAGATGAGTAGACCATGAACAAATTTCTACAAATTAAAGCAAAAGATGAAATAAGGAATCTGTATAATCATAAGCATCATAGGCTAATGAGAATTTACATTTATATATAGTGTTGGTCATGTTGGAATATGCACTTTTTAGAACTTCTGTTATCCTATATCAAATGCATAGTGTAAGCCAGGAGCTAAACATACACCGTGTCAAAGAACACATAACGTATATTATCTACAAGACCACTGCAAAGTAAATGTCACTATCCCCTTTTTTTCAACTGACCAAACAGAAACTAAAGAATGGCAAAGGACAAAGATTACATGGCTAAGTGAGTAGCTATGTCAGTCAGGATATCGGCAGAAAATAGCTCTTCCCGGATAATTCACGTGCAGCAAATTTAATAACGACCTACATATAGAGATGTGGGTAGGGTAAAGGGAATCAAAAAAGAACAATGAGAACCCTCTGGCAACCTCAGGAACCATTATGACCCCTAGGACTAGAGGGACCAAGGGAGGAATTAGTGTTATTAGTATCCAGTGAGAACTGGAACTATAAAGGACTGGAAGTCTGGTGGGGACGCCAGTGGTGATGGCTTTCAGGATTTGCTACTGCCATTGATGTGGTATGGAAGAAGGGAAAAGATGCTTAGCCCCTCTCATTTCTTGCATTCTTATCTCCTGCAGTTGTTTCCCATTGGATGAACCCAAGTGGATACCAGCATTCGAGGGAGCTATTAGGGCCAACCTCCCACGGCATAGAGCAGGTCAGAAGAGAGTGGAGAACGGAACGGAAGGGGTGGTTTATCTCAGGTTTATCTCATGTCATTGTGTCTTACAGGCCCTCATTCTTACATGTCACACTGGCTCTCAGTTCAGACACAGGAATTTCAGTAGCAACGATGAGTTTTATCATGGTTAGAGACTTGTTGAATTAGACACTGTCGATTTCTTTTCCAGCAGTCCGAAGGTCATCACATAGATTCTGAGTTTAGATGGGGAGTGGAAGATGGGAATGAACCACCATCACTTAGGTTAGTTCCCCAATCATTAGCTCAGACACCCCTAACCATTATTCAAATTCAATGTACCCTCCTCCCCAGGTTAGTAAACTCTTTTAGGACTTTCACATGAATGATACTGAGTTACTAATTAAATGCCATAAGGCTAACTGATGGATGGTTACTCTTTCATGTGACAGTCCAGAGCCTAAAAAGACAGGAACTAAAATAATTGTTCTCTAGCTAGCTAAATGTAACACAGCTAAGGAAAAGGTGCAGGGTTTGACTTCAATTATTTCCAGCCCAGCAGGTCTTTTAGAAATGTCTTTTAGAACTGCCAGCCCTATCCAATTGTCTCGGCAATATTAGACACAAACTTTTTCTCATGAAAAGTGTTGAAAATGCAGAACAAATGAAATATTCCATTCTAAGCAAAACAAGTTAATTAGTGTAACTGAGCCTCAGTTTCTTGTATGCAAAATGTAGACAATAATGGTGTCTACCTCATATGATGTTTGTACGATTTAATGAGGTAACAAACCTAAAGCTCTTATAACAGTGCTTGGAAAATAATAAGCATTTGATAAATAAGAGCTATGATCATGTCATTATTATCTTTCTTTGGCCTTATTTGGATGAGTCTGTCAATAGTTTTTTTCCCCTATGCCTTCTACTTGAAGAGTTGAACAAGCAACCCAGGCCTGGCTGACCAAAAATCCTTAGCAATTAGTGTTAAGGATAGCATGTTAGTTTCCTTGGGCTGCCATGTGAATCACCATGAATTGGGTGACTTCAAACAACAGATAATTATTTTCTCAGTTCTAGAGGTCAGAAGTCCAAAATCAAGGTGTCAGTAGGCATAGTTCCTTCTGGAGGTTCTGAGGAGTATATGGTTTATGCTTCTCTCTTGCCTTCTGTTGGTTACTATCAATCTTCAGTGTTCCTTGGCTTGTAGATACATCACTCCACTGTCTACCTCTATCTTCACAGCTCCTTCTCCTCTGTGTCTTTTTCCTTTCTGTGTCTCATACGAGCACATGCTATTGGAGTTAGGAACCTACCTGGTTAATCCAAAATGATATCATCTAGAGATCCTTAACAAAATGAGATCTGCAAAGGCCCTTTTCCAGATAAAATCATACTCACAGCTTCTGGGTGAACATATCTTTTGAGGGCCACCATCCATCTCACCACAGATGGGCACCTGATCTAAGCAGAGCCTACCCACAGGCATCAAACTCACAGAGAGCCTGTATAAATATCAAGCCCACACAGAGGGAAGGAGGGCCAAATGATGAGGCAATGGGGAAGGAGGAGGGAAGGGTGAGAGAGGGAAAGAGAAAAAGAAAAACAATGAGAAAGAGAGAGAGAGAGAGAGAGAATGAATATCAAGGGAACACCTGGATCTAGTTGAGTCCTGAGTCATTTTTACCTCTGGACTTCTCAGTTTCCTGAGCCAATTAAATATGTGTGTGTGTGTGTGTGTGTGTGTGTGTGTGTGTGTGTGTGTGTGTGTTTGCCTAAGCTTGTTTAC
>NW_012150840.1:21753470-21793221 GCF_000956105.1 Propithecus coquereli
AAAAGTCTGACTTGTCAAATTTCTTACAATTAGCAAGTGGTTATGTCAGACAGTGAATATATATTCTTCACTGTTGTATTGCAAAGATTTATCCCATGGCTTGGCACATAGTAGATCAATAGTTCTCAAAGTGTGTTCCTTGAAGAAGCAGCACCAACATCAGCATCAGTCTCTTTGGGAAGGTAAATTATCAGACTTGACTCTACACATACTGAATCAGAAACTCTGGGAGTTGAAGCCCAGCTCTCCAGGCAATTCTGTTGCACTAATATTTGAGGACTGCTGAATGAATATTCATTAAGAGTAAAAAAACAGTGAAAATGTTGCACAAAAAACTGGAAATCTTAGGTAAGGGAAAAGATTTAGCCGAAGGTCTGTAGTTTCCCAAGAAATAGTATGATTTCTAACATCAGAGTGACAGAGAATATCTGTCGATATTCTAAAATTACTCTTCTCCTTTATGTGATCTCAGATGACTGCAAAGTTACTCCTTTGGGGTATAGAATTTAGAACACACCTGCTGTATACTTGACACAACCACACAGAAACAAAGAATGCAATGAATTTTTGCCTTCCAGGGAATGGAGGGCTTCTATGTCTTTCCACTTGTGGTCCTGGGCTCTGTTTCTGGTATTTTTCAGTCTTTTTCTAAAGCACAAACTTGCTGGGGAGGAAAAATCATCTTTTCACACCATTTAGGCCATTGCTTGCCTAATGGTACATATAATATGATGAAATTGCCACCTGGTGGTTGAGATATGGGACAGTTCCCAAGGGTATAATTATACATGCTGTTATTGAATATTTTAACTGTACCTACTCCAAAGGCATGCCTGTAGAGTTAGTTAATGTTATGACAAGCTGTAGATTGGAACTGAGATTTTTGACACGTTTAAAATGGCAGAAAAACAAGTGACTAGGTCTGTGGGGGAAAAAAAATGCCCAGCCACTTGATTTTAGAGAAAAATTTATCAGATACAGGCATGTAACATGTAGAATTAAATGTGACTTAAGGACAAAAAGAAGAGAGTAGCAAATAATAGTTCAGAGTTTAAAAATGTGGTATGTGCATTCATTTTAAAAACAATGTTCCATTCTATGAATGTAATATTATATGTAGAAATGAGGTAAGACAGAAAGTTAAATATCTCTTTACAACAACATTTTTAATATATGTATTTCTAGGAAATTTCAGAATGATTTAGGCCTTTTAGATGAGTCCTTCCCTGTGGAGTATTGAAGTGCTACATTAATCAGAATGGGCTTTGCTGCAAAAACAAATTAGCCTTAAGATATCAATAACCTAACAACAACAAAGGTCAATTTCTCTCTCATTCTATGTGTCTAACACAGTTGGTATGCAACTGTTCTCCACATAACTGTTCAAAAGCCCATGCTAATGAAGAGCCCTGACAACTTGTAGTTTCATCCTTTAAACATGAGCCTCCAAGGTTACCAGAGCGAAAGAATACATACATTGGCTCTTCTGTGCTCTGGCCTAGAAGTGATACACATTAATCTCCACTCATTGCCCAGAACTTATCAATGGCCTCATTTAACTATAAGAAACTTGGAAATGTGGAGGCAGTATGTGGATTTTTAGTGTGTAGAAAACGTCTTTGCCCAAAGTACCTACTTGGTCTAATTAATGTGATCTTATTCTAGGCCACCCTATAGCTCAATTATACATTCTGATAGCCTCTTGGAACTTCAGGTCAAAATCTTCAACTCTCATTGTAAAATATGAACATTTTCTCTGTATCCTTGCATAACCAGAATATGTGAACCTTGTTTCCACAGCTGAGATCCAGCTTCTACCAAAACACTAAGAGATAACAAAATTTTGCCTTAAGGCAAAATTGTAAAGGATTTTCTTTTCAACTATTTCTCCAGGACTAAGTATATTTTTGGAATCAAATAAGGTCACCAGAACGTACCATTTCTGGACCTCCTTAACTTAAACCTTTTATAGACTTATCTTTAGTGAGTTAAGTTTTAATGTAACACCTTCGATGTTTATCGAGAGTAAATACAAGAACATCTGCTTAGCATATGCTCTAAGTTCTCAAATCCTTTTGCATAAAGACCCATGGATATCATCCTTTTAGGAACCACAATAAAATGCAGTGGAACAGATGTAGGCTTTGGAACTATTTGAACCTGGATTTGAACCCTAAGCTTGGAAATTCTTGTCCTAGTCACCTGGTTCAATCATGTACTCCTCATCCTTCTCAGTATCCCAGTATAGAGGATTAAAGTGAGGTCTAGCCTTGTGGTTAAGAGTTTGAATCATGGAACCAGGCTTAGGTTTGGGTCCTGGTTCCATTACTTACTAGCTGTGTGGCCTTGAACAATCACCTAATCGTCCGTGCTTGGATTTACTCATCTGTAAAATGAGAATAATAGTAGCTATATCTAAAGTTATTGTGAAGATTGTATTGGTTAATATTTGTAAAGCCCTTAAAACAGTACCTGAGACAGAATAAGTGCTACATTAATTACTATTAGCTATTATTACCATGAAATTGGATGATTTTTGTAGAGAACCTTCCACACAGTAAGTGCCTTGTTATATAGAAACAGCAAAAATTTAGTCATTCATGAAGATATTGGCTCTTTTATTATCAAATAATAACAGATTGAACTTTCGTACCTTTCCTTTTTGCATTGGCTACTAGGAAACTCAGAGTTAGATTTAATGCACAGTCATAATATTTGCACATCCTTACATTGTTGGATTTATATGTGTATACTATAAAATGCTACAATCCTCTTTTAAAAGTAGACAGGCTAGAGATAGTCATTTTTAGTAGTAGAAATGTACTAATTTAGGAAATTATATATTTTTATATATTTACATATTTTTTTGTAAGGCAGGTAGGATTAGAGATATTTCCATTCTACTCTGCTACCTATATTACAGAGCCAACTTGTGTAGGATTTAGATATTCTTTTAGAAGGACAGCTAACTGAAATAATGCATAAAAATACTCACGATTTAAATAACTGAATGTCTTCCTAAATTTCTTATAAACTACTGGCGAGTTTTAATGAATACATTCTCCTTTCACTAAAGCTATTTCCCTCCTCCTATGTCCTGTGTCAGTCACTGATTGGGAAGTGTAATAGTTTGTACACTCTAAGCTCAGCTTTCTATGAGAAATATGTGTGATTAAATACCCAACTCATAATTAACAGAAGGGAGAAGTAGACCTTGGAGAGTTTATTTCAGACCACTCCTGATTTCATTTAAACTGGTTTGTTTCTCAGTGAAAAGGCACAGTCCCAGAAAGATATAAGACTGTTGGAAAGAGCTCAGCAAAATGAAAGAAAATATGGTCTGTGGCAGGATGGAAGTATTGAGTTCTTAGGAACTGTCAGAGGCCAAGTACATAATAAACTTGAGTAAATGACAAGATGATGGGGAAGAATAATTGCCCAGAGGTTTATGGTGGGTTTAAACACCTAGGAAGAAGAGGAAATGGAGGACAGGATTTCGGACAGCATGGCTGGGAGCAATCGAAAGAAAGGAAGCACTCACTCTCTCTCTGCCAAACTCCAACTACTCATTGTTTATACTGTTCCTTTCAGAATTAGTCATTTTTATTACCTAGGACATTTCCTGTATGGTTTTGTTTTATCACCCAACCTTTTACCTGTGTATGTCTTATTTCCACAATATAATCGTAAGTTACTAAATGGCAGGGAGCACTGTGATCCTTCTTTGTCTCCCTGTCAGTGAACAAATCACACTGTTCCAACCCTAGCTCTGGTGCTGTTCACTAGTGGCGCAAACTAGAACAAGTTCCTTGTCTTCTCTAAATTTTTATTTCTTCTGCAAAACGGATTAATGATGTCCACACTGTAGCATTTGAGAGGAGTTTAATGGTAAACAAAATGCTTGGATGTATTAAGCAAGAGGTAAATGCCAATTATTATCTTTTCCTCTCACAATGGACAATCCAATGCCTTTTGTAGACTAAGTATAATATCACACTCTTATAGTACAGATCAGTACAATATATAGTACATAAACATGGTGGAAATACATAGTTTACATATATATTCTACTTATATAGATATACAATATCTAAGTAAAGTAAAAATATATTGCTGTACTAGTCAGGGTTCTCCAGAGAGAGAGAGAGAGAGAGATAAAGAGAGAGAACGAATAGGAGATATAAATAGACAGACAGACAGACAGATAGATAGAGATATATGAGAGGACAAGAGGGGATTCATTAGGAGAATTGGCTCACATCATTATGGAGGCTGAGAAGTCCCACAACAGTTTGTCTGCAAGCTAGGGAACCAGAGAAGCTGATAACATGCCTTGGTCTAAGTTGGAAGGCCCGAGAACCAGGGAAGCCTATAGTGTAACTCTCAGCCCTAGTCTGAAAGCCTGAGAGCCCTGGATGACCGCGGATGAAAGTCTCAGAGTCCAAAGACTGAAGAATCTGGAGCTCTGGTGCCCAACAGAAGGAGAAGAAGGATGTCCTGCTTCAGAAGACAGAGAGACGATTCTCTCTTCTTTAGTCTTTTTGTTCCGTCTGGGTCCCCAGCAGATTGGATGGTGCTTGCTCATGTTGACAATGATCTTCCTCACTCAGTACACTGACTCACATGCCCATATCCTCCAGAAAACACCCTCACACACACACACCCAGAAACAGCACGTCACCAGGCATATAGTCATCCCTCTAGCCAGTCAAGTTGACGTGTAAAATTAACCATCACAAGTCTACCCCTTGTCAGCTCTGCATCCATATGCATCTCCTTAAATCATACTTAATCTACAAATAAACATGATAACAAGGTCATAGTTACACCTAACATGATATGACTATCCTGCATGTAGTCAAAAACGTGCTAGTCCTATCCCCAGAAGAGGAGGTAAGATCTTGAATGATGTTTACTCTTCTCCTGATATCCCATAACTTAAATACTATGATATAAAATTAATAATACTTTGATACTGATATAAAGTCAATAAATTTCATTTTATATGATGATAAAGGAATAAGAGAGGAAATAAAAATATTTTCTTTATACACACACTCACAAATGCATTCTTAACAGCATAGGGAGAATATATAGCAATTATAATCCTTGTTTCTGTAGCTGGTCATGTATTTGTAGTTGGTATTTATAATTATTTTCTTCTCCTAGTTATCCTATGTGCCCTTTCCTTCAACAAATCATGGTTTTCTATCTGGCACTGTGATCTAAATCTTCATTCCTGAAGGGTCTGGGCCATTGGTAGTCCTGCTTGAATTGAATTGTTGTAGTTTCATATAGACTTTAATGACAGGGCATGATAATACTAAGAGATACAGGATCTCTTGTATTGCGGACATACTCTTGCTTACCTCCATCATGGCGTAGTAGTCCAATTTTCCCTTGATAGTATAGATCAATTACCGCAGCCAGCACTGTAACTCCATTTTAGTCTGTTGACTCAGAGAAATGAGGATCACTAAGAGGCTGAGTGGCCGTCTTAACTTCCAGTTCAGTGACATTATTGTCGTGTCTTCTAGTGGGAGAATTCTTCCATCTGGAATTAAGACCTCCAGGCTAGCAGAGCATAAAGTCACAGAAACAGGAAGCAAAAATTTTGCTAGTGGATCTCCATGGGTAATGAAAGTGTGTCACTCCCATTTCCACTCTTGATTCCTGGACCCATGATTCCTGGCTATGGGAGAAACAGCATGATATGTTAGATACTGATTAAAAGCATATACAGCCTTCTGAACAATCTTGTCCCAGCTCTGCAAGGTATTGTCACCTAGCTGGTACTGTAACTAGATCTTTGTAAGGCCATTCCATCATTCTTTCAAGACAGTTGCTTCAGGGTGCTCAGGAACATGGTAAGACCATTTTTGTAGTTGGTATTTGTAATTACCTTCTTCTACTACTTATCATACTGTAGCATGAACCCATTGCCACACTTCTTTGGCTATGAAGTGAGTTCCCTGGTCAGGAGCAATGAGGTGTGAAATACAATGACAGTGGATAAGGCTTTCTGTAAGTCCACAGATGGAAGTTTTGGTGAAAGCATTGTGTGCAGGGAAGGTAAGTCCATATCCAGAGAAAGTGTTTATTTCAGTAAAGACAAAATGTTGCCCCTTCCATGATGGAAGTGGTCCAATGCATTCAACCTGCCAGCAGATAGTTAGCTGATCACTCTGGGGAATGGTGCTATACCAGGGGCTCAGTGTTAGTCTCTGCTGCTGGTGGATTGGGCACTCAGTAGTGGCTGTAGCCAGGTTGGTCTTGGTGAATGGGAGTCCATGTTGCTGAGCCCATGCATACTCCATCCCTGCCGTGATGGCCACTTTGTTCATGAGCCCACTGGGTGATGACAGGGGTGGCTGGGGAAAGAGGCTGACTATTATCTACAGAATGGTCATCCTATCCACTTGATTATTAAATTCATCCTCTGCTGAGCATTCACATGTTATTAATACAACCTTTCATGGACATTTGCATGTGACACAAATATCATCACATCCTTTGCTCATTCTGTGTGGTTTATTCACATAACTTATCTGCAAATTTGCCACCAAGTTTTCAATCACATTCCTTTCAAGTCCCTGACCAAACCATTATCTATAGCCCATGAATCAGTATTTAATCACATACCTAGCCATTTCTCCTTCTCCTTCTCCTAAGCAAAGTGAACAACCAGGGACACTGCTTGAAGTATAGCCATTGAGAAGATTTTCCTTCACTACTGCCCTTCAGAAATGTCCCCAAAATGGGCTGTAGTGCTGCAGATATCCACTTTTGAGTGGTGCCTGCATATTGAGTAGAACCATCTGTAAACCAGGCCCTAGTCTTTTCTTCTGTCAACTGATCATGGGATTCTCCTCATGAGGCCATAGGTGCAGGCTGGGAGAAAGAAAGCAGTGCAGCAGAAGTAGAAGCCATGGGCATTTGGGCCACTTCTTCCTGGAACTTACTTGTGCCATCAGGACTTGCTTGGGCCAGATCACGTACACACCACTTCCATTTGATGATGGAGTACTGCTACGCATATCCAACTTTATGGCTTTGTGGGTCAGATAACACTAAGGTCACAGGGTAACCTGGTGGCCCATGGTCAAGTGTTCAGTTTCTACTGACACCCAGTAGCAGGCCAAAAGCCATCTCTCAAGAGAACAGTAGTTACCTGGGGATAATGGCAGAACCTTGCTCCAAAATCCTAAAGGCCTCTGCTATGATTCAGCTATAGGGGCCTGACAAAGGCTCCAAATATATCCCTGTGACTGACACTTCAAGTACCATTAGATCTGCTGAACCATATGGCCCAAGTGGAAGAGCAGCCTGGAACTGTTACAGAGACTTCTGGGCCCCACTCAAAACTAGCAACTTTTTGAGTCACTTGATAAATGGGCCTGAGTAACACACCCAAATGAGAAGTGGGTTACCTCTAAAATCCAAACAGGCCTACTAGGCTTTGTGCCTCTTTCTTGGTTGTAGGAGGGGACAGTTGCAATAACTTATCCTTCACCTTAGAAGGGGTATCTCAAAGTGCCTCATACCACTAGATCCCAAGAAAGTTCACTACGGTAGAAGGTCCTTGAATTTTATTAACGGTCAAATTTATTACCCCCCTCTGACTTGCAAGTGTCTTACCAATAAGTCCAGAGTGGTTGCCATTTCTCCCTCACTGGGTCCAATCAGCATGATGCCAAAGTGTAATGGAATAGCGTGGTATCTTGTGGAAGGGAAAGGTGATTGAGATCTTTGTGAACTAAATTATGACATAGGGCTGGCGAGTTGAGGTAGGATAGTGAAGGTATATTGCTGGCCTTGACAGCTGAAAGAAAACTGCTTCTGGTGGGCTTTATGGACAGGTATGGAGGGAAAAAAGGCATTTGCCAGATCAATACCTGCATACCAGGTACCAGAGATGTGTTACTTTGCTCAAGCAATGAAGCCACTTCTGGTACAATAGCTGCAATTGGAGCCCCTACTTGGTTAAGCTTATGATAATCTACTATCATTCTCCCAGATCCATATTTCAGCCAACAAACCAAACTGTTAGAGCCTTTCCTAACTCCTTAACTGCAAAATAAAATGTAGAATTTCTGCTTAGTGGGTCACATCAATAAATGCAGCCTGATCCAAGTTTATGTTTCTTTTATCATTATCCTACATCCTTAATATTTATTCTCACAGATGTTCTCTGGATTTCTACTTTTATAAATCAAAAAAAGAAAAATAAATTCAAGTAGTTCTTTTGGAGTATAGCATACCTCCTTGTCGGTCATACTTTGTACCTCACCTTCAGGGGCCTACTGGGACTTGAGTCTAGTTATACGTCTAGAAGAAAAGAGGGGTGGTGGGGGTGGGTTCTGAGGAGAATCACATTGTCTTGATTGGCAATTGCCTCAGGGGAGGCCATTACTGTTTCCTCAGGCTGCGCAGAGCTAACTCCCTCAGACAGAGGGGGAAAGTCCCTTGTACTGGGGGTGCGGTGGGGATGCCACTGCAGCTGGGGTGAGGAGGTCACTTCCTCTGTCAAAAAAGACTCATCAGAATTTAGGGTCTCAATGCTCTCAGTTTCATCAGCATCCTCCCACACATCCCCATCCCACCTTACATGACCCCGTTCTTTCCCAATCAATGCTCTAGTTTTGACAGCAGACACTTACCAGCCTGAGTGTTCAACTTGCATTGTAGTTCAGCCAGTCACATGATGAGGGCTTGCTTGATTTTCAGCAATGTTAACTCTGTGGCTACAGGAGAGAAGATTCTCCTTCAGGGGACACTTTAAAACTTTTAGTCTATTTATATGCATCTGGAGCCTGGAATTCAAATTCCTGAGTTCATGCTTTTTTTTCTTTTCATTACTTTGTCCAATGACATTAGGAGCAACCAACCAATGTCATTATATTCCTTGGTTTTCCAAAGATGTTCAAAGCTATCATATACAGAGTCACTAAGTTCCTTGCCTCTCATAAATGGTTGATTAGGAGTATCCAAAGCAGATATTTTCTATATTTTTTTCAACAGTTTACACCATGGACTATCAGTGCTGTCTGTATTATTGGAAGTAGAGTTCTTAGTATTTTTAAAAACAATTCAGTTAGAGAACCAAGTCTAGAAACCCCAAAACAATTAAGAAAACTCATCCTTAAAATTCTATTCCTCTAAAACAAAATGTGTGTTAGTCAGGGTTCTCCAGAGAGACACCAATAGGATGTATACAGACATATACACACAATACACACACCCACACCCACACAGTAATCCTATAGGATATAGATATATATACATCAATCATATAATTGATATATATACATAAAGAGAGAGAGAGAGAGAGAGAGGGAGAGAAAGAGAAAGAGAGATTTATTATGGGAATTAGCTCATTACCTCACATGATTATGGAGGCTGAGAAGGCCCCAGTAGACCACCTGTGAGCTGGAAAACCAGAAAAGCTCATAGTGTGGCTCAGTCCAAGTCAAAAGGCCGGAGAGCCCCATGAGAGCCCCACCCTGGTACAAGTCCCAGTGTCTGAAGGCTGAAGAACCTAGAGTTCTGATGTCCAAGGGCAAGAGAACAAGGGCATCTCACTCTGAAAGAAAGAGGGAATTTGTCCTTCTTTCACCTTTTTGTTCCATCCAGGCCCCCAGCTAACTGGATGGTGGCCACCCACAATGATGGTAGATGTTCCTACTCTGTCCACTGATTCACAGGCCAATCTCCTCCTGAAAACACCCTCACAGACACACCCAGAAACAATGCTTCGCTAGCCTCTGTGAAGTCTAGTTGACACCTAAAATTAACCATCAAGATAGCCTAATCACATATTACAAACCTTTTACAGCTTGCTACAACTTTTGAAACTTTGTTTTAGCATTTAGGTATGTATAGCATGCACATGTACTTATTATATACCAGGTCTGAATTTAATAATATACATCTAGAGCCTCAAAGAATAGAATTAGCCTGAAGATTTCTTGCTTTGGGGAGGGGCTGTGTACATTCAACAGACCTATGCTCCAACTTTGTGTTCCAAGATTTGGCTGTATGTTAACTGCTTTGAAGCTCATTGGACTTTGCCCTTCAGGTCCTTGGTGACAGGAAAGATCCAGTATTATTCAAAGCTGGACTGTGTCAAGTTGAACAAACAGAGCATTGGGAGCTAGTTCTCTTTAATGGGGAAGGCTACAAGAAGCATGGTTAATGTGACCTAATGTGAATTTTTCATTTCCAATTGTCATTTCTTTGAAATCTCTCCTAATTGATTGCAGAATCTGAATTCAGAGAGAACAATCAGCTGTCAGTAATTCCTTTTAAGCTCTCTGCAGACCCAAGCACCACTTTTCTCTTCAAGTGCTCTTTTTTTCTGTGAGGGGAATAGAGCAGCAGAGAGAGGGAGGGTAAGTAGCTGGTTTGCATGCGGTGAGGACAGGCAGTCCAATCAGGCTAGCGCTTATGTCTTAATCAGAGGCCTGCGGTTCACTGCAGTGGTTGAGTGCTACCTTCTTGCCAATGGCATCTTCTGTTTAGAGACGCTATTGATTGCTCCTCTCCCCTTCTCTTCTGGGAGAGTTTCCAGCTGCAGGGTGATGTCTGGAGAAGGGCAAGGGGAAAGGTGTTTTGTTAATGGTGCATAAGACTTGGAGCAAGGCTCTGATATCCCACGCAGTGGATGCACTGACAACGCAGACTCTTTCAGAAAGGTGATGAGTGAGGAGATATGAGACAGGAGTGATAAGCCAAGGATGCTGGTAGAAGCTTAGGGGAGAATGATATTGTGAGTGGATAAGAAGTGAGTTCAGCTTAGTCAAGAAGAAGGCAGGCAATGTTCTAAAGGAGGTCAGGCTGAGTACATTAACTCTGCCTGGAAGAAACGGGAAAGAGTTGCTGGTTAAAATAGTTTTTTTTTTTTCTGGAGAAATGTAAAATCTGGAAAGCAGGCAGGGACCAAAAATACAGTGGATCTATTTGTAGACTCCACATACAAATCAAAGTTTCTCTGGGGGCATTGGTGAGCAAGCAGGAACATCTTTAGAAACTGAGACCCGTCAAAGAAGAAACTTAAATTATTTTGAATACGGCAGCAGGGGTAAAAGAATGCAGAATTTAATTATTCTTGATTTAGAGTTTGCTATGAGGATGAATAATTGAACACAATCAAGACACTTTTTTCTTCAAGCCAGAGAAATAGTGCCGAGGCAGAGACACAGTGGGAGATGACTCAAACCAATTTGAGATTATACATGAGGAGATAACATAATTTTGCATATTGAATGGTTATAAAAATCAGGAATAATTCTTTATCCCCCGCTTGTTGTTAAGCAGCTCAGAGGCAGATATATAAAACGAAGTAAACTTGAACTCCAGATGCTATAAAGTAGAAATCTGTGAGAGAAAGAGAAAGGACTTTCAAGACTCAGACAGACATGGATTCAAATTTTGGGTCAACCACGTATCATGTTACTTTGGTTGAAGTCTTCATTTTTCTGAAACTCGCTTTTTTTAAATGGGTAATATTGGGATAATATACGTGCTAGCTATTCTTCCTCCCACCTCCCAGGTCTACATCCATTTTCCACCTTTCTCTGTCCTGCTCTGCACTGGACAGGCTGCCCCTTGTGACTGCACCCCTGGGTGTCCCTGCTGGTTGATTTCAGGTTCAGATTGGCCAATGTGAGGTGCCAGTAGGGGGAAAGAAAAGTTCATGTGTTTCTTCCTCACTCCTTCCTGTTTTAGCAACCAAAGCAGCAGGTTTGCCCTGTCCTGATGGAGCTCCTGCCAGGTGACCCTGCTCTGTGGTTGCTATTCTCACCAGGCTCCAGTAAACATTGCTTTTTCTCCTTGTCCATCAGCCCCAGGAAGTCAGGTAAAACTTTTCCACTGTTGCTAATCTTTGAGTGCCTCACATCCATTGCTTGTTTCCTTAATTCTGTCTACCACACACTCCTTAAACCATCTGAGGTGAATCCTATTTTCTTTTGGTACCCTGATTAATACCTAATGTTTGTAAAATATCAAAGAAAATGTCAAAGGATCTATGCAACAAATACAGAAAGACCTATGCACTCACTTCTTGGTAAGTCCAGTAGGTTTCACTCAGAGAGGCCTCAAAAGATGATATGATAGGCTCAGTAATAGCCCCCAAATATGTCCAGGTCCTAATACTTGGAACCTATGACTGTTACCATATATGAAAAAAAAAAAGATATGGCAGGTATGATTAAGTTAAGGATCTAGAGATGGGGAGATTATCTGGGTTAGACCTAAATGCTATCCCAAGTCCTTACAAGAGATAGGCAGAGAAAAAAGTCACACAGAAGAAAAAGGCCATGTGACCACTGAATCAGGATGTTGCACTGCTGGCTTCAAAGATGGAGGAACGGCCAAGAGTCAACAAATGCAATGAATGCAGCTCTAAAATCGGGAGAAGGCAAAGAAACAGGTTCTTCCCTAGAGTCTCCAGAAGCAGCATGATCTGAAGGCACCTTGATTTTGGCCCAATGAAACTGATTTGGATTTCCAGCCTCCTGCATTGCAAGAATAAATGTGTGCTGTTTTAAGCGACCAAGTGTCTGGTAATTTGTTACAGCAGCCATAGGAAACTCTCAGTGGATATATCAAGGTTCAGGGCTTAATTTTCAGATACTATATCCCTTTTAGGGATGCACTCGCATGAACCAAGATATAAGATTGATGCATAAAATCACAATGACAACTCATCAACTTCCCATGAGAGATATCTTTTCTGTTGACTAGAAGACACATCAAACTGACCAGTCCACTTTTCTCTACCAGCAGACAAGCTTGGGAGACTAGTCCATAATCAGGATGCCAGTATATTGATTTATAATTAAAAACAAAATTCTGCCACACAGGTGTGAAACTTCAATGTTTTCACAGGCAGCCTGTTTTCCACCTGCCAGCAGACAAACCTGGAAAGACAAAGCATAACAGAAGGTTATGCATGGAGCACTGACTCTGAGGAAGGGCAGTTCGATTAGTTACTTGGTGAATGGCAACAGGACATGTCTTTGGGACTGGAGCACATGCATTGCTTTGGCTGGACTCCTACTGTCCCCCTTCTCTTTGGGCAAGGCCTTGCCAATGGGACCAGGATAGCTGTGCTGGTTTTGTAAGGTTCCCTCTCCCTGGTTTATTCCTGGATAGTCAATGACAAATTAACCTTTGTAATTCTTCCTTCTCACATGATCACTGTCCCTACATCTTTTTTCTGGGATACGTGAATGCTTTCGTTCTAACCAGAATGGAGTCTTGCCAGCATAGGATTCATTTAGTTTCTTTAAAGTGGCATTGCATATCTCATTATGTGTTGATAGAATAATAAATCAATGATTATATTTTCCTTCTTTTCTAGTTATGGTGTAGGGATGTGCTTCAGTGCTTTTCTGTAAATTGCTAACAAATCGTGTGCAATACAAGGTAATGTATATAAAAGGCTTAGCTCCGTTCCATATAAAGGACAATCAATAAAGGTAATTTCTCATGCCTGTGTTCCTCAAATGTCTGGAGTATGGTAAGGACGTGTCACAGGTTAAATTTCAGAATGGAAACCTCATAATCTGTCATCTTCTGATGATCTTAAACATCTCAGGAAAGCAAAAAATCCAGCATATAGAGCTCTGTTTCTTTGTTCTTCTGATGAAACATACATTGCTCAAGAAAAAAATCTATTTTATTCTCATTTCACTCTCATCTAGCTGCAGAGATACTTTTAGGCAGGGATAAGATTTCATTATTCCAGAGACCAGTGAAATGCTCAGTAGGCAAACACGTCTTTAAAGACGTTTCTCAAGACGTTTCTCCCCGTTTCTCATGTTGATATATTATGGAAAAATGAAATTCAATGATGAATGTATTTAATTTCACTCAGATGTTTATAAATCAGATTATTGTACCATAAGCATATTTTCCTCATTTATATCATAACTTCTGAAATATACTCCCTCTAAAATTGAACCCTGGAGAATAAAAATATTCATCAGAAAGAATGCAGCAAACTTAAACTTACATAATTAACCAAATACTAATAATTTCATTAAACATATTTTCACAAGCTGTCATATACAATGTTAAACTTAGGACAAAGTACAGCAGAAGGAAATGAGCTCAAATTTCAGACCAAGACAAATTTGTATTTAAATGCTGGCTTAGCATAATATCTTCATCCCTAAAATGGTGTTGATAAATAAAATTATGTAGGTAAACATCCTGGTTTATAATTAGGTATTTGTTAATAACAAGAATAACAATTACCTTTTATTGGTGATGATACTGATAAACTTAGTAATATATAGCAACAGAAAATTGACAATGATTTATGGGAAGACCAAAAAAACCCTTTTGTGAAAAAATATAGCACTATAGTTTTCATTTTTAAAATATACTGTCTTTAAATAGTCTTTTCCCCTGTACTTCTCTTAATCTCTTACCTGTTGTCACTAGACATTTCCAGTAGAGGTAGTGAATTCAGCGGTAATAGAAATACTGTGCTGTGTACTGATATTTACAATAAACAAGTTATTTTTTTTTTTTAAATTAAAAAGCAAGGAAAAAATGCATTCTAACATCTTGGCAGACTTCAGGCAGTATTCCAAGTGCTTATATCAAATCATCTGGTAGTGAGCTAAGTTACTATTTGGTGTTGCTTAGTATAGGAAATGGGGAACAATAATAATAGGAAAGGTGAGAGTGTTTTGTCACCCAATCTCCTAGAATATTTGGAAAGTAGTTGGTGGAAATCTTCCTTCACTTAAGTATCTTTATCTCAACACAATGGCTAACATTTTTATATTGCCTTCTATATCATTTGATGCAGTCCCCTCGGAAACAGAGTAAAGCCAGTTGGACAGATATTATTATTACTGTACCTCCCTTTTTATTGTGTTATACTTCGTTTACTTAACACCTGAGGAAACAGAAGCTCAATTGGTTAGATAATATCCCCAGTTAATTTAGTTGATCTCTAGATAAGAATTTCCTTTCATTGGAAAAATACTTGGATTAATTATTTGTAGATGGATAAAGCGGGTGGAGCAAGAAAGTAGGCAATGGATGAGAGTATAAGATTGAAGCTTCCAGAACATAAACCCATAGGATATCACCAAAATAAATGATTAAGTTTCCTTCTAGTGCCTAGAAATATTTTATTTATGTCACAATAACTGTCACAGCTGCACAAAGAATAGAGATAATCCAGGCAACTAAGTAATATTACCACGTGTTCCTGGGGATAGGATAGGTAGGAACTCCAGGCATTTTCCCTTCATACTTCAGTGTTAAAGTATAGACACCGTGTGGAGTCTGTGAGTTTAGTAAGAATTGTGGCTATTCTTATTACTCATGGCAACCATAACTGAGGAAGCTTGCAAAATGTAATTCAAAATTAGATTGAGGCTAACTGGGTAACATCTCGCATAGAATATGTGCACAAAAGTTGTAGTTTATTTCTCATTTACTATAGTATGATGGCATTATGCATTTACTTAAGTTTACAATTCAGGTTCCTATACAAAGATTATTTTATAATCTCCATTCCACACCTCCCCATCCCCCACAAATAATCCATGCTCTCCTTGGCTACTGCTTTTTGCTTCATGTCAGAGATCTTCTGACAGTGAAACCTGAAGGGCTAATATGATTAGATTACCCCCCTTCAGGTAACCTCTGGAGGTTATGAGCTCAGCTCTCGAATTAGATGGGTTTGGTTTTGAATTCTGGTTTGGCTGTTTCTAAACTGTATGACCATTGACAGGTTACTGACTGAACCACAGTTTCCTCATCTATAAAATAGGCATAATAGAACCCAACTCAAGAGGTTGTTGTGATGACTGTTCATTACTCAGTGTAAAAATCCAAACTATGCCTGGAATATAGTAATCATTCAATAAATGATAGACCTGCTATTGCTGCTATTGTTACCAATGCTAAAGAAAGTTTGCTTTCATAATCATGTGCCTTTTCAGTTTGAATGATGCTTTCATAATATTCTTTCTGCTTTTTTCATTTATGTACTTATTTATTAATTCAACAAATATTTCTTATCACGTATTTATTCTTTCAGAAGTTCTCATGAGACATCAAATGACTAATTATAGGAGAATCATCAGAAAGAGAACAAGAAATGCTGAGGCAAAAATGACTAATGGTGTTCTTATGCTTCCTTCCTGCTTTTCTTTGATGAATAATCATTGATGTAACCAATAATTCACTTGCCATGAATTATATCACATGGCCCTAGAAATATGGGGCATACAGAAACGTTGTAATAAGAACTGTATTATGTGCATTCTTTGAGGTTAACAGAAGTTTTTCTAATTCTTCATTATTCTCTATGCTTACCTGAATGGAAACCTGTTTTATTTTATTTTTGGCCCAAATCTCTCATTTTAGAATCTGATAATAGACAGCCTGAGTTTGTTACCTAACAAACCAGCATTCAAGTTGGACTTCATAGATATGACTGAGGCATAAATTGTCCACTAAATAGGAAAAGGAGTCTGTGCCCTGAAGAATGGTTCACTGAGAAGAACCTCCCTAAGGTATGAGTTCCCTGAAAAAAGACTGAAAATTGGAAGACAAATCTCTTTACTCCATGCCCAAAGGGACACATCCACTTAAAAAATATCTTCTTTATCGAATTCATTATTTTTAGACCAAATTTTGAAATGCACCCCTTGCCATGAGCAAGGTGGATATGACAAGGCAACCAACACTCTTACACAACAAATGGAGCTCTAAGCTAAGGCAGTTTCAATGTGACCTTGCATTTCCTCTAATTGCCTTTCTCTTATTAATTCTGATCTGCCTATTATTGATAGTTTCATTATGCTATGCTTCTAACAACTTTGCTTGGGAGGATCAGGAGTTTATTAAACATTTGAGACACTCCTTAACAGAAGAACTTGGGGGAAAAATAGTATTATAATTAAAAATAGCACTTCTCAGGCTTTTCCATCACTCTTTCTACCCAATTTCTAACCTTCTCTTAATGTATAGCTCCACTCTGTCTCCTTCATGAACATTCTTGGACTACTTCAGTCCAATGATTATGTTTTTGCTTTTATTGTTCATTTGCCTCAATTGGAACTTATTATTCTACTCTGACCTATGGAAAATTATTTCTGTAGATTGTCTTAGGTACTTAATGAGTTGTAAGCTCTTTGAGGTTAGAGATGTGACTTATTCTCATTATATTCTTATGATCCTAAGCACCATTCTCTCTGCCATGAGTAAATTTTCATTGCAATCATATTGGTTATATTAATGCCATTTTTAGATTTGTATTTTTCATAGGATTTTACAAAATATTTTTATCTACATTACCTCTTTGGATTCTCTTCATTGCCCTGTGAGTAAGGTGTCTAATTTTATAGATGAGGAAATGGAATCAAATGAAAATTTAAGTTGTTTATCAAAAGTCAAACTATACCATAGAATTTATTGATTATTAAGTAAGAGGATTTCTCTATTTTTGTTATCTCAACTTCAACTTGACTTTGTTGTGGTTAATGCACTGAAGTGGAAATAGAGTTATATTTCTACACTTTGGAAAAACCTAAGGAGGATAAAGGCTTTGGGATGAAAGGAGACAAGTTATATATGACTTCTTATCTTTGTTTCTGCATATGCTATTCCCCCTAACAGGAAGAAAAAGGAGGTGACAAAGGCAGGGTTACTGCTAGCACACACATCACTTTTATGTGAATTAGAAAAAGGCACCCCTCTGGGTAGATG
Organism: Propithecus coquereli; assembly: GCF_000956105.1. Classification (NCBI taxonomy): domain Eukaryota; kingdom Metazoa; phylum Chordata; class Mammalia; order Primates; family Indriidae; genus Propithecus; species Propithecus coquereli. The sequence goes on from NW_012150840.1 coordinate 21,771,216, forward strand.
CAGCACTGGGTTAACGGTGCCTGGAGCCATTTGCCTCCTGCCCAGCACCTTGGACAGCACCAGCCTGTTCAACTGTGCACAGCAGTCCTGGGTAAATGCTGGGAAATCGATGGCTGTGGAAGGATTACAAGATCCAAAGCAGATACTAGTATAGAAGGAATAAATGATACTGGACAAGTTGGTTGAGGAGGTCAATAAAGGAAGGAGTACAAGCTAACAGATAAATTTAGAAGTGCCTTTTTGGCATAGAATAAAAATCAATCTGTTACAGCTCCTTAGATCCGTGTACTCTGGAACTGTAATTCTTCCTCATAAGAAAAGAATAGAATTTAGGAAAGTTAATTTTATTTTTGCCTTAATTCAAGAGATTTAAGCTCCTAGAATACCCCCAAATCTTCAATATATGAATTGTCTTCATCCATGTGCCATCCCATTCTTGAAGGTACCTTCAAGAATTTTAAAAAGGTGCCTTTGAGAATTTTAAAAAAGTGCATCCTCTTTCCAGTAAAAATAATAAATGACACATGCACATAAATATTTAACAATTAGTTTTAGTGGTTACATGAGAGCATTTTGGGGCTTAGTGGATTGTTGTCAAAACTGGCTGGTCATTACAATTATTGGAGGTCTTTTAAAACATACAGACTGCCCACCTTCACCCTGGCAGATTCTGATTAATAAATTTGAAAACAGGCTTAATATATTTGAATCATTTTTTTATAGATAAGATGAGGTCAAAGCAAGAAAAAGTCAACAGATATGACAAGAAAAGTAGTTAAAGGCTGTTTTTATGCTGCTAAGCATAAATCAGTGGCAAATGTGGCTATTTGAGAAATACATTTCTAGAGTGACTTTCTCATAAAAATATTCCTCTCACTTTGTCCATAAGAATCATGAAATATATGGCAGATAATGGGAAGCTATGGGCAGAGGAAGGGTTTTCAGAATGTAGCATGGAGGGGAAGGATCTCTTTCTACACTTGGTAGCACCTAGGGAGTCCCTGGGGATAGGACCAACTTGGAGCACAAGACTGCCAGAAGACAATATTGTGTTTAACTTTGTCAGTGTGACTAGTTGAGTGAAAATATCCAGCTCATTTTGGATGTGACAGTAATTAATTAGTCCTAATAGGATGATCAGTGATAATGAAATTATAAATAGAATTCTCTGATGGACACCCCCCATAAAAAATTTTTGAAGAAAAGTTAACAGATCTGAAATGGGATGTTCTGAAATATTTTAAAAGTTTCATTCATGAGTTTTAAGTGGGAAACAAAATATAGCATAGGTAAGAATTGCTGCCTCACATAGAGAAAAGTTCAAGAATACAGGGTATTGGGCTAAACATTAGATATAAAAGGATTTTTTTAGGGTATAATATCTATCACCATGCATTAATTCATTTCCTTTCTTCTGGTTTTGTACCAATTACAAAGATTGACCCTACTTCTGGATTTTAATATTAATCGATATTATAAATACAGCAAATTTACACATGTTGATTACAGGACAATGTGCTAAGGGGAAGGAAATGAAGTAAGTAAGATGTATGTGGTTCCATGAGAAGCAGGGATTCGGGACTATGTGATTTCGAAGGTTTTATCAATTACTTTTTTAGATGAATCTTCATTTAGGATTTGGTGGTTGATAGGAAAAAGGTCCAAAAACATGGCAGGAAAGTGGAGCCCTAATTGGTGGGAATGATTGAGAGTCTTTGGAGAATATTGGCATCCAACATTTGTAGTACTGTTGTGGTCTAAACCTTCCTACTTCCCCAGTCATTTAGTAAATCTTCCTTGCCCATTCAGGCCACCCATAAGCAGTTGTTTTGTAGAAATCAAGGAAAAGCAGCCTGTTAGAAGTCTGGGTCAACATGAAACAGAGATAAAATGACATTCATAAGACAAAATGAACATCAGAATTAAGCTGAAACAGAGTACTAAATTCGGAGGTGACTAGGAGAATTGTATACCAGTGGGAATTTGCAGAAACCTTGTGTTGGGATGCCACTGAATTCTACAAAAAAAATAATGAGAATTATGCTGGAACTTTTTCCATTTTTTATTCCTCTAGAATCACTCTTTTCTCTTCTTCACCATGCTCTGTGCCCCAGCCAATCTTTATGGATTTTATGAAAGATTTTTCTTGCCCTTTGACTGCTTTTCTGGTTTGGAAAATAGGGAGCATTAGCAGGGAATGGGAGTAAGGAGAAAAATGAGGTGGGAACTTCAGTTCTCTGACTTCCTTTTTCTGCAGAGTTTCCATGGGCTGGTTGCCTCACTCCACCAAAGGTCACGTGTCAGTAGGCCTTTTTCCTCTATCCCATGGCCACTTCAACCCTAAGGATAACAATAGCTCGCCTGCAGTTACTAGCTCCAGAATACTGCACTGGATTTCCTTACTTTTATAATAGCATATTTATTCAACTCTTCTCACATTTGCCATTTTGAGTGTGCCAATTGTTTCCTTTTGGAACCATAACTAATATAGATGTATAAAAACGTTTACTCACTAACACCATAAATGAGTCCTATCTAAATACTGATGGGAAATTGGGAACACACACACACACGTATGCAAGAATTAAGAAAAGATAATTCAGAAATAGCAATAGTTGATGCTTTAGCATTAAAGTGAATAACACTATCACAGGCACTACAGTGAATTCTGTTAGATTTTTGGCAACTGAAATAATAGATATTTGTGTTAAAGAAAATTTAATCAAATACCCTTATTTTGCAGATGACAAACTAGATTTTCCAAGAGGATAACTTGCTCATTGTTATTCTGAATTTTAATGGCAGAATGTGAATGTGTGTGAATGTATGAGTGAGTGTGCATGGGTAAGTGTGTTAATGTGTATGCAAATTCCCTTATTCTCTTATCACTAACCAATGGCTGAAAATCCTCAGAGTGAACTCTGTGAATATCTGGATTGCTCTGGATTGTTCTTCCATCAACCTGTTATGAATCTCTAACTTTTCAACGTTCCCTAAAGTTTTCTCCTTCACTTGATGACTACTGTTGACCTTTGCCAGAGGAGATAGTTTTTCTTTCTCTTTTTTTTGTAAGCTACATTGTGAGGATCCTTGCAAAAAGTATGAATAGACAAAAACAAAGCCACCTTGAGATGTGGGAACATATGGGTTTATTGACTTGCTTCTGCAAACCAACTTTTTCTATATTGTGCATGGGTTTCAATTTGGTGCCTCAGGTGCATTATGTAAGACTTTCACAGTTGTGATTTGATGGTGAAGGAAATTAGAAATGTTTTATCCCAAAATATGGCATTTGACATACTGGATTGACTAAAGAAAGCTCAGTGTCTCTCTGACCTTCCCCACCTCCCACCACCACCATCAACTCTCCCCAAATCATTGAAGTTTCTTTATCTGCCTGAGGTCCAATCATGACTCACCTAGTGGAACAACTGTCTTCTTCTTTCCCTCCCTGTAAAACCAGGGGTATGATCACATTTAAACAGATTCTTTAAGAAGATAATATCCCCTCTCAGACTCATGTAAATTCCTAAAAGGGAACTATTTACCAGTTAAAGTTCCTTCCCCATCCATTCATCATCCCTGATGGTCCTTTGTTACCCTTCCACAGAATACCTTTTTCCCCCTCCCATAACCCATTTTATCTGAAAGGTATATAAGCTTCTAAACCCTGTTGGGATGTTGAATCCTTATTTTCTGCAGGTTCCGCGTATACATGTTAAATAAATTTGATAGCTTTTCTTTTATTAATCTGCTTTATTTATTTATTTATTATTTATTTTTATTTCATAATATTATGGGGGTACAAATATTTAGGTTACATATATTGCCTTTGCTCCCTGCCCCCAGTAAGAGCTACAAGCATGCCCATCCCCCAAACAGCACACAATGCACCCATTAGGTGTGAATACACCCATCCCCTCCTCCCCCCCAGCTGTGTGACACCCAATGAATGTTACTAACATATATTCACATAAGTGTTGATCAATTAATACCAATTTGATGGTGAGTACATGTGGTTGTTGTTTTTCTTGTAAGTTGATTTTTCAGCTAACCTTTTGAAGGCAAAGAGGAAATTTCACCTTTGCCCTCAGAATGACAAAAAAGTCCACACTATGAATATATTTAGTCCATGAATGCTAAATGTGTAAATCCCAATTGTGTGTTCCTCAGTGTTTCTCAAAGTCTAGCTCAAGAATTTTCTGCATCATAATCACATGAGCTCTTTTTGGTAATAATACAGATTCTTCAGCTTCTTTCATCAGAACTTTTGAGGGAGAGTGGGAGTCCAGTAGTCTTCATTTTTTTAATAAATTTTTTGCAACAACTTGTATGTACACCTAAGTTTGCAACTGTGATCATGGTTTAGTAGAAAAACTTTTAAAGTTAAATACATCAACATCATTAGGCTCACTCAACCTGATAATCCCTTGGTCATTAGCCTTGAAATCTGGCTTTTTAAAGCCTGAAAGACAATGGCTGTCTGGTTTGGATTTGGGTGAACAAATAAATTAGGTCTCTGTGTTTACTGAACTCTGCTTTTGAAAATAGACTTGGTCCCCCAGCTACAACTTTCCGACTACAATGGAGCTGAGTGCAAAACACGATCACTGATTGATGGGCAGCCCCCTTTGGTGTTTAAACCTTTAGAGAAGCTAAGACTGGGCTGATTTGTGGTTGAAATGGGCTAAATGTTCTCTCCTGGAGTTCAGGGAACCAGCTGCTTCTGGAGCTGGCAAAGGAGAGCAAAGCTTGAGGCAGAGGAGCTCCAATTTGCATGAGATGTACTAAGCAATGTTCCTATTAGCTGGCTGTTGCCTCTCTGGATGACTACCTTGAGGAGGAGATGGGGTTTGTGAACTTCGAAGTGGGTTATTAATTATTCATGTCTTCTTCGCCTGGATGGAGGTAACCTGCATCTCAGGAGCCAGGTCCAGCATTCATTATCTTCCTGTCGATGTTTGCAATGAAATAACACTGAATATTAATCCTTTCACCTTCATTCTTAACTCCCTCTTCACACTTCTCCATTCTTCAGATAGGTTATGCAAAATCGTGCCTTTCCCTTAATTTGCCTCATTTCTGGTACTCCTATATCATTTATTGTTTATTCAATTATTTGAAGCCCCATTAAACTGAGAATTAAGTTCAAGGGCTGCTTACTTGAAAGCTCTCCAGAATGCAATATTTCCCTGCTCAGATTTTCAATTTACTTTTTAGCATGTTTGTGATAATCGTGTCATGATTAGTGACTTCTTACCTATCCCTTTATGTCTATATTTTGAAATTTTAGGAGTTTCATAATTTGTTTTTTCCTTAGGTAGAGATCTTTAGAGACTTTGTTGTCAGGTTTAATCAGGATTTTATAGTAAAAAGCAGAAGACTTGTTTTCTTGTCAAGTATAGGTGTTTGTGCGTGTGTATGTGTGTGTGTGCATGCCTGTGCCTGTCTGTGCATTACTTTTTTTTTTTTTTTGATGCAGAGTCTTGCTCTGCTGCTGGGGCTAGAGTGCCATGGTGTCAGCCTAGTTCACAGCAACCTCAAACTCCTGGGCTCATGTGATCCTCCTGCCTCAGCTTCCCGAGCAGTTGGGACTATAGGCGCATACCACGATGCCTGGCTCATTTTTCTATTTTTTGTTGCCTGGCTAGTTTCTTTCTATTTTTAGTAGAGATGGGGTCTCACTCTTGCTGAGGCTGGTCTTGAACTCCTGACCTCAAGAGATCCTCCCTCCTCGGCCTCCCAGAGTGCTAGGATTACAGGTGTGAGCCATCATGCCCCACCTATGCATTACTTTTTAAACATTTAATTATTTTCAATTTCTTTTAATTTTTTATTGATACACAATATTTTACATATTAACGGGGAACATGTAATATTTTGTTATATGCATAGAAGTGTAATGATCAATTTAGGGTATTTGAGGTGTCCATCACTTTGACTATCTATCATTTCTATGTGTTGGGCACAATTCAAGTCTTCTTTTTGCTACTTTGAAATATGCAATACATTGTTTTTAGCTAAGTCACTCTACTCTGCTGTTGAACAACAGGACTTACACCTCTTATTTAACTGTATGTTTGTACCCATTAACCTACCTCTCTTCATCTCCCCCTACCCTTCCCAGTCTCTAATATCTATCATTTTACTCTCTACCTTTATGAGATCAGCATTTCTTAAAGAGAGCCAATAGATAAATCACTACTTCTAAAAAACATAAGTTAATTAAGCAGGAGATCATTAAGTCCTAATAACAAAGAATAGTGTGCCCCATCATCTGGTATATTGAGATAGGGATTAATTCAAAGGTGAATTAAGATTATCTTGCAGAAGACTTGGTATGATTTTTAAACAGGAAAGGAAAAACAACAACAAAAATACCATGGCATGATAAAAGCTAATTGAAAAAATGCAATGATAGCCACTGGGCTAATGCCAAGAAATATAGGTGGTCAGTATTGGTGATTCTAGCCATTGCTTCCTTGGCTTAGTTCCAGCTTTACTTTTTTCCTTGTTTGTATTCTCTCTTCATTCTTTTTTTTCTTCTTATTTTCCCCTTTTTATTAACTAAAACACATAGTTTACATTAAAGTTCACATGTTGTGTTGTATATTCTATAGGTTTTGACAAATGCCATGTATTCAACATTATAGCACCATACAAAATAATTTCAGTGCCCTAAGAATCCTCTGTGCTCCACCTATTCCTACTTCCCTATCTCTCCCCCAGAACCCTTGAGAACCACTGATCTTTTTACAATCTCTACAGTTTTGCCTTTTCCAGAATGTCGTATCATCGAAATCGTACAGTATGTAACCTTTTCACACTGGCTTCTTTCACTTAGCAATATGCATTTGTGGTTCTTCCCTGTCTTCTTGGTAGCGTCCTTATCTTTATAGCTCATTTCTTTTAATTACTGAATTGTATACAATTGCATAAATGTACCACAGTTTATTTATCCATTCACCTATTGAAGGATATTTGTTTGCTTACAAGTTTTGGCAATTTTGAATAAAGCTTCTATGAACATCCATTTGCAAGTTTTTGTGTGGACATAAATTTTCAACATAATTTGGGTAAATATAATACCAAGGAGTGTGATTGCTAGGCTTATGGTAAGACTATGTGCCCTCACCAGAATCCAACTATGCTAGCTAGCACCTTGATCTCACACTTGCAGCCTCCAAAGTTGTGAGAAGTAAATATTTGTTGTTTCAGCCACCCAGTCTGTGGTAATTTGTTATAGCAGCTCAACTGAGGCAATTATGCACTGAAAATCACCATTTAAACTGTAAGTCTCTATAAAGTGTCATTTCTTTGATTTTTCCTCATTTGCCTCATCTGTCTTTCTAACTACCCTCTCTTCCCTAGCCTTGAATATGGGAGGCATATTTTCCAGTCAGTTGTCATGTAAATAACTATTAAATAAATAATTCTCTTGTGGTGCTTTATATAGTTTATAGGATGATATATATATGCATATATATGTATGTATATATTCCCAAACCAAATATAGGTTTAAAAATGATTTAAAATAACTATTTGTGCCTAACTCAACTAAAGTGGGAGGTTGAATAATTTGTTTTATTTTCCATTTTGCATCTGGACTTTTGGTGCATTAGCCTAGTGAACTTGGGTGGGTAGTTTTACAAAATGAGCCCCAAGGTAATGTCTTAAACCTAGAATTGACTTGACAGAGAGACCAACTACATTTTAGAACATCATCCCCAACCCTGTAAATATTGAGTGAACAAATATTGAATGAACAACCATACTTTAAGCCTACTGAGGCAGTGGTTTTCAAACTGTGTTCTGTGGAGCCTTAGGAATTTCAAAACATATCTACCTTGCAGCTGTGAGCAGGGAGCAGTGCTTCTAGGATTCTGAGGACTCCTCTACCCCCACTAACTTCACCAGAACAACTTTGCTTATGTTAATTAATTTTTCATGTGATACTGTGCTTGAAGAAATGGTTTTTCTGCTCACAAAATGATTTTTTTCAAATTTATAAACTGAAGTTCAACATTCTAAATGTTCACTAGTACTCTGTATTTGAAACTGGCTCATATATTTCAAGCCCACTTTGAGGAAGAATTATATCAAATGCATTAGTTGTTTTATATGTTTAAAGACCATTGGGTATGTTGTCCTAGGTATGGTAGTTGATCAGTAAACTATTTTTACTTTAAAATCTTCTGATTTTATAACTGCCTATGACAGAGCCACTATACCTTGTCACTGATTCAACTCGAGTTGAAAAACACTTAAGCTCAAACTCTAATATGTTTTCTCTCTCGCTTGATTTATAAACCTGGCCTTTATATTTTGAGAGCCAAGGATGTGGATATAGACTTGAGACATAAATGATGAGGTTGTTTATTATTCTGTTTCTTCTCCAAAGAGATAGATCAACAAGGGTTAGAAGCAAGAGCTATGTGAATGAAAATATAAAAGAAGGAGCCTCAATGGAAATGAACTCACATCTTCAGATATTCAATCCATTAATTTCTACCGATCAATCCTTTGAAATATCTTGTGCATCTAGTCCTTTCTATTCCCATAGCTTTCATCCTCTTCCAAATATTTGTCAACTCATGTCATTCTCCCTGTCTTTATTTCTTGTCACTCATAATTCATTCTATACATGGCCTTTAGAATTAGCTTTCTAAAATGCCAATCCTATACTATTGCTCTCATGGTAAAAAAAAAAAATCTCAAAATGACTTCTCATTAAATCAAGATTAAGGCCTTGCTCAACAGCATGGTATTGAAATTACCTGTATTTTTTTTTTTAATCTTTAAAAGGATTCAAATTTTACTTTTTAGTATATCTCAATCTAATTTTTATTCCATATAGATTAGTTTACTATCTCCTTTCTAGTTGTATAACGCTCATTCACTGTTCTAAGATTTTGTTCATGCTTTGTTTTCTACCCTTCCATTTGATTATCCAAATAACTGGACCATTTCCCCTTCAAAGTTTGGTTTGGCTCCACTCCCTCTATTGACCATCTTTGGGTCACCATTTTCCTTGACTTGTATTTCTCTACATATATTATCTAAGACATTTATTTTGATTAATTAATGTTATCTTTTTACTGGCTGTATTATATTTCTAGGTAAATTGTCATCTATTGTAAAACAAGAACCAGGTCTTACCACAGCAACACAACCACTGACAACAATAATAACAACTACAATTTTTTATGAGTACTTGTTTTGAGTCAGGCAATGTGATGAGCACTTTGTTTCCATCATCTCCTTTAATCCTCAAAAATCTCTGCAAGCTCACAATTATTATTCAACTTGACACAGGAGAAAATAAAGGCTTGTAGATGTTAAATAGCTTTTCTAGTATGCCACAGATAATATTTGGCTGAGCCAAGATTGAAACATAATTCTGCCTGACAAAAAGGGGGGAAGCGGAAAAAGGAAAATGCTTTTAATATATATATTGTACAAAATTGCTTTGGTATCCACTTCAGCCTGCAGGACAGCTCTACTAAAAAGGAAACCTGGAACTGAGTTTTTGAAATCTAGCCTTAGAGAGAGGAATATGAGTCACAAAAAGGCAACGGTGTAAAGTATCTCCAGGCTACTCTAAAACTGAATTTCTGTTAATTAGGCAAGGAATTGATATTGGAGTCGTTAGAAATTCTTGCTAGGTTTAGTTGTGCTCTGATATGGAATTTTCCTGTATCTAGCAAATGTTCTAAAGCCCTGCAAGTGAGGATGGAGGTGGGTGGGTGCTTGGAGAAGCCCCTGTAGAGTATAAGCTTTAGATTTTTCCTTACTTAAGCCTGAATAAGTATGCTAAATATTATCTTATACTTCTCCTAACTAAAGTACTAATGAGACTAGAAGTACCATTATTTCTGTGGAGTAAATAGCAGAATTGTTCCTTTCTTATTTCTCTGGGAATAAAGGCTTGGAGAGAGAACATACCACTCACCACCTAGTCACTGGTAAACTTTTCTAAGGGAAGAAGAGTAAACCCTTTGTAAACTCCTTGGTTTGCAAAGATGTTTTTCTTCTTTGTTTAGAATACTAAAGAAAGGCCTCTTTGATGATGATTTCTTTGTTGATTTTTAATTTAGAATTTTTCTAATCTCCCTTCTCCCTTTCCTGATTATTATAAGCTTCAATTTTTCTACCTACAATACTTTTGGCCCTTTTGAATATATATCATTAATATCACCCAAGAATTTTGGAAAAAAGATAAGGGTTCCATTAGTAGTCGTAATGGTGAGAAAGGGCATTTTGAAAGCTCCAAGTTTGTCTTCTCACTTACAGCTTTTTTCCTCTTTTCTAAGTCCTTAATTTAAACCAATGAGTAAGTGCAGCTGCATTTTGAACCGGGATTTCTTAATATTTTGCTAAACGATTTTGCTGTTTGTCTGGGACAGACACTTTCTGGTTCTAATCTACTTGGATCAGATCATTGACTGAGAAAACAAGAGCTTAGAGAGACATTAAATACAATTCAAAACAAACAAACAAACAAACAAGGAAGTCTAGGAAAACTTTAGTAGACTTCCCTCCACCAAAAAAAAAAAAAAACATAGAAAAAAAAGGAAAAAGATGGCAAGGAAAAAAAGAAAAGAATAACAGTAATTATTTTTTTCTCTCAAGAATGTTAGTTATTTAATATTTGGGTCAGATCATTACTTGGGAGGTATTAATATAATTAGTATAATCATTGAATGTTTTTGAACTAAAATTTAAAAGAAATCTGGTTACATTTTTTATTTACTCTAAATTAAATTGTGTGTGATCTATAACTTATGTATCTTTCCATTTACATAGGCTAAATAAGAAGTCTAGGCTACCAATGAAGAAGGTAAAAGAAATTAGTTGTAAAAATGTAGGGAGAGGAACAGTGTCTGGGAAGTCTTAGGAAACAAATCTGAAACACAGAGAATTTCATGGGAATTAAAACTGTTCAGATGATGTGCTCCTTAACATTTTATGCTGTTTGAATAATAGCTGCAAAATTCTTATGGAGGAAAAACAAACAGACTTTGAATTCAATCAAGTTTCAAATCATAGAAATGCCATTGAGAGCCTTAAAGGACACAGCAGTATTTGTCTATGCCTATTAATTAGTCAATGGTAGTAAAGCACTCTAACGATGAACAGTGTTATAGAAACAGTAGTCTTGTTATTTGGTGCATTAAACGTGAGTTCCTGTGTACATATGGAACTGATAAATATTTTTTAATCTTCATGGGTTGAATTTTCCCACTGCGTATGGTTCCTTATGTTTTAGATACCTCTATTGACTGAGTTGTAATTTTTTAAAGAACTATACAAGGATAGGTACATTGTAACTCTACTGTTAGATCATTATTTTACACTAGTCTAGAAGATGTGCATGCATTCTTTGAAATAAAATATAATGCAACATTTTGATAATTTCTATTTGAAATTTTAAAATATCATTACTATTATGTTATCACATATATTAATTATTCTCCATACTCATAATCAATACATCTCTCTTATTTTGAAAATTAAAGTAGTGTAAAGGAGAGTAATAGCAACTTAATTATCTACTTCAGTAAGGAACAGTTGAATTCCTAACTGTGCTGTGATAATTTTATATAACTTTGAATAAAGGGTTCTAAATTTTTCTCTGTGTAAGCAAAAACAAAATGGGAAGTATGTTTGCTATGTAAGTACATATAACTAAAAGGGGAGGTATTTAAATATCAAGAATATAAAATTCCTTACTTCCTTCATTCCAAAAATTTTTCATTGAAAATGTTTATATCAATTGTTAGGGAAATTTTTTGTTGATATGAAATAAACTTTCAATTTGATAATGAGCTTTATTTCCAATAAGATACTCTGTTTTACAGTATTTATTTAATTTGTTTTATGATGCATTTACTTAGATACTGAAGCACTCCTATATTAATAACATTTAACTCTAATAATACATTTCTTTCTAATTAACCAAATGATTCACTTCATCGAAAAAATAAAATCTGTAAACTTAGAAGGGGGGAGAGAGAAGAGAAATACTTATCAAATATTCTACAGTCCTTTCTTATAATTGTTTATTTATTCATTCGGCATTTGTTGATTACCTATTATTAATATGAAGAAAGAGTATACTATAAAAGTTTGTATCTTAGTTGGTAGATTTCTTTTTGTCCTTAAATACATGTCAGTAATTGGGTTAAGTAATCATTCAGGAAAATAATCCTAGAATCATTGTTATAAAAAATTACTCCAATCAACTTAATTTTATCTTCATTCAATTTATTCTTGCTTCTCACTCCACCGTTTTTTTGGATGACAGCTCATAAGAAAGAGACCAAAAACAATGTTTTTTCCAAAGGATGAGACCTATAATGGACGTTTTTATTGTTAATGCGACTAGGTCATAGTACCCAGTTATTCAATCAAAAACTAACTTGAGTGTTGCCTTAAAGGTAATTTGTAGATGTAATTAGCATTTAGAATAGGTTGACTTTATGTAAAGGAGATTAGTCTGGATAATCTATGTGGGCCTCATGCAATCAGTTGAAAGGTCTTAAGAAGGAAGCTGAGGTTTCTCTGAGGAAGAAGAAATTTTATCTGTGGACTGCTGGTGAGGTTCTAGCTGGGCTTCCTAATGGTCTGCCCCATGCTATCCTACACAAAATCCTAGGACTTTGGACTTCCCTAGGTAGCCCCCACAGTCACAGTTACAATACTTTGCAAAAAATCAATCTCCCCCCCCACATATTTGGATTGAGAGATTGGTCTATTATCTATCTATCTATCTATCTATCTATCATCTACCTATGTCTTCTACTTCTTTTGTTTCTCTGAGGTAATCCTGACTGACACAAGGCCATCATACTATTCCACTGTAATTACCACCAAAATATTAATAAACAATTCATAAACAATGATTCATAAGGCCTCATAACTGTCCTGTGAAGTAGGATATATTAACTATGTGTTTCTGATGCTTTGACATCTTGAGGTCTTGGGAACTCTGGAAGGACTGCCCCTCCCAGGGCTAACCAATCCCTAGAGATAGTAAAGGATTCACCTACATAGTGCCTTTTACCCAACCCAGAAACCATGCCATCAACCACTTCCTCTAACAGGCTCTCACACTCACAGCCACTATTTCCCTGCCCTAATCAACCTAAGGGCCAGTGTCGTAGTCCATTTGTGCTGCTATTACAGAATACCTGAGACTGGGAAATTTATAAAGAACAGAAATTTGTTTCAAGAATGGAAAAACAAGCACCACATGTACTCACCATCAAATTGGTACTAACTGATCAACACTTATGTGCACATATGGAAGTAATATTCATTGGGGATTGGGCAGGTGGGACGGGGAGGAGGGGATGGGTAAATTCACACTTAATGGGTGTGATATACATGGTGTGGGAGGGGCACGCTTGTAGCTCTAACTAGGGCAGTGCAAATGCAATAGCTGAACCCAAACATTTGTACCTCCCATAAAAATTTTGAAAAAAAAAAATTCTGGAGGCTGAGAAGTCCAAGATCAAAATACCAGCAGGTTCATTTATATGGTGAGGGTCTTGTCTTTGCTTTCAAGATGCTTTAAGATTGCTGCATTCCCCAGAAGGAACAAAAGCTCTCTTCTCACATGGTGAAATGGAAGGGCAATCAGGATGGACTTCCTCCCTCATGCCCTTTTATAAGAACATCAAATCCCACTCCCAGGACTTAATCATCTCTTTAAAGCCCCCTTCCCCCCTTAATACTATCACATTGGCAGCACGTGCATTTTGAAGGTGCTAGACAACTAGGGACAGCCCTTGTGCCTCGGAGCCTGCTGAAATTATTCAAACTAATCAATCCTAAACCTGCTTATCCTGCCTTGCCATTTTTTTCCCCACAGAAACCACAATAAAGTTTCTTGCCCACATTTTTTCTTAGCTTTCTCTGCCTCCTGACTGATACGGGGGCTTGTGGACCCCAACAGTGTGGAATGCCTCCTCCCCGTGGGATCTGTGAGTATAACCAACTATCTTTTCAACAGCAATTATCCATATCTGAATAACAATAAAACCTACATTTTAAAACAGAGGAAAGTATTCTATGAATTTTAAAGATATACCACAAAAATGCTTTATAATATTTTAGTGCTATAGTATCTAAGTTTATTGTTCTTTATTTTAAATCCAATACATGGTAATTTAGTTATTTTTTAGAAAACCCCCAATGTTAACTTTGCAATAGTAAAAAAGATTTTGTGAAATATATCTCCTGGCTTCTTAATTAGCACTTGGCTGACTTAATATTTGGCGTCTACTTCTAGATTGTCAAATAAAGTAACGTGAATAATTTAGAATTCTCTCTTTTTGTGAATGTGTGTGTAGGCAATCTTAACTGCAACAAAATTTTCTTATTTTCACAAATACGCTTGTACGCATACATATTTCTCAAATGCACACTCACATTAGGCATATCTGTATCTATATTGATGTTTTGGATACTACATTAAAATTTGAATTTCTGTTTACTTATTCACTAGATATTTATACATAGTCTAAGCTGAAAAAAAGAGAACTTTATCTATGTATATATTACCAACCTGAACATCAGAAAATTGAGATTAGTAATGAATCTTATTTTTAAAATTGTTTGGTCATTTATTTGTTTTTACATGTTAATTCTAGCTCAACTGTCTTAGTCCATTTAGTGTTGCTATAACAGAATACCTGAGATTGGATAATTTACAATAAACAGAAATTTATTAGCTTATGGTTTTGGAGGCCGGCAAGTCCAAGACCAAGGGCCTGGTATCTTGCAAGGGACCTCTTGCTTTTTCATTCCATGGCAGAAGACAGAAAGGCAAGGGAGTGGGAGTGTGAGTGAGACATAAGGGAGCCAAACTCATCCTTTTATAAGGAACTCATTCCTGAGGTACAAACTCACTGTGATAACAACATTAATCCATTCATGAGGGCAGAACCGTCATGGCCTAATCTTTCATTAGGTCCCCACCTCCCAACACTGTTGCACTGAAGATTAAGTTTCTAACATACACTTATTGCTTATTGGGGGACACATTCAAATCATAGCTGTCCGCTCCTGGACCCCCCAATTTATGTTTCCCTCACATGCAAAATATTCCATCCCAATAGCCCCAAAGTCTTTACTCATTTCAGTACCAACTCAACAGTCCAAAATCTCATCTAAACATCATTCAGATAAGATTCAAGGCACGACTCATCCTGTGGCAAATTGCTATCCAGCTGTGAGCCTGTGAAATCAGACAGGTTATCTACTTCCAAAATACAATGATGGGACAAGCATAGTGTAGACAATCCCATTCCGAAAGAGAAAAAATAGGCAATAAAAGAAGGGTAACTGGTCCCAATTAAGTCCAATAGCCAACAGAAAAAATAGCATTAAATTTGAAAGTTGGAGAATAATTTTTTTTGACTCTATGTCTTGCCTTATGAGCACACTGGGGTTGGGATTGACCCCCAAAGCCTCAGGCAGCCTAACCTCTATGGTTTTACTGTCTCGGGCTTCTGAGCTCTCGTGCACTGGAAGCACTCCCAAGCTGGGGCTTCATGCTTGTAGCTCTGTCATTCTGAGGTCTTGAGGGTGGCCCCACTACTGTGGCTCTACAAGGCATTCACCTAGTGGGGGCTTTCTGTGGTGGCTCTGCCTTTCAGCAGATTTCTGCCTGGGCCCCAGGCTGTTCACAACATCCTTTGAATCTAGGTGGAAGCTTCCATAGCCCCATAGCCCCATAGCCCATGCACTCTGCAAGTCTACAGAGTCAGCACCACTGCTTTGTAAAGAAATGTTTGTGCAATTATTTCACTATTTAATATCATAATGTCTCTCATTTAGAAATGAGTATAAAAATGAAAGTGCTACAAAGATGGAAGTATTAAACATGTTAAAAGTGAAACTTTTAATCCATTTGAATATTCATTAAATTTAATTCAATTACAAAAGAAAATAACAAGCTAAATTGTATGAAATCCTAAAAATCTATAATTGAATATGGTTTTTGAAAGGTGAAGCTTAGTGATAAATTTATAGAAGAAGTTATTAAACTGTGGTTTGAGCAATAATTAATAATGTTATAGTTAAAAATATGAAGTGCTTCTTTGCCCAAGCAAGGAGCAAAGGGATATAAATGGATAATATAATTTGGTTCCCACAACAGCCATGTGAGATACATATCAAGAATTGTGAATGAGCTGAGGTTTTACTCTACTTGCCAACTAACAAGTTAGCAGACAGATTCAAGGGTAAAGGCAGAAGATAGAAGACTTTTGGGTCAGAGACAAAGAACCATTTATTATAAAAATAGCAGAGACCCAAGTATCAGCATTTACAATTCCACAAGTCCAAATTCCCAAAGGATAACACAGTAAGGGCCAGATGACTCTTGGGTTGCACCACAGGAAAAGAATCCCAAGTTTAGGAAGCCTCAATCTTTTAATGGGTCTGTAAGCAAATCTGCCAATGTTTTTTCACCTGAAGGGAGACATTATTGGTACTATTCTGGACTGCAAAAGGTAATGTTTCTGCCCTGGAACTAGCTCTGTTTTTCAAAGTTATTTGCTATGCAAACATTCTTGGAAAGATATTCTGGAACAAAATATTGTCAGGGCCTTGATTCACAATATATACAGAAAGACAAAGGACCCATGGGAAAATGTCTTCCAATGATATACATTTCACTATTTCCAGGATAAAGATTAGGAAGCTGAGACTTTGAAACCTTAGGTGACGTGATCAAGGTCACAGAAATTTGTATCTAAAGATCATTCTAGCAATCTAAATGCAAAGAGAAATTCATAGATCTACATAGCTGTTACTAGGATTAGAGCTCACCAGAGAACGTTTAGAGAAGATTTCCACTCCTAGCCCTCTGATTACATTTTGTTACCCGTCGACTATGCAAAAAAACAAAAAACAAACACACACACACACAAAGCCAGCCTCACAATTCCAGACTTAATCCATGCTCAATCTTTTGTAAATTTTTTTCAATCATCGTTTCTTCTTCCCAATATTAGAAACAATTTCTTCTTTTCACTCAACGTTACCCAATTAAGCTAAGAAGTTAACTTTCTAAAATACTTAAAATTAATTTGTGTGGTATGTTGCAAATAGAAATCCATGTTGTTAACCTTTGAAATAGTTCTAGATCGTTGGATAACCTAAAGAAAAACGATAGCAACATCAATCAGCCTGCCTAGTATCAATAGTTTTCTGCTAATGAAACCTTCACTTAACATATGTAGGCTTATTGTTTTTGCTTTTAGACATTCAACTATGAAGTCCCATTTCAAGAATGCACTGTATATTAAACTATTGGACTTTTCTTCATGTAAATATCAGTGTGGGACTAGTCAAAAAGACAATCAAGACCTCACTTCCTATTAGCTGGGAAGGCCACAGTGGAAGTGTAACTTTGTGCTTGATTTGCGATGACATGAGAGAAGGGGTGACCCTTAGGAATGGAAAGGCAGAGTCTACACAGAGTCCTGAATGGGACTGCACAACCGAAGCAGAGTGAGTGGATTTGTAAATAGAGGAAAGGGTGCAAACTTCCTTTCTACTCTTGTTTATCTATGTCATCTACATAAATCATGCTTGACATTTAATTTTTGCTCTAAACTATGTTAACCATACTTACTGTGATATGTTAACAATACTGGGTAAAGCCAGCCCATTCAAGAGAAAAATAGCAGTTGTTTCTATTTGGATGTTACTTTGGATAATCTCAAATTGAGCTCATGGGATTATAAACTGTGTGTGTAGAAGTGTCTTTTGGGGTTTTGTCTCTGTTTAATGGCACATTTTTGCCCTTTCAAGATACTATCTTCATTCTATGGTGAGATAGCAAATTACATAATGTAACTTATTCTTCTGAAATGGTACTGGTTTGCAGAATACACTCCAAGGGTGTTTATGAACTTGGGGGAGTTTTGCACCTATACTAATCTACAAATATATACATACGTGAAGAGAAAGTGCCTTATCATATTCACTCAAACACAAACAGAACGACCCACCAATCAGAATTGCTTATCAATTCCAGATAAACGTAAAAACCACATATTCCATTCTATACAGGGTGTGTACAAATTAGGCTGAACTCTGCATTAAGTTCTACACTGTTCTGGGGATTTATTGAACACAAGTAAGCAGTCATGTCCTTTGAGTTGTAAGTGATGTTTCTAAGGTACACATTGAAATATCAGCAAACAATTCAGTCATCTGATCAGCTGCTCATAAATTATGAAAGCTCCCTACCAAATCAGACTTATTCTTTAAATCCTATTCATTTCAGACCTGCATAAAGAACCTGAATTAAATTTTCTTCAATTTCAATAATGTAGTTCAGATCCATGTTTCCATTTGCAGGCAGTGTGCAAAACAGCAACTGCGTTACAGTACCCTGTAACAATTGTAAATTTTTTGTAAGAATAAAATAGATGAAGATACACTAGATACAACCCCAACTCCTAAGTCTACAGCTACATAAATTACATACAATTTTGATAATTTTATGCATGTATAGGAGAGCTAATACTATGAGATCCAGATTCTTTTTACTTCATAAACTAACTATATCTATGTGTGGTATTTCAAAGAAGGAAGACATAAAATGTTTAGAGATTTCATACTGAGAGTCAGTGATTATTGTTATTCTTTTTCCATTTCCAAGGGTGAAGAACACTATCTTAACAGCATTAACAGACTTCAACAGTGAAGAAATAACCACCTGAGGCCTGGAAAGGATATGGAAGAAGCTATAGAACCAAATGATGTTGGAGACATTGAGGTAAAGAATCAGGAGGAAGAAAGTTACATAATTAGAGTTCGTGAATGAAGCTGAGTTGGAGCCCGACATAGGTGGATAGAATATGATGAGAAAATGGTAGTTTTTAAAATCATCGCAATAGATGTGTTTGCTGAGTCTGACACAGGGCAGAAGAAGGATAAGAAAATCCTGGCACTCACTCTGGAAAACATGTATGCATATGTTAAATGGTAATGAAAGGAGCCCCCTCTGTGGCTCACTCCAGATGCAGTGGTTTGTCGTTTTCAATAAAAACTTAATGCCTCTCCCTGAGAATGAATGCGTGCTCTGGTTTATAAAGTGATAACGTGCCGGCCTTATTTCCAGTGTCTGACAGATCAGCAAATATACGTAGGCACAACTGCCTATTTGCTATTTACTACTACGGTAAATGGCAAGCCATAAAATGCGATCTGTTTAAATTGCATTTTGCAAACAATCCTTACTTTGTGCCACACACTCTGTGAAACATTATTATTATTATTAATGAGGCACAGTTAAGGGTGCCTGGTGCTAAGAGAATTGTGGATTTCTTTTACATTTAATTTTGCAGAAGAAAGGGAATCAGAGATTATCTTGTTGGGGCTTTCATTTTATGGTGGAGAAAACTGAAATGTTGTAATAACTTGACCACGATCATACAGATAACTAGAGATAAAGGCCAACCACAAATACAAGTTCCCAGCATCTTTTATTTTAAATTGGACTAAAAACCCGTATTCCTATATTTAAAGCAATTGATAGTGAGACAAAATAAAATCTCCAGTAAGAGTGATACCACCATGAATGAGCATTTTCAATATGTCATTCAGAAAAGGAAACATATATATATCCATTTTATATATTCGTTTATGACCTCCGTGAAAAGCCTGAATGAAATGTATATATGTATATATATATGTTATGTATGATACTCTGTGTGTGTGTGTGTGTGTGTGTGTATTTCTGTATTTCCCACTGGTTGTCCCTATTTAGGTATTTCATCTTGTAGAACTTTATTAATTAAGAATAGATTTTCAAGGTTCATCAAGTGAAATGATTGTGGAGATATAAGGAAATAGTCCCATGTTTTTATTAGGGGACTAAAATGAAGAATTGCCCAAGACCATGAAAGTAAGTAAGATATATCTATTTGCTAGGGGTTAAGCATTAAAATACAAATATAATGGATCAGAGCAAAGATTTGTGAAATTTTTCTAACAGGCAAAATATTAATATTTGCTAGGCCTATAAAACCAGAGTATAATCTTATTTCCATATATTTTGGGCCAACTGATGGCTTGATATCTTTACTTGGGGGTCTGCCAGGCATTTCAAACTAAAAGTAAACTGGTGGTTTGTCTGTCCAAATCAGCATCTCCTTCTCTCGTTTTTTCACCAGAGCTGTAAAGAGCTCTGTTGGCATGCAGGCTAAGAAACAAAAATCTAGGTGTTATTTTAAATTTATTTGCATCCACTTCCTCTATCTCAAAACCGTAGTGCTTACTCTTTGTCCAAAATATGTCCCAAACCATCTGCTTTTCTCCATTTCTGCTATTACCACCCTACTGTCCTCTGGCCTTGATAAAGGCAAAAACTCCCTGACTGCATTCTAGTTGAACGCCCCTGCTTCTACTTGAACCCTTCCATAATTCATTGTCTACACAGCAATAAAAGTGACCATTAAAAATGTAAATATGATCACATAATTCCCTTGATGAAAAAATAGCACATGGCTTCTCATTGTATTGAGTACAAAGCAAACAAATAAATTGCTGTCTCTACTTTATAAAACCCTACAGCATCTGGCTACCACCTATTTCTTTGAACTGACTTAGTACCAATTTTTCCCTCACTCTTTAAGCTCCCATTTAATGTTGTTTCTTACATTCCCAAGACTAGTCAAGGCCATCCTCCACTGCGGGGCCTTCTCATTAGCTCTTCCCATTGCCCTGAATGGGTTTTCCCAACCTCTGTATCAAGGGTCATTTAGCTTAAATGTCGCTCCTCAGCCAGGTCTTTCCTTACCTCACAATCTAAAGTAAGCATGCTGTTTTCTCACTCTTGGGGTCTTTTCCTTTCTTCAGGGATTCACAGGGAAAGAACAGAGCTCCCCACCAGAATCCATCAACTTCTCATCTTACGTCTTTTCCCTCAGCTGAGGAGGAAACAGGAAAAATATCAGTTAGTGAAAAGTGCTACATGGAAAATTCAAATAAGAGGAGCAAGACATCAAGTAATCCCAGGAACAAACACAAGGCGCATGTGGTACAAATGGTGGTAAGTATTATAAAGAGAAATCACAGAGTGAGATGGACTATGCACACTGTCCCCAGTGGTCCCACCTGGGACCAGTGGAACCATCCACACCTTTTGGCGACATTGACCCAAGTGGGTTAGGAGCCTATTAGGGGCCAGGAAAGTCCAATATCAGTTTTTCACATAGATTTATAAGCCATATTTGCATTTTTATTAGCCTGGTGCTTTGAGCAAGCAATGGGCAGGAATCTCATTACTTATTCGCCTGAGTTTTGAATTATAACAAGACTAAATGGCTGGGATTTAGAGACTGGTGGTTATTAGCACACAATGTACCATATTACCTAGAGGCAACAGACATACACTTGAAGCTATTTCCTGGTTTTGTTATTTTTTAATAATTACTTTAGGAAATGGTAATAAATCTGTTCTGGAATCCTTTGAGAAGTAATATGATTCATGGGAGAAGTAGTTTGGGTATCAGAAGTAAGAGAAGAAAAGCCAAGAGTTGCATGAATTGAGCACCTACTGTGTGCTAGATTGTTAGGTACTATCAACTGTTGTATGCTCACCTACATTGTCAATTTCCTCTTATTGCAGTTTAATTTATGTGGTAGTTTGATTAATATATGATTCCTCAATTAGATAATGAGTGAAATGAAAGCATGGGTTTTTCTTTTCTCTTTAACTTACTACCTGGCACTATGTCTGACATATAGAAACTGCTTGAATGAAATGGTTGAATGTAAAAGACGAACATACATTATTTCATTTAATCATCTCAATGACCCCTTCAAGAGGCAGTATTTCACAGATATCACCACCCAGAGAAAAAAAGGAACATTTTGTTGCATAATACTTATAAAAGTCATGTGAACTAATAAAATGATATCTACATAAATCTATTCAATAGCTATATAGGATTCTATTATATAAACATATTAACGT
>NW_012150840.1:21795226-21797488 GCF_000956105.1 Propithecus coquereli
TCTCAATGTTCTAATTACTATAATTAATATATATATATATAGTTTTTAAATATATTTATTGTAAAGTTTTTACTTGTAATTTTTTCCTGACATATTCTAGGTCATTTATGTTTTTCTTAGATTTTTATATCTCTAAGTGAATGATAACCCATCATTATCATTTAGTAATGATCACTTTTTAGTGAATCCTAGAATCACTCAATTGGCCTGTGAGATACATAGGCACAGAAGCTTATCAGAGCATGACTGAGGAGCCAATATCTTTGTGGATACCACTTATTCCCCTCACCATGCTATTAAGCTCTGTCGTGTTTAAACGTTTCTTTTCTTAGAAAAAATAAAAGTAAGTTAAATACATATTTGATTCTTGTTAGGCTTTGCTTTCTCCTAGATATATATTAGAAGTTGAAGAAATATTAAGAAAAACATAAATTTTTAGTTTTTAAGCATGGACAGTTGAGAGAGAAAAATAGTCAGTTCCATGGAATTGAGGCCGTTCTGTAGTTTCGTTTTGTGGCTGGGTAATATACAAGTCTAATTCTCTGAATTTCATAACATATCTCCATATATAGGTTTATAATTTTACTGTCATTTTGAGGAGAGTTATGGCTATTACAGTTAATTGCATCAATCCAGTGTAGTTCTGAATTTGAAAGTCTCAGATACAATTATTCAAAGATATACGTCCCCCAGCCGAGGAAAACATCCTTCCCACCCAAATTCTATTCTACTCACTAATTTGGCACTAACTTAAGTATTTTTCAAAGCTGCCCCATTCTGTCTTCATCTTTGACACTTCACCTCTTAACCTGTTTTTATTTAAAATTATGAGAATGGAAATGAATGCTGTGGTTTGTCTTTATCTTTCCTCAGAACCCAAAACATTGAATCAATTCAGTAAGGACAAACAGAAAACCTTTAGAGCAGCTATCATCATCTAACCCAAACAATGTGCTCTTTGTATTTGTAGTGAATGAGGTATAATTGAAATGCGAGTCATACAATTTCATTGAATGCCACTATTTGCAAATATCAAGATCAATAACCATAGATCCCCTTTTAAAGGAATCTAGTCTACTGTGGAGTTCTCAGGTTATGTATTGTTTTGTAGTTATCTGTGGTCTAAGAGCCATACAACATTTTTAGAGGGGTTGATATACTATGTTAGGAGATGGAGTGATTACTGGCAACTTGGGAATAAAAAAAAGTCTTCACAGAGAAGGTGGCCCTTGTTTGTAGGCTGGAAATCACCCATTGGGGATTGCATGAGGCATATAAAGTTTAAAACATCAAATGGTGGTGAAAAACTTGTGGACTTCTGGAAAGGATCTAACAGAGAAGAAAAGAACAAAGATGCAAGGTGATAGGGTTCTAGGAGAGAAAGAGATGGAGTAAATGAGAAGTCAATGTTTTAGACTTGAAGAAAAATATGCTATTTGTCTCTCTTTAAATACCTGGAGAAGGAAAAGCACATAGATACATATGTACCTTATTTCCCAGGGACTTCATGTACTGTTGTTGATGCAGTTGGATTCATGGAACAAAATAGAGAGCTAGTGGTGGCAGAGGCTGGTGCACCTTTGGTCCCAGAAATTGGTATGGCCCTAGGATAACTGACATAATGGAAGTGGTGTGGGAAGATGGGACAGGTATATATATGCCTGGTTTTTAAAGTATCCAGCCTCAGTTTCTTTCACATCCTCCAGAAGTTAATGATCCGTTTATTTTTCTCATTTGTACAACTAGAATCACGTCCATGGAAGAAGTACTTTGTTATTACATTTCTGTAGACCCCAGAGAAATGTTCACTACTACACCCCGAGTTTCCTGGAGGAATTAAGTCTTATGAATCTCTAAATTCCCAGCATACAGTACAGTGCCTGACATATACTAGATTTTTAATACCTTTTGCTTGACAGAATGAATAAACTGAGTCAGAATTCAGTCATGTAGAATTGGGGCTGTTCTTTACTTCCAAGTCTTTTCATAGCAGATGTTCCTATTGAATTTTGAGGGTAGGATATAAATGTCACCTTGTACATGGTTAATCCACATAAACACTAGTACTATCTTACTCTGTTAACTGAACTCTGAGGTAATTGGTCATGGTCTCTTTGATTAACTGATTGACAAATAATCTGCAAACGGCTGGCTGAATTGGTTTGACCACATGGAGCTGATCTCACTCATTCTACCTCATCCCTTCTGTAGATTATCAAGATAATGAGACTCCCAGAATTGTACTTATTCTCAAATAGACTG
>NW_012150840.1:21801293-21803028 GCF_000956105.1 Propithecus coquereli
AAGAAGGAAGAGAATTGGAAGGGAAGGGGAAAAGGCTTCTTTTGAGATTCTGCTAATAATAATGGCAAATATTTATTTAGCTATTATGAAGTGTCAGGATCTATGGTAAATGCTTTGCATGTGTTTATTATTTAATTTAATCCTTGCAATGGTCCAATGAGGTCGGTGTTCTTATTTCATCTACTTTGCAGATAAACAAACTGATGAATTTTCTTAAAGTCAGAAAAAATTAAGATTCAGATGATTAAATTCAATGCACATTTTAAAAGTGTGGTTATAGAATAATTTTAGACTGACAGAATTGCAAAGATCTCAGAGAGGATGTCTTTTTTTCTTGCACACAGGTACTATCTAGGCTAGCAGTAACTCTTGTATTACAAGCTGATGAGTTTGTAAGAGCAATTTTTTTGACTAGAGAAAGAAATTTATCAAAAAGATATTATATTAAAAGATTCCAAAAATATGTTTTCTGGAATCAGGGTGGTGACTTCTCATCAGAATTCCTAGGGAGGTGTTTAAGGGGTAAGAGCCCTGAGTCGATCCCTGCCAGATTTGGTGTCCAGACAGCACCCGCACTTTCACTCATAGGCTGTTGGACTCTTAACTCCCGTGAATTATTTTTTCTTTTGGAATTAAGGGCTTAAAGATCAAATTTCAAATGGTCTTCCCAGGTCTAAAATTTTATGATTTTTGTTTCCTTTTGTAGAAAAATAAATAAGCCTTCCAATGGAGATTTGCTGTCTTCTTTCAAAGCTTCTTTGAAATGCTCTGGTATCTATATTGGTATTTATGCCCCTGCTTAGGCTGTTAAATTTATCAACTTCTTAACTAAAAGATATTCCATGGAAATAACATTAATCATTGATTTATAATGACTAGATAGCAGAAAGTTAATAATCGATGAAATTTAATGCTAAAATATTAATTCTTAGTCACTCAGTAGTTAAAATATTTAACAACCTCAAATTAGTTGTGCATTAACACTGCACTTTACCACAATGGCCATTTCTGAAAATGTTTGAATGTGGAAAATAATTGAATTTCTATCAAAGCTATTAGAATGAATCACAATTGGATTTCACATAAAAGATTTTAATGCACAGATATTTCACATACAGTCCTAGGCAAGGGTTCTTCCAATAAAGCTGTTTTGTCCTCAAGAAGTTTTATCTATGAATCAGATTTACCTCCAGTTGGATCAGATATTCTTGCTTTTTGGTTTTGTTTTTTCATTTGCTACTTAAATTGTTTGTAGCACTGTTATAACAACTATAGTTCTTATTGTGGTCACTCAGAAAAAGAAGGATGGACCCTCATTCAAACTTTGATCTGGATGTCAAGACTGATGATGCCACAGGCATACTAAGAGAATATGAAAAGTTTTGTGACTCACATAGTGAGATTTTCTGGGGAGAGCAAAGCAGGCTCCCAAGGTGTCCAAAATGGCTTACAAGAGTAAGGAAAGGGGACTGGTTTAAGGTTTTTATGGTGATTAGACAGGTTAGGACTGGGGTGAGGGCTCTGGAGAGTGGTTTTAACTTTCTACCTGAGTCAAAGGAGGGAGCACCTAGGTGCTGTTATCAGCTTGACCAGACATGGAGCAGAAGGGGAAGGGAGAAGCGGAGGCTTAGAAACTATCAGCTGTTAAACATTAGGGAAAAAAATGGAGTCAGACTCTTTGTTACAGTCATCCATATTGGAAAGTATTTTTACAATGGATTTATCCATCTGTTAT
>NW_012150840.1:21803078-21806573 GCF_000956105.1 Propithecus coquereli
AATTTATAGTTTCTCTGGTAGAAAAGAACCAAGCTATCTTATTCATGGTCTAAGCATTTTTCTCTAATTTTTAAAAATTGTGAGCAGATGACAAATTACTGCATGAGTAACACATTATGAGGACTGAGCATGCATGTTTATATTTCATTGTTTTAATCTAATCTAATAAAACACACACTAAAGTCCCTCATACACACATTTAATGGCATGCATAATCATGATTGTGCTGCATAATAATTAGGCATTAGTGATAAGCAGTTCCCATAAATTACTGTAATTAGTATTATTCTTATACCACCACAGCAATTTTTTTTTCAGGTTTTCCCTTCTAATTTTGTTAATTCTTTAGTATCAATCATTAACACAAATGTCAGCAGTTTCCCTAATGCCATGTGTGACTTAATTATCATTATTCTTTGCCCAGAGTAAGGTCTCAATCAATGTTTGTTGGATCGAATTGAATAAAATCATCACACAGCAGCTAACATTTGCTGTGTTATAAGGCAGACAAGTTGGATTTGCTCTTCAGAATTGGGGGTTTCTATGTGCATTTCCCAGAGTTAATGCTGTCTTCCCCATTCTGTATACCTTTAATCTTCTTAATTCTTTTTTGACAGAACCATGAGTTTCAGGTCTTAAGGAAACATGGATCAGGAAATGCTTGGCTGGAGTAGAAAGTGTGGCCATTGCTCACTGCCCATCTGTGTAGCCTGCAGATCCAGGAACTGAATCAAAGATAGAGAAATGCACAAAGTGAAGGGGAATCATGAAAATGCATCTTTGTTACTAAGCATCTTGATATATTGAGCTGAAAAATAAGCTAAGAGATTGATTTAGTTCACCAAAGTATTGGCTCAAGTTTAACAGAGACATGGGAAGAAAGTTGACAATATAGATGTCCTGTACCACCATCTGAATCAGCCATCAGAAACTCCTAAAACAGGGTAAGGACAATTTATCTGCTGGGCTAACCTTAGTCTTAAATAGCTGTGCAGTCAAGAAAATGCCCTTGCTTACAAAATACTTCCTCTTCTTCCACCAGCAGGAGGTAGAGCTTTCTTTCTACTACTTAAGAAAAATAACTTAAAAATTCAAATACTTAACAGTGAACATTGGTATAAGTAAGTTTCAGCCAACTCTTGAAAATGAGATCAAATCTTTTCTTGGATTGTTCAGGAGAGTGGACTACAAGCAAATGTGTAAAGTTGGCAGAAATGCAGGCTGGACAAAGTGGATGCTCTTCCTACCCCACATGGCCTGGAATCTTGGTTCCTTAGCCTCTTCAGAGTAGCCATGCATAGTGATGGTACTTGACTATGTTTTTGGTGGAACAAAAAATATCACAAGACATAAAAACACTGGGTGACACTGTATTAGTTTCCTATTGCTGCTGTAACACCTTACTGACTTAAAACAATACAAATTTATTATCTTACAGTTCAGTAGGTTAAAAGTCCAACCTGTGCCTTATGGGGCAAACAACAACAGCAACAACAACAACAACAGCAACAAGAAAACACAACAAGGTATTGGCATGGCTGCCTTCTTTTCCTGCAGGCTCTAGGGATCAACCTGTCTCCTTACCATTTCCAGGTTCTAGAGGCTGTCCTCATTCCTGGCTTGTGGTCCCCTTCCTCCATCCTCAAAGCCAGCAGCAAAGGGTCTCCATGCCTCTCTTTCACTTATAAGGACCCTGTGATTACATGTAGACCATCCAAATAATCCAGGATAATCTTCTCGTTTTAAGGTCTGCAAAGACCCTTTTGCCATTTAAGGTAACACATTTACAAGTCTGAGGATTAGAATGAGGTCAATGGGCAGGGGGCATTATTCTGCTGACCATACAACTGATAGTCCATCTGACCCATGAAGACTGAACTCCCTAAGGAGGTTCCATAATTTTAAAACCTGTGACAGAGCACTCTCTCCTCTTTGGAGCAGGCTCCTGCTTCCTAAGCACCTTATGGCCCTTTTCACATAGGGTTCATGTGCAAACGGGAATCATTTTCCTGCATTCTGTCCAATGCAGGAACAGACTCTTGCTCATTGATTCCTGGGAGCCGCGGTCTTTGCCAAGTTCACATTCCATAAATCAGTCATCCTGATTCTTACAGTGACTCTCACAAGCAATTTAGGCTTAGGAAGCATGAGAACAATACCAAGAGAAAATATCTCTATGGAGATTGCTATGTACTGGGAACTGATTAAAATGTTTTAAACATATTAGGTCATTTAATCTTGACAATAGGTCCTATGTGAAAAGTGCTATTATTATCTCCATTTTGCAGATGAGGAAACTGAGACCCAGAGAACTTAGGTGAATTACCAAGGTCCATATCTAGTAAATGGCAGAGCTGGTATTCAAACCTAAGCTGTCTGGCTCTGCAGTCGATGCTTTAAATCACGACACTGCATATTGCCTCTCACAGCACAGAACACAAACATCATTTAAAAACATGAACAATGCTATACTAAACTAAAAATGATTCAGGAGAGTTGGAGAGTGAGAGGGGGAATTAAGGGGAGGTTTTCACAAAGAGTGAGCATGTGTGCACACGCACAGCCACGAGAGAGGTGGGAAGAGAGAGACAGAGAGAGGGAGAGAGAGAGAGAAACAGAAAGAGGTAGAGGGAGAAGGCAGAGAGACAGAGAAAGACAGGGAGAGAGAAAGAGAGGGAGGCAGAGAAAGACAAAGAGAAACAGAGAGGAAAACAAGAGAGATATGGGCAAGACAAAGACAGACAGAGAGAGACTGGGAAATTCATTACTTACACTTGCAGTGTCTAGGAGCTTACCAGGATGGAAGACAGACTCATGGCCATCTCTGACTGTTAGACCCCAACCAATTTCCAAGTGGAACAGTGAGACTTGCTCCCATAAGCTTTCCATGTAAAGACCTCCCTGCCCCACTGACTGGCACCTGCAGTGCTTCTGTTCACCCTGGAAAGGACATAACTCAGTATTTTGCTTGCAGTCATTTCTCCCTAAGAACTTCATGATAGAACAAGTCCTAAATAGGCCAACTTCTCTTTTATAAAGGTAATGAATGCATAATTAAAATACACACCACGAGCCAATAAAAGGTAAGGCTTGGGCCCTACTCCAGTCAAAAGGCAGTAGGATAAAAAAGATTTGATTTGTTTCTTGATACATAACAGGTTTTGAAAATCTCACTTTATAATCTTCATACCACGTATAGGTCAATAACAAAGTTTTTTTAAGCTCTCCAATTTTACCTCCCTATTATAATAACCTTAATTTTTTAAAACTGAAAGATTTTAAAAATTCATAACTGTGATAAAAGTCTCCATCTATTTCTCACTAATAACATGTGTATATATTGAAATGTTTATATATTGATGTTATTTACAGTGTGGTTTAACACCCTCTGGGATAAATACTAGCCTTGAACTTCCTCTCATTTTCTATTTCCCTTTAAGCATAGTAATTTATAACATATGCTTCTTAAATTGCATCTGAAGTATTAAGATTCAG
>NW_012150840.1:21806623-21807734 GCF_000956105.1 Propithecus coquereli
ATTCTTTTCTTCTCTTTTGGCTAGATCTTTGGTATTCTTTTTATAATCTCTTACATTAAATGCTTAGTTTATTCCTTCTTCCTTAAAAATAAAAGCATTTATAGCTGTGAATTTGCCTCTAAATATAGCCAATGTCACATTTTAAGTTTTGATGAGTCCTGTTCTAATTTTTGGATTTTGATTTATACTTTGATACTTTGGGTACTTTCATATTTTGATGAAATTTTACTTGAAATAGTTCATACTTACAGAAAAATGCAACAATTGTGACTACTCAGCTAGAAGAATTTTTCCAAAGTGCACACATCCAACATACCCAAATGTTTTCCCCTCAAACATGATTTTCTAAATTTATTGCTTTATAGTCATAGAATACACTTTGCATATTTTCTATTGGAAGGAGGAGAGGAAAACATATGCTTCCCTTGGTCAGCTTGCTCTCAAAAGCAAAAGAGAAAATCTGAGTTGAGTATGCCCCATTCCTTCTTCAAAAACTCATTAATCAATTAAGTCACTAACTAGGCTAGCCCTGGGAAGGAGAGGCAGAGCAGACAAAGTTAAGGAGGGCTATGCTAATGGAGTGCTCACTTTGTGGAAGGAAACATCAAGAATGGGAAAGATGGCCCATCATAAATGTTTGTTCATTTTTGTGTACTTATTTTCACCCATTCATCTTTAACTTAGGATAAAATAACTAAACGACTTAGCTTTATATTACTACTTTACTAATTCAACAGTCTCTGGGCAGGAACAAGGGAACCTGGGCCATGCATTGCCTTTATAAGCTAATATCATGTCTAGTGTCTTCTCTATGTTTGGGGGAGCCACAAATTCAGGGATCTTTCTCTGTTTTGCTCATCCTCTGCTGTTGATAACTGGCATGGATGTATTTGAGTTCTTTCTTGCATTATCATCTACCAACCTTTGAAAACCTCTTTCATATCAGAAAGCCCTCATCACATGCTGGTCCTACAGGTACTAGCACTATGTTTGGCCAAAGGAACTCAAATTTATGACATACAGATCATACTTGCCCCTAAATTCCAACACTTTCATTTTTATATTCATTTGTGTATTTTAATTGGGCTCTTAATGGGGATATATAGATATT
>NW_012150840.1:21820774-21858431 GCF_000956105.1 Propithecus coquereli
CTAGAAGTGATTTTGGTTTTTGTTTTGTGTACAGTATTTTAGTCTTGCAACTGTCTTGTGACTCACTTGCAGGAGAATCAACATTTAGGTTTTAAGACAGGTTGTCAATTTCATCTGTGAAGTTTCTAATTTCCTGTACTCCTCTGGGGTGTCAGTCATCTGCCTTCCCACAGGAGAGCTTTGTCTTTCACCTCAGGATCTATTGGATTGCCTATGATGATGATATAAACAATATCATTAATGCATGACTATAAAACACTTAAAAACATATTTTTACTTTCGGTTAGATTTAGAACATCTCAAAGTGTTGTGCGTGGAATTTTAAATGCCACATATTGTTTTTAAACAATGAATATTTTTATTATCATTATTATATTGTTTAGGAAGAAAAAGAAAAAGTGCCAGAGAATAAAAGAGAAAAAACTATGTATACTGAAGGGAAAATAGAGCATAGCTGCTTCTTCCTTCTGATTTATGGCTATTATAATCTGTAAAAGTTAATAATCAAGAAAGGAACTCATTGAATATAGTAGCACATAGGGTTATATTCCCATAAAAGCATAATTAAAAACATGAGTTCCCATGTATTTTCCATGAGACAAGAATACACTGCCAACATCATTTACCTAAGAAAATTTATTACCATATTTCAATGCAGAGTGCTATGATTTGAATGTGTCCCCCAAATTTCATGTGTTGGAAACTTAATTTCCAAATTCATACCTTGATAGTATTTGAAGGTGAGGCCTTTGGGAGGTAATTAAGATGATATAAATCATGGCATGTTGGTGTGTGCCTGTAGTCCCAGCTACTTGGGAGGCTGAGGCAGGAGGATCACTTGAGCCCAGGAATCTGAGACTAGCCTGGGCAACATAGCAAGATCCCATCTCTTAAAAAAAAATACATAGGGATATAAGAATGGGACCTTCATGATAGGATTGGCGGCTTTATAGGAAGAAGAAGAGGTATCTGAGCTGGCACACTCTTGCCCTTTTGCCATGTGATGCCCTTTGCCATGTTATGATACAGTACGAAGGTCCTTGCCAGACACCAGCACTGTGCTCTTGAACTTCCCGGAATTCCCAGAATTATGAGCCAAATACTTCTTTTCTTTATAAATTACCCTGTGTGTGGTATTCTATTACAGCAACAGAAAATAGACAATGACACAGAGGAAAGCCAAGAAGGGTAAGTCTATCCAAGGATGGTAAAGAGGTTTTCCCTCAGGTCCCAGCTTTGACAAACTGGTGATTGTGGAGTGTTCCATTCAGAAGGACTCTGATGCCAAATCTCAGCTATATAGAATGCATCAGTGACCAACTAGCAAGATCTACCATGGCCAAATGAGGGATTGTTTCTTGTCAAATGTAAATGTCAACTAGGAACTGGGTATTGTAAGAGATTGGATAGATCTGTGTCAACTTAAAGGCATACACACACACATATAACACACACACATAAATGTTAAACATATGTAATGTTAAATAAATTATTTTTAACTTTTTGTTTGGCCAAGTCCCTGATAAGAATCAGTTTGGGGAGGATTTATCTTTTTCTTTACTATAAAAGGTAGAAAAACAAATTCTGTTCATGTTAGGACTCTAAATAATTGATTTAGTTTATGAAAATTTTATATTTGATAAATAAATAAATAACAAACAAATATTCACAAATGGATCAGTAGGCAGTGTCCTCATTCAACATAGTGTGTGGGCAAAGCAAATTGGAAACTTGATTATGCAGTTGGGACAAAGCTGGAAACATAATGAATCATCTGGAGACAATAAAGGACTGAAAAGTATGGAACCAAAAAGGGAAACTGACAATGGAAGATGATTTTCTAAACTGCAAGGAGAAAAGTAGTGCATGCTAACACTTGGAGCTCAACTACTGCAAAAAACATGGACTTAACTAGGAACAACCAATCACGTAGTGCTCAGAATGGACCGGAGATATAGAGCTGCTTCTTAATCCGTGATGTTTTGTGGGAAAAGTTAAATGAGGGCACCTAATATTTGTTACATATCCATATGTCAAGTGCTTTATAAGATATCTCTTTTATCTCAAATGTAACAGCAGCATAGTCCCTGGGAGGTAGCTATTGCTTCAATGTAATAAAACCAGGGCTTAGAATGACCAAGTGAGTGTTTCAGACTCCCAGCCCATTCAACAAATCTAGCTGGCCAGGCGCGGTGGCTCACGCCTGTAATCCTAGCACTCTGGGAGGCTGAGGCAGGAGGATTGCTTGAGCTCAGGAGTTCGAGACCAGCCTGAGCAAGAGCGAGACCCCGCCTCTACTATAAATAGAAAGAAATTAGCCAAACAACTAAAAATAGAAAAAATTAGCTGGGCATGGTGGCACGTGCCTGTAGTCCCAGCTACTCGGGAGGCTGAGGCAAGAGGATCACTTGGGCCCAAGAGTTTGAGGTTGTTGTGAGCTAGGCTGACGCCACAGCACTCTAGCCCAGGCAAGAGAGTGAGACTCTGCCTCAATAAAAAAAACCAACCAAACAAAAAAAACCAAATCTAGCTCAAGATATCACACTTTCTTAATCACTGCCTATGTTATTTTTCCAAAATCATGAATAAGGTATATGTCCTAATCCCCGAGCCTGTGAATGTCACTTTATATGCAAATAATAGCTTTGTAGATATGATTAAATTAACGATTTTGAGATGAGGCACTTTTTGTGGATGATCCTATATGGACTCTAAATGCAGTCACATGTATCTTTATGAGAGGGAGGCAGAGGAAGATTTGACACAGACACAAGAGGAGAAGGCAATGTCTCTCCAGACGCAGAGATTACAATGATGTAACCGCAAGCCAAGGAGTGCCAGCAGCCATCAGTATCTGGCAGAGGCAAGGAACCATTCTCCCCTAAAGCCTCAGAAAGGAGCAAAGCACTGCCAGCACCTCAGTTCTGTCCCTGTGAAACTGACTTTGGACTCCTGGCCTGCAGAATTGTGAGAAATTAAATTCTCTTGTTTTAAACCACCAAGTTTTTGGTAATTTGTCACAAAAGCTATAGGAAACTAATACATGAGTTTGAAAAATAACAAAGTCGAATATTTATTCACTCAGGAAAGTCTCTCTTCCTAGAGGAGGTGACCTTTTCCTAGCACATACTTTCCAGCACCTCGAACTTTACCTTTTGTAACCTTCACCATATTTGCTCTCATCCATCTTGTTTACCTCTGTGTTCCAAAGTGTCTGGCAAAGTAACTGACACAGAATAGGGGATCAATAAATATTTGTTAAATGATCAAATGGCATTCAAGGCAAGGGTCAATAAGGTGGTGAAAGCTGGATTATGACTTTTGTAACTCCTGGTAGGGTAAAAAACAAACAATGAGTGCGATGCGCACTTCCGGGGGAATGGACACACTTGAAGCTCGGACTTGGGGGGGAGGGAGGGTAAGGGCATCATACGTAACCTAATCATCTGTACCCCCATAACATGCTAAAATAAAAACAAAACAAACAAACAAAAAAAACAAAATAACTTTGTGTTGTACTCCAAGTATGTTCCCAGGTATGTTGAAGTTTTGAAATAAATCAGTTATAGAAGAGGAGAAAGGGGCCAGCTTGTGGTCCATCAAGACCTCAGTCAAATCAGTAGGAGTGTTGGGTTTCCTGGCGGGTGGGTGGGAAGTGGGCAGTGGGTAACATACCTGAGAATAAGCAGTAGAGACACACACTACACCCAACCATGTGACCCCAGGCTGTAATCACCAGCTCTTAATCTATCCCCCACCAACTGTGAGGAGACTAAGCCCAGGTCCACCTCAACCCAAAGAGCCAAGCCTACTGAACTTATTAGCCCTGAGCACAACTGTCTAAAAAATGATCTAGATTGGTTTCTCCCACTGTGCACTTTGGTACCACCCTGCTCTTCTATTGTCATAGTATTTACACATTTCACTTTTATTTACAGGTCAGTCACTGATGTCTGTTTTCCCTCTTTTCTTCCATACCCAGCTCTCTAAGGGAAGGCACTTAGACTCATTGTTGTATCCTCAGGACTTAGCATGTTGCCTGGCACTTAGTAAAACCACAAGAATATTTGTTGAAAGTCCTTAAACATATGCCTTCTCTACCAGAAAACACATAATGTAGCGACTGTTACTTTTTGTTGTTGTTATGGGACCATTTGAAACTTTGACAAAAGCTGTGAAATACCTTCTCAGAATTGTGTCAAATTTTCTGGAGATTCATTGATTCCCTAAAGCCCGCTCATGTAGGGTTCATCATTTCCAAAACATGTTAGTTCCACATTTAAACAGCAGATGTTAACTTTTATTGAATACTTACTATTTGTCAGACTTTGCACTGTAATATTTCAATTAATCCTTACAGCTCAAGGAGATAAATCCTATTTTTATTTTTTAAACAGATGAAGAATCGATTTAAAAGAGACCAAGTTACTTACCTACCCAAGCTTGCAGAGCTAATTAGCAGCAGAATTGGGTCCCAAATGAAGGTCTTTTATTATTCCAGCCTGAGCTTTCACCCTTAACCACTAACAAGCATCTGTCTGTTCTATGTTCCTGCCCATGGTGAGCAATGGAGTTATCCAGTGAAGACACTTAATCTCCCCTAGTAAGAGTCTGAAATGATGATATTAACTTGAGCTCCTGCCTTGATATGAGCAAAGTTTACTTGATCGAACAGGACAGGCTGTTCTCCCAACAGCACTCTTGATGCTCAGAGAACCTGCATTCCTACTGCACTTGTTTAGCAATTGGCAGAGCTGTGACTCCAAATTATCTTGTGCATGTTTCAAACCATTTAAATTGTCATTGTAGGATTTTGCCTATTAGCAAAATACCATCCCCTGAATACTGATTATGTAAAGTAGCACAATTGGTGATAGGAAAGCAATAACTTCTTGAATGTAGTCCAGCAGAGTGACTGCTCTTTTTTAGTGAAATGTAAAGAAGTTGCTTGTGTAATACTCTTTATGTAATTGGATTCAGTGTGTATTCATATTTTACCACATGTTGATGGAAAATAAATAGGCAAAGCATATTTAAAAATGCTTTGTTGCACATCTAAGTGTCCATTGTCACAGTTGAGGATAAAGAGAGTGAAACATGCGTTGTTTTGCATTCTCCTCCATTCTTCTTTGGTGGTGACAACATTTCCATCAGAAATTAAGTTAACCCCAGAACACCAAATGCAGTCTTAGCATGGGACTTAGCTCTTAGCTTGCTAGCCCGAGGGAAAGCACTCCTGGTTAATTTGGGGGCCATTAGCATGCTGGTGATTGATCAGCTGAGTTACTCACTTTTAAGCTTCATCATTTTCACATTTAAAGTAATTTCGGTCAGTAAGAGTAAATTATACTCATTATATCCAAATGTGAATACATGTTTAGAAAGCATGTGGTTTAGAAAACAAATGGGATACAAATCCAACACTAATGCCTCTTTAGGGGCATTTGCACACCTCTAGGGACAGTTTCTATTTCCTAGCTCTTTATAACCATCGTAACACCATGCCTCCCTCCATGAAATCAGGAGATATATTTATTTGTGTCACTCTCCCCACTGGCATGTGACAGAATGCATCCTCTGAAGTAAAACTCCCCCACCATTGTTTTGTTTTTATTCTTCTTGTTTTCTGCACCAGAGACTCTACTAATCAGAGACAACTTGGCCTGAAACCATGTAGAAATCCTAGATGACTCTCCTGGCAAAGATTGTCTAATCCCCAGGAGATCACAAAATTAGAAAACAACTATGTATAGAATTCTTTCAGAATTATCACTGGCACTGATCATCAATTAGGGATCTGTAAAGGCTTGGCTAAAGTGAACTTGCTTGTGGTGAATTAAAAATGGTTTTAAAGTCTTTACTTCACTGCCCATTGAAAGACGGAGTCTAATTCACTTTTCTTGAATCTGGACTCCCCTAGCCACCTACTTGACCAGTTTCAAGGAAGTGATATTCTGAGACTTTGCAGGCAAGGTCATAGGAAGTCTTGCAGCTTCTGCCCAAGGCACTTGGAATACTTTTTGTGAGATCCTGAGTTTCCATGTAAGAAGTATACCTACTCTGAGGTGATGTGTAGGTATGATAGTTGCAGACAGCCCAGCCTTCCAGCGATTTCTTCCAAGGCACCAGTTTTTGATTTTTTGGTTTTTATTTTTTTTTTTAATTTCAATGTAGGTTTTATCCTTATTTAGGTATAGTGAGACCAGCAGATCAGGAGACAATTGCCATTGAAAAGACAGTTTGTTACTCATAGCTCCCATACCATGCAGGGCTGCAGGGGAAGCATGGAGCAGGGTAAGCTGGTTTAGAATTGGCTAATTTCAATAATTTTAGCAGGCTCTTGGGTGTAGGGTTGACCCAAGTTGTCTGGTACTTGGACCTTCGGTGATCAGGACAGAGAAATACTGGCCCAGAGTGTAAGAGCTCAGTGAACCTGATAAAGGCGGACATGGGTTTTGGATTGGGTGGTTTGCATATGAAAGATACTCTCACAGGGAATAGTTCCTAGAATTAGCTCACCGACAGGAGTAGTGTATCCTGGGTCAGCAAGGCCCCAGATGCCAGAGCACCAAGAACAGAAAAAAATAAACCTTCCTTTTTCACTATATCCATACCAGCATCTATGGAAAACAGTATGGAGATTCCTGAAAGAATTAAAAGTGGACCTACAATTCAATCCAGCAATCCCACTACTGGGTATCTACTCAAAGGAAAAGAAGTCATTATAACAAAAAGACACCTGCACCCAAATGTTTTTTTCAGCACAATTCACATTTGCAAAGATATGGAATCAATCTAAGTGCCCATCAATTGATTTTTAGATAAAGAAAATATGGTGTGTGTGTGTGTGTGTGTGTGTGTGTGTGTGTGGCATAGAGTGCTAGTCAGTCATAAAAAGGAATGAAATAATATCTTTTGCAGCAACTTGAATGGAACTAGAGAACATTATTATAAGTGAAGTATATCAGGAAGGGGAAAACAAACACCACATGTTCTTACTAAAAAGTGGAAGCTAAATGATGGGCATACACAGTCATAAAGAAGTGAAAAAGACATTGGAAACTGAGAAGGGAAAGATGGGAGGAGAGGGATAAAAACTCACCTATCAGGTACAATATACACACTTCTGGTGACGGGCACACTAAAAACCCTGACTTCAGCATTAACAATTCATCCATATAACAAAAACACTTGTATTCCCTTAATATTTTGAAATTTAAAAAAAGAATGCAGAAAATAAGAAAATATAGTTAATACCACTAGAAATGTGAGTAAAGCTGTCTTAGACCCTCAAGACCACCCCATCTGTCAGCCGAATACTATTGTGGGGACTCCATCAATAGAACTGAAGAATCAGCCAGCTGAGCCCTGCCTAAATTCCTGACCCAGAAACTCATGTAATAAAACAAACTAGCTGTTTTCAGCCATTAGGTTCTGGGTAGATTGTTACGCAGTAATAGTTAACTGGAACATTGCACCACAACTTTGAAGTCCTTTCAGTTTCTGTCCTATACACCAGAAATCCACTTAAATGACTATTAAAAATATTTATTTTTGACTAATGCAAAAACTCAGCAAAATTTTAACTAAAAGTGATTTCTTGGTATCTTTTGTCAGAATTATACTTGGATAATATATTCACTCAGATTCATTTTAATGATTCTGATAAATAGAAAAATCACATAACAAGTATAAAATAATGCAAGCAAATAATAGAAATGACTCCTGGGTTTGTATATTATAAAATCACATTCTCAAACTTGCAGAAGACGAATAACTCATTCTTTTCAAATTCACTTTGCCAAAGGATAGTTCATGGAGTTTCCAGTTGATATTAACATACATGGGCCATGAGGATAATGCTAATGTTGAAAATGATAAGGTTACACAGATGGAGGAAGAAGAAAACTAACACTATCTGTTTCCATAAAAATTAATTTCAGAGGGTCTTAGGGTTTTCCCAAACAGTCATTGCACGACTGCCTTAACTAGTGTCCGTGTTTCCCTGTCCTGTGGTTGCCTCCATCTGGAATTTAATATGCACTCATCTCTTTTCTATTCCAGGGGGGATATGCAATGAAAATCTCCATATTAGTCATCAGCTGTCAACACTGACAAATTTCAATTACCATCCTTCGGTAGCAGTTCACACTAGAGAAGGAAATCAGGATGGCACACTGGGATAGCATACTTGTGACAGATCTATTTTAATTGCTTTTCTTATCCACATTTAACCTCTATCATTTTGACAAAAGAAAGAAACTTGCAGAGGAGGTAACTTTTCCTGCCAGTGATCAAGGGGAGGAGGGTGGGGAAATAACCTGCTAGGAAGAGACTGGGCAACATCCATCAATATATGGACTGGCATTGATTGCTGGGGCTGCTTTCCTTCCCCTGTGAGGCCTGCAGGTAACTTTCTGTTATCAAAATACTTTGCATTTAATCAGATGCCTGGATGGATGTTCCTGCTGATCATCCATGAATTATTCATCAATTAAAAATACTTGGCACAATTTATTTTTGCTTCATTTTCTGAGAGATGAATTTTCAAGAGCCCCATAGCAGGAGTTTACCTTAGTGGATTCTTGTTCCTTTTAACAATACTGCTCATTTAGCCTTTTGATTGCAGCTTGATGTTTGCATTGAAGGATATCTCTGCAGTGATCGGTCATGTAGAGTTGTGCTATTTTGCTTTTGTTGCTTTCTTTTCCTTTAATCCTGAGGGATCAAAGTGCTTTTCTTGAAATAAAGAAGAAATGTTTTTCGTTAATGAAATGTGCTAGTAAAACACATATGACCTTTGGTTTTTTATGTACCCTTTTCTCAGGGGATTTTCACCATGGGCTGTTCTGTGTCTTGAGTGTTCTGGTTACTGGTATAATCCATTCAAAATTAATGGCAATCATTAGCTAATATTTATTGGCCCTGACTATGCTTCAAATTGCAATATTGGCCATACAACATGGTTATTTATTTTAATCTTCAAATAACCCCTATGAGTTGAGACTATTATTACCCATATAATATGTATAATAAAGAATCTTAGAGATTTTAAGTAGCTTGCTCAGGGTTATACAGCTACAAAGTAGTGCCTGAGACTCATTCCCAGGGAGTCTGGCTCCAGAATCTGTATTCCAAATCTCTGAGCTCCACTACTCATTGGCAGTCCATGTCTGCATTGTTTTATTAACTATTTTAGTCATTATTACTGCCCTGCTAAAGAATAACATCCTCCTGGGAACTTACAAATTCATTAATGCTTTGAAATTAGAAAAAGAGGATAATGTGGTTTCACCCATATTAGGAAAAGACCAAAAGGGCTAAGTTAATTTTCCCAAAGAAATTAATGGCTGGAGACAAGGACAGTAGTTAGATTAGTTAGATTTGAGAAAATTACTGAGGGAGTTGACCAAGGCATTGCTGATTTCAGGAAAGAGTAAAAACATGAGTGCAAATGTAGTCAGGTGGATCCAAAGGGGACGGAATCATTGGTCATCTGTGACTCTTCTGTAGTCTTTTCTAAGTATGGAACCATAGCAGTAGCCTAGGTAGTTTCTCTTTTATATCCCCTTTTCTCCCCATTTAGTTCACATTCAAGTTGGATCTAGAGGATTATAAGAACCATATTCACACAGATATACAATAAAGGGACACATGTTTCCTCTTAATTTTAATCATTAAACTAATGGAACAAAACCTGTCAGTTAACAATATTTACTGATTATCTACTATGCATGTCATCAAAGAAATATGCAAAATGAAGTGAAAAATACTGTAGTCCTCTGAATTTTCAAGATGTCTAATGGATGCTCCTTTCAGCCAGGTAGAAGGACTCTGAGAAACAGAGTAAGGTGTTAACAAATTTCCAATTTTGAGAAGGAAGTTAAGACAGGAGAGAGAGCACACACTGCTGTGAACACCAGGCCAAGAATGGCCCAGAAGGAGGCAAATTACAATCAGTTATTAATCATAGTGGAATTGAGAGGGGTTAAGGAGGTAATTAAAACCTTCCTCTGAATAGAGATTGCAACCTTTAAGTTGAAAGAATGGCCTTGGCAGAGTTTAATAGAACTCTTCCTAATTATTTTAAGGATAAACTCTGGCATTTGATAGTGTTCCTTTTTAAATGCAAGCAAACCAAAACCACCCAGGGGTATGTGAATTAACTGTGTTCATTTATAAACTATAAAGTGCTTTGTATCTAAGATAATGCATAAGACAAATCTACGAATGCACGTAGACTTGCTTGCGCCAAGATTCCTTATATTTCGTTAGGTAGTATCCCGAATGAGACATAATACATCTTGGGAAATCTCAGTTGCTTGGTATAATTGAGGAGCCTGTGCAATGCAGGGATGCCTTTAGAATGATTAATATGGGAGCACAGATTTGAGTTATAAATATAATAGTTATTTCTGCCCCTGGGAGTATGACACATTTATCACGTAGCTCTCCAGCACTGACAGCTAGGGTTTAAGGCGGGGTGGGGGTGGGGCTCACATTTATTGAGTGCATATTGTATATTAGGAAATGTCTGGGCTCTGTATATTATTTCATTGAACTCTCAGAGAGACCCTGTGAATAGGCACCATTAGTACTGTTAAATATGTAAGGAAACTGAGGCGCGGGGAGCTGAAGTAAAATAGCCAGTGGTCATAAGGTTGTCACTGCCGAACCTGAGTTTAAATCCAAGGTCACAGGTCTTTAAAGTATACACTTTCTACTATTATATCATGCCTGCCTTCTAGAGTATTATAGGTACTTCCTGAACATAGTAGGTGCTTAATAAATGTTTGTCATATGAACGCTAATGAATCAGTCCACCTGTACTTAACAGACTTGAACTTTTATTATAGAGAAGAAGCAAAAGTGAAGTAAAGTACAATTAAAAACAACAAATGAATATTATTAAAATAATAGAAATAAACATATATAAGTAATAACATTTATAGGAGCTGAATGGAAAGTGCTACTATTGAAGTATGGTATTCATCAAAGCACACTTTTTAAAAAGGGGAAGAGTAAACTTTGCTTTTTAAAATATGTAATTCCTAATTAAAATGTTTACTCCAAATCTTCTTACCAATCCCTTCAGAAATACATATGACAGTTTTTCAATGTTATATGCTGGAAGATGCTTAAAAGCATATTTATTCTACAGTAATTTTACTGCAGCATTGGAGCACATTTTTCTTTCAGTAATAAGGGAAATTAAAAACATTTGCTGTTTTTTGTTTGTTTTTTTTTTGGGGGGACAGATTGCACAGGCAATGACAAAGTTCCCCCAGTGAAAATGTCCTATCTAGGTCCTCAAGAAAATTTCAGAACTGGCAGCATGTTCTCAGGCATAAATATCTCATTCAAGCAAGGCGTGCTTGACCTTGAGAAGCAGCTGGGGAGTCTGAACATCGAGCTATGTGACTTCCCAGAGGCCACAATCAATCTATTGCTGACTACAGTGTTGACTCTGTATCATAGTGAACCGGGAGAAAAAAAGGCAGAAGTAGCTTTTGACGTAGTTGATTTGGTTAGAAGGGCCCCTGAAGACCAGTTCGGATGATACGGATGTCAACCCACAGGCTCTCTGTTTGGGATGGTTTAATTAAGGCACTTCAGTTGACATCTACCTAATGTAATGTGAGTTGTGTCAAATTGAAGTGAAGCATTTTCTGCTCAAATCTGCCCCTGACTCTTCATTACCACATGAAAAAATATTTATATTTGTCTCATTTTAGATTATTTTCAGATCATTTTCCACATTATCTCATTTTCTTAGTTGTTCCTTCAGGGTTTTGTGTATTTTTTGTTTGTTTATTTTCTGATCATGGACTTTGAGGCAGCTAAAATAAAAATTATAGCATGCAAAAATATCCAGTATTTGGTTCATTAATATATGTAAGACATTTACAAAGACTTTATATATATTATTTCATTTAATCCTGTAACAATCTTACGAGTTATTCTACTACCCATATTTTACAAATGGGGATGCTGAGTTTTAGAAGCTTGAAAGAAATTTTTCAGTTACAGATATAATAAAAAGGTTTGAGCTTCAAACTTAGACCTGTGCTGTTTTAAAATTCATGCCTTTTCTAAGATTCCGTGTTATTATGCTTCAGCTTAGCTTGGGAAAGCTATAACCTCTGATGAATTGTCTCTTTTACTATGTTTCATCAATGTGTGTTCACCCATTCAGCACTCATTTATTGAGAGACTGATATTTGCATGTTACCAGAGAGAGACTGATACGAGACACACTATTCTCTATCCTCGAATTTGTTTGTGAAAGCTGAAATTTGGTGTGAAATATCAATTCTTGTCATCATTAGCATCTATTTATTCAACTATAGATCATTTAATTTACTAATCCAAACCAAACCAATACCCCTTTCCATCTGGTAAAAAGCATTTAATCCAAAGCAAGAAGAGCTTTGCTCTTGTCCACTTAGGTCAGAATTTCACAAAAACCTACACTAGTTTCTCTGCATCTTTTTTGCCCATGTCTTGCTCTCTTCTGTGGCTCCCCTGAATTTAGTTTTTTGCTTTGATTTTCTTGAGCTGATGTTCAAAAAATACTTCTACTCTCAGAAGAAAACACCATAATCAGAATGGTTTTACCTCTCTTGTTTGTCTCTCATACAGAATGCACAACAAGAATAACAAAGCAATTAATGGTTCATATTTGGTCTTTAAGTACAAATGAAACCTTCTCATATTCCAGAGGAGTTTCTGGAATCATTATCTTTTTCCTTCTTCAGCAAAAACTCAGTTTTTTTCAATGCCACCTCTCTTCTCTACTACCGTAGTTATGTTGCCATGCATAATAGCTAGATTTGTATATCTCTATTATGAAACTCTATTATGTATTTTTTATGGACAAGAACACTGTCTAATTCATCATGGCCCTCACATCATCTATGCCTCCCACAGGGCCAATGAAAAGACATTCAATAAAGATGGTCGGTCCAAATCCTTTTCTTAGCTAATATGTGTATCCACCTGTGCATTGAAGACATGTTGGCAAACAACAACAGACAAGGACCCTGCCCTCGTGGGGTTTATAACCTTCAAGTTATTTCAGAAAGGTAGACAGAAGGAAAGGGGGAAAATAAGGAAGAAGAAACTAATATTACATGAGTAACTACAGTATGCGAAATGACATTATCCATCTTATGTTTTCTATTCCATGTAATCTTGTAGCTATACTCTACAACAACAGAAGTAAATTAAACTTTCCTTAACATTTGTGTTAATTGATAATGTGAAAATAAACCTAAATCATCAGCCTTTCTGAAGCATGATCATTTTGGTGGTTGTTACTTCTGGGAGTTCTTTTCCGTCAGCAAGTGACGAGTTTACCATTGCCTATAAAAACCACATTACTTCTTTTCCTGCCATTCTTCTCATCCTTTGGGCATTCACTAGTGATAATTCACTACTCTGTTGTATTTAAGTTTAAAAAGATATACTAAAAACCGAGGATCTACAATACATTTTTCCCCTCCAAATTTCAATGTGGAGACCAGCTGGGAGAAATAAATAGGTCTTAAATAGCTACCAAGATGAAAGTTTGGTTTTTGTTGCTTAGGCCACAGTTTTAAACTGAAAGATTGTTTCTATTACTTCTCTACAAACTGTGTATTATACAAGTAGGAGTTGGTGGAGGCTGATTTAGGAGGAAGACCATCTCCAAGAAGCTATGTATAAATATTCATTTGACCTAAGGAATTGAAATAGCTTTTTACCACTTGCCTGAAGTCAAAGCCTTCATCTCTAGGCTAGAAGCATAGTTGTAAACTATGTCTCTAAAAGGTGCTCTCCCTTGCAAATAAAGTAGAACTTATTTAAAAGAAGAGATGTGTCAGGTTAACCCAGTGGGCAGCAGCGTGATTAAATTTGGAAGATGAAGAGCTTTC
The DNA here is from genome assembly GCF_000956105.1 of Propithecus coquereli. Classification (NCBI taxonomy): domain Eukaryota; kingdom Metazoa; phylum Chordata; class Mammalia; order Primates; family Indriidae; genus Propithecus; species Propithecus coquereli. The sequence continues at coordinate 21,834,691 of NW_012150840.1, forward strand.
AACCAGGCCTTATGGAAAATGTAATGCCAAGTTGTAGTAAAGATCTCTCAGCACTTAGAGAGACAAGACAACTAGGGTATGTTTGTAGATTAAAAAAGATCGACGTGGAGTCTCACGACTTTGATCACAGAATCTTAACAAGCCAGATATTGATTTGGTTTACAAGCAATCACAAGAGCCCAAACTGTGTTTAAGTAGAGCAGATGGGAAGAGGTGAATAAGCTACCTATTGATTCAAAAGGGAAGATGAACGACTATATGCTTAGGTAGATGCATTAAAATCTAAATCATCAAGCATTATTACAAGGTAAGAAATGGAGAGGAGGAATAATTTTCAAGCTAGCCCTGTCTTCTCATTTGTGATTGTTAGCATTAGATACGAAATAAAAGGTTTAATATAATTAAATGCAAGTCCCTATTGTATGAGTTCCAACCCTTTGGGACCCTAGTAGCATTAACAATGCAAAATGTGCACTTAAATTTAACAACTTAAGTTTTGGAAGATCTTGTGCATTGTTTAATTTTTTTAAAAAGAATTTGATTTGTCTTCAAATTTGAATAGTTTTTCCAATGTAACTGAAGAATCACTTTCAGGAGTCTCCAAAGAATAAAGAAGGTTTCACAAATAATTTTTAGTTTTTCTTAATGAAAGCAAACATTTCCTAAATGCTATCTTTGATAGATTCAGGATATTAAGAGTGTAAATGCCAAATAGCAGGTTATATGTGGTACAAATCAGTGGCCAGCGCAGCATATGAAAGGACTTAGAAGTCATAGGAGAGCAAACCAGGAACAGATTTATGCAGTACGAATAATACAATTTCACATAATTTTATGTTGCCAATAAGAATAGGACCCTGGAATAGCAAAATGATGTCAAGGAGCACTTAGGCATGTGGTACATTCTATACTGTTCTTTCTTAATCACCTTTTTGGCTTTCGGACTGTTGGGTGGTATTACCCATAACTAGAATAGAACTCGAAAGGGGAATAGTTTTTAAGTTTTTTTTGGTCACAGACTCATTTAAAAAACTGATAAAATTTATACATATTTTTACTGTTAAAAGGGCATATCCATACCTGCACATGAAATTTTACACACAAATTACGGATTATTATATTCATTAATCTGCACCCTCCTGAAGCAGATGCTAAAATGCATGAGATCGATCAGGGTGCGGTCTGTGAGCAACAATCGGGAAGGAACTGGAGGGAGAAGATGATGTAGGTCTGCCTCAGGTGAAGGAGAAAGGGAAGAAAGGAGCCATCTGAGACTGTTCGGTTCCAGAGGGGGTTCCTCAAGGCTGTAGGGGAGTTCTCAAGCCAAAGTTACCCAGAATAGAAATCCCCATCCTCTAGGAACAGGTGCTTTAGTACCTCTACCATGCTCAGTCTCTGGCTGGGAGAAGCCTGTGAGGTTTGTGGGCTCCATGGAACATCTTAATGAACATCAGAGGGCAGCTGAGCCCATAAGTCAATTACACTCCTGCAGCTGCAGATCCGAGAGGCACATTCTCATGGCTCCCACACTCACGGACCCCAGGATGAAAACCTTTTTATGTAAGCAGTATCAGATGTTGTCTAGAGAACAGTTTTTAGTGGGCAATGAATTACTGTTATTTTATTTTCTTTATTCCAGGTATCACTACAGAATGCTGAGAAAAACACGAAGGTCCTGCCCTTGCATATAAAAACTGTTGGATACGTCAACACTGAAAATAGGAAAGATGCCTTCAAGAGAAAGTGGATCAACTCAGTATTCAACTCAGGACTAAGCTGTAAGATGACATGAGCCTAAGTCTCAAGATCTTGTAAGTAGCTCCCCCTTTTATGAAAGTTGTACCCAGAGGATGAACAACTTAACATAGTTCACAGTGGCACAGCAGAAAAACAAAATTGACATTGAAATCTTTATCCTGTTTAGCTCGATTAGTTATTGAGCTCAACTGGTTCAATAAAAAGGTGTTGAGCAAATACTGCACACTAGACTTTGCTGCGTGCTGAGCATCCAAGGGCAAGAAAACACAGTCACTGACCTCAAGAATGCCACAAGAAAGCCATGCCAGTTCATTATTTCGTTTTCTACTCTCATCCCCAAACCCCTTTGCCCCCTGCCTTTGTCTACCCTGCCCTCCGCGGCTGGTGGTTGACCCTAGGCTCTGCATCACCTTGGCTTGTGACTTCTAGTTGGGTTTGACCAAAAAGAGGCACGAGGAGGTGATCGGAAGGTGGAAGAGAGAGAGGTCAAGGCTTTTCTTTCCCCCTCCCTCCTGCTCTGGACTGTGTTTTCTGGTGATAGTTGTTCTCTCATGACTACAGTTTTTGCAGGGCAGCCCCTTCTCCATTGCTTCAGCTTTTGACATCACAGTGACACCCTTTGCTTTCCTTGCTGTTTTATGCCTTTGGGTGCTAGTAATGTCTCAACATCACTAATCTCTGGTCTTCAACATCCCTTTCTGGTTTCATTAACCCTTCCTACACCTTTGTAAGTGTGTCTTTAAGTCTCTTGAGGCATTTACATACTAATCTGTGTCTGCCCAGACTTTGACTGTTATAGGAGAAGCCATACATAATACAAGAACAAAAAGGAGGAGTATCACGAGAGAGGAATTCTGCATCGACGTTTTTTAGCAAGATCTTTTTTGTACATGCAGTGATGGGGGGTGAGGCTGTTGAGAAAGGTTATTTGAGATAGGATATTAATAATTAAACACAGGAAAAAGAGTATTAGATGGAGACTTAACAGAATTTAGCCTGACATATTCATTCAGAGTTTTACCATTGTGTCTTTTCTTCTTTGTACCTTGGCTGAACTATCTTTTAGTTCCACAAAATGTTACCACTTTGGAAATATCCATGAGCTCATCTCACATTTATTTACTGGTGAAGAATGACGATGAGCTTAAGGGCATGATATGCTTGTAGGCTGAACACTAGAGTTATGCCTTTGGGGAATATTTTCTTTTTAATATGATGTTCACTTTCTCAGAGCATAATATTCTCACTTAAGGGCCATCCTCACTTCATTAAAGACTGAAAAATGGGGACTTGTGCTAATGTGTGTAGCTGATAGAGTTTTCTATAGGTTATTTTATCTATTTTGTATTTCTGTGGCTGCTATGACCTTTTTACCTTGATCCATTTGACAGGTTGGCTAATTTAGCATGAAACTATAGCAAGCAAGAGAAAATCATCTTCTTGAACATCTGAGGAAGATGTGGACATGTTGGAGGAAGCTAAACAAACATGAATCTTTGACCTTCTCCTTTATCTAGTGCTCCAGCCCAGTGAGCTCATTACAAGAAAATCTGTTACCATCCCTCACATGTTGGCAGATGACTCGTACTGAGCACATGCTGTCCTCCCGACAGGGGATTGGGAGCAACCCAGTTTGTGCATGACCCATCCTTGCTAAATAGCAAATCCCTGTAGTTACTTGCATTACGCAAAGCTGCTTGATGCACATTAAAGAGAAACTTTCGAACCTTGCACTCATTTTTTTCTTTTTTCTTTTTTTCATTTTCCGACTTCTGTGGTGTGGCTGCCTTAGAGTCTTATCATATGTGCTCATACTCTGGGCAGCTAATGAATATGGATGTTGTTTGTGCTAATTCTTGCAGCTGTGAAAGACTAGATTTGAAAGCAATGGCAGCTTTTAGTTTCAAGGAAACTCTCAGTAAATAATGCAACTTAGATCCTGTTGAATTCAAAGGGGATGTTAGAGTCCAGAGAAATGAGCCATGTTGTGTACCTTTTTACTCCTGTTTTCTTAAAAGGAAAATAAAATAAAAGTTAAGATAGGATTCCTTTTTGTCCTTTTGGAGATTTAAAAATATGATTAAAAAAATAAAGAAAAATTGTTTGGAGGCTGAAATAACTGCCCTTATGGTATATGTAGTGGTTTTTGGATTCCTAGTCAAATACTGTTTTGTTTTGTTTTTTCCTGGCAAGCCTTCCTGATAGCTGGTGTTAGTTTAGTGTGCAAAGGGTAATGCACACTTTATAAAAAACTCTAATCCATATTTTGTGACAACTGTATAGAGCCTAAAATTATACAAGTATATGACGTTTCACTCTTCTCTTGAACTCATGCTCTTAACTGATGGGCCAAATGATATAGCTACCATACAGTGGGAAACCATAGAGCTGAGAGGGTTGTTGCACACTTTGTTGTGCAGAATAGAGTGGGAATTGGGCTACAGCTGCTACCTTTGCTCTGGTTCTCTACATGAAATGTTATTCAGGGCCATTTAAAATTCAAATTTATTGGAGCAGTATGTATTATTACATAGGACTAAAAGTGATATTAACCAATTTTTGAGTTAAGTAGAACTAATTGTCCAAAATGAGATGCTAATTTGTCTTTTATGAAAGTCTCATGTGACCGTGAGAAGGTGAGATTGAAGAGTGTCTAGATTAGGAATTGAGGCATGTCAACATTATTTGACAAAGTCTGAACAAGGAAACATGCAGAGTTCTTTTATTGCAAAGAATACAGTGAATTGATTTTGGAAAGGTGATCTTACACTAGATGAACCATGCAAATATGAGAGTTAAGGGAGTCATAAATATAATTAAAAAAACCCATGTGGCCATGTAACTGAGTTCTAGACCATGCCATATGACAAGAAATGACATGCCTTGTTAGCAGACCTGGTTTTTAATCTCCTATGCATACTCCTCGCTATGGCTGACTGGAATAGAGACAACCTATACAGGGAAATTTGGAAGACATGTATTGAAGATGGCAAAGCTTCCATCAGCCCATATCTGATGATGGCATGGAGGAAGACTATCCTGACCACCTGCTCACTTGTCCCATATTGTTACATGAATCATAAATAATCTTCTATTGGTTGACACTATTTGTTAAAGCAGTTAGCTTTATTGTATGAATACACAGTCTAAACAAAATATAAATTCTATGACAGTCACTCATAAACTTTGTATGGGGTCATAAATCCTTCTGAGAATCTTTTGAGACAGAGTCTCACTCTGTTGCCCAGGCTAGAGTGCCGTGGCATCAGCCTAGCTCACAGCAACCTCAAACTCCTGGGCTCAAGCGATCCTACTGCCTCAGCCTCCTGAGTAGCTGGGACTATAGACATGTGCCACCATGCCCGGCTAATTTTTTCTGTATATATATATTTTTAGTTGTCCAGATAATTTCTTTCTATTTTTAGTAGAGACGGGGTCTCGCTCTTGCTCAGGCTGGTCTCAAACTCCTGACCTCGAGCAATCCACCCGCCTCGGCCTCCCAGAGTGCTAGGATTACAGGTGTGAGCCACCGCACCCAGCCCCTTCTGAGAATCCTAGGACAATTTTTGAAATCTCCTCCTTAAAAATGCTTACATTCAGCATACACCACATTTTGCCTATAATTTCCTGAACCTTATGAAATACATGCATAGATATTAAACATACACAGTCTAAAGGATATTGACATTCAGGCATGGAGCATATCATCAGTGAGGATCATACAAGAAGGCCAATTGGCTTAAGATATCTCAAAATAGTTGTTGGAAATTTTTTTCATTTTTGAATATGTAGTATGGGGCACCCAAATTCCAAGAATTGGGTTTATTAGGCAGGACACCCAGCCACTGGTAGTAGAGTTGGGAGGCTGAGCGCTCAGCTTCTGGAGTTCTAGAAGAACAGGTCTATAATCTATCACACAATAAGGGTAATAGATTATGAATAGCTTTTATGTGAATTAAGCCTTTTAGTTGCAAGGAAGAGAGATTTATGAAAGTGAACTAAAGTCCTGAGGGTTGATAGTAAGAATACATATGGCATTAAGAAAGACTAGAATCTCATAGAAATAATGGGAGACCACGTGATCTCATGTATTAGTAATTAGTTCTAAATGTAAAGCAGCTGAGAGCCAGGTTATAGTTTTCCTCTAGAAATGAATTTTTGTTGTTGTTATTTCTATAATGTCATTATCCATCATTGGGCCACTCCTTTATTCTGTATTTGTTTGTTTGGCTCAGTTTGAATGTTTTTTTTTTCCTTCTACTAAGCTAATGCTCTGCGCATGGTGAAGCAAAAGAGAATTCGGTTCACAGAATTATTCATAATTACACACCCTGGATGTTTTGTCATACTAGATTACCACGTAGATTGTTGTACTGTTTAACTATTGGTTGTACTTGAGTTAGCTACTTACTGTGGTAGCATAAATGTCTGGAACTTTGGAGAAAAGAGATTATAATCATATAAAATAAATCTTGTCCTTCAAAGCTTTAGAGACTTTTCTCAATAAAAAATTATGAGTAAGGTAGCTCCCCAAAATAGAGAAGATAATGTGGCTGTGATTGGCATTAGAGTTATCTAGTATAGCCATTAATGTGATAGTAAATCAGCTTTCCAGAAAAAAAGAAATGGTTTTTATTTATAGTATTTGCCAATTTCCATGGTGTAAATACTCTCATCTTGGCCAATGTCAGCTACTTAGGTTTTAAATATGGCTTAAAAATTCCTAAATATTTAATAATTGGCTCTTTTGAGCCAGAAGTTTTCAGCATCAGTACATCATTCATATAAGAACTTATACTAAACTAGATTGAAAAAAAATACACATCACTCATGCCAAGATTACAATTAGTCAAACTGACTAGAAGTAGTTTAAGACTCCTCAAATATACATACACACACACCCTCTCACACACAATCACAAAATTGCTTAGGAAGTAGATATTAGTGTTTCATGTAGCACTGATAAATCCTCAGCACTTCGTTCTTGGGATTTGTAATGTCTGCAGCAAAATCCCAGCTACATTTTCAGCAACACAAAATGTTCTCCAATGAAAGGATGTTTGAGGGAGCTGTAATTAAATATGACAGGAGTTTAATATATTGAAGACCTAACATTGATTTGGTTTTATATTTGCATTCATGATATATGCTTATACTTGATTTCCCTAACTGGGTCTGACACCTTTATTGGAATACTTGCAAAATAGAAAGGAATGGGTTACATGAAATATGACAGCATGGTTTGGACCAGATGGAAGCTTTCTGAACTGATGTATTATGGCATCTGAGGAGCTGGCAACTGCTAGACTCAATATGACCATTAGCTGAATGGGAAACCATTGCACTCTTGAGATAAGCTGACATGACCCCATGAACTATCCTTCTCTCCTCATTCATGACAGATCTGAGGCCATGTAGTATACAGACAGCCTGCTTATTATCTCAAACCACATGTTAACATAAACTAGAAAAAATGAACAAGGGAATCATTGCTGAGAGATGGGAGTAGTGTCACAGACATTACGATAATGAAAGGAAGAAATGATAGAGGCTGATGTAAACATTATGCTCCATGTTTTTGTGAACTTATATAAATACAAAACACAACCAATTTTTCCCTCAGTAGTTGCCTCTCTTTCTCTGTATGGCCAATGAAACTCCAAAATCAAGGAAACCAGATCAATATCTTTTTCTTTTATTCCCTACCTATCGTTTTTGTTTACTTGGCACCTTTTCTACCTGTGTTGTTTGAGATAGCTGAGTTTGGATTTCTGTAACTTTTAAGACATCCTAACCGATGCAGGAATCAACCACTATGCTATGTTTAAAGGAGACTTATTATAAAAGGTAATTCTTGGGAAGAGCTTTTAGATAATTATAATATATGAAGGTAGTGGGTTGTTCGAGAGGTTTTCTGAGGTTAAGGGGCCTGCATAGTATATCATTATCAGTTGAGGGAAATGTGTGTGCCTTAGTCTGTTTTATGTTGCTATAACTGGATATTTGAGACTGAAAAGAAATTTATTTCTTGTGGTTCTAGAGGCTAAGAAGTTCAAGAACATGGTGCCAGCCTCTGGTGAAGGCCTTCTTCCCGCATCATCACATGGTGGAGGACATCACATGGTAAGAGGGCAAGAGAATGTGTGTCAACTCAGGTCTCTCTTCCTCTTCTTATAAGGCCACAAGTCCCATCATGGCCCCCCCCCATGATTTTATATAATCCTAATTACCTCCCAAGGGCTCCAACTTCAATTAGCATGTAAATTTGGGATTAAGTTTTCAACACAGGAAATTTTGGGGACACATTCAAATCATAGCCATATGTAAGCAGGTGAGGATAGATTTTTCCCAGAGAGGCCTCATTTAGAGATGAGTGCAGAGATCCTAGAAGTTGTGGCAATTCATAGCCCAAGTATTGCTATACTGTCTCTCTAAAATTTATTCCTAGAAGTTTCTATCTCATGTCAGGTACTATCCACAGGACCATATCTCTTTGCAAGTAACTACCTGATGGCCAGCAATTGTAGTCCCTGTAGGAACATCCCAAAAAAGTCTAACCTCGATAAAAGGTTCAGCCCTTCCTCAAGTTATAGTCTAAGGCCAAAGATTTTAGATTCTATGTATCCAAATAATCAGGAATACTTGTTAAAATGTAGGTTCCTTTTGTAATCCATCTATGGGTGGAGGCAGAGAACTCATATTTTTAACAAGCAATCCAGACAGTTCTTAAGCATCCAGCAATATTTCCAACCACATTTTAGACATTATTTCTCAGACTTGAGACATTCTTATTTACACAGTTTTTTACATCTCATTCCAGTGTGATTTTATTCATTACTATTAGACCTATTCATGGGCATTCTTTTCTAGGTAAGCATAAGTTATTTACTAGGCAGGAAAAAAAAAATTCCAAATTCCTAGAATACTTGTGTGACAACTCAGGGACAGAAAAATTCAACAATATATGTTACCAATAAAGGAAATTGTGGAATTGCCTAAGAAAATCGAATACATATTATATGTATGAGTTTATATACATACACACACACATATATATGCATGAGTATGTGTGTTATGGTATTGCTTAATATGGATGGGTCTGATAGTAAACAGATAAGGTTGATAGTTCTATTCTTCTATATTTCTAGATATTACCTACATAATGATATTTACAGAAGAGAGTTTGAAGGCCCATGTGGAATCTTGGAAAGTGATTGAGAACAAGACTTCAAATGGATGCTGGAGAATGGAGTGATGCCATGTAGGGTATGGATGTCTAAATTTGAAAGCTCTGTGTTAACACTTTTTTTAAATACTAAAGAAGAGTTTCATGCATCTCATTCATGCAGTTCAATATTGATATATTTGCTTTTAAAAGCATTTCTAAAGAATGAACTCAAAAAAGAAAAAAAAGAATGAACTCATTCTGAGCTTCCCACAGGGTTCAGAGCTTTGTCCAAACGCTGTCATGCTGTGAAATACCTTTGTTTTCGCTTTATGATATTTTTATTTAAATGCTTCAAAAGATCTTATAGCGACAATGCAAGAGCATGCATGCATTTTAATACTTAAAATATATTCTGTATAAGAAGGACATTTTATTTTCTCATGTTTTGGGATTTAATTACATGTACTAACTCATTGGAGCTGCCATGCTGTTTTTATTTGTAGAGTAAAGAAAACATCCTCCAAAGCAGAGCTCAAGCCCTTTGCATTGGCATTTTCCCTTGGCCCTCACTTAGAGTGATAGGCTTTTCTTAACCAAATAGAATGTGGGGAACTTTTAACTATCTAACGTTTCATATGCATAGGTTACAAAGCTGTTACTGAGACTGGAGCCTGGGTAGTTGGAGCTATGCAAGGGAAACAGAGCAGTTATTATGGATAACTATAGATAATTATATCTTCTTTGAAAACTAGACACTAGATAATGTGTATAGATAATTATATCTTCTTTGAAAACTAGACACTAGATAATGTGTTGTAGTGATTCTTAATTCTGTTTTGTTCTTCAGAGAGTTGCTATTTTGTTTGTTTGTTTGTTTTAGCAGGTAGTTAACTTGCCTGGATTCAAAATGTGAACTCTGTGTCCTTTGTGATGTGTATCCACTGATGTCTTTGCTCACCGTTTTTTTTTTTTTTCCTGTAACTTTGATTCTTAGAGGTCTATTTTTTGCCTATGTAGTTTAGAAATTAACCAATGATTTAGACGTAGGCTATGCTCAGACACTATAAGTCAGCAAAAGTCTTCTACTCTATGCCCCCTGAGCTGTGGATTGAGGAGTGGTACCAAAATGTGCAGGAAATTTTCAGGTTTATCCAAGGCTTTAATTTTCACCGGGCTCTCTAAGTCCTGCATGCACACATAGTTTAGAAGTTATCCCAGGATACTTGTATAGTTTATCTCAGCTTTTATATGACTATCATGAGTCTCAACTCCTCCTCTTTAATTTTTTTTTTATTTCAACATATTATGGGGGTACAGATGTTTAGGTTACGTATGTTGCCCTTACCCCCCCTCCCCCCCAAGTCCGAGCCTCAAATATGTCCATCCTTCGGGTGGTGCACATTGCATTCTTTGTGTATGCATATACCCGTCCCCTCCTCCCTCCTCCCCCTTCCACCTCCCCCCTCTCCCCTGCCCAACATCCAATAGATGTTATTCTTATGTGTGCACTTATGTGTTGATCAGTTAATACCAATTTGATGGTGAGTACATGTGGTGCTTGTCTTTCCATTCTTGGGATACCTCACTTAGTAGAATGCATTCCAGCTCTATCCAGGAGTATACAAGAGGTGCTATATCACCATTGTTTCTTAAAGCCGAATAGTACTCCATGGTATACATATACCACATTTTATTAATCCACTCATGTATTGATGGACACTTGGGTTGTTTCTAGTTCTGTGCTGTGAACCTTAAACTATACTAGTACTTCTGGCCAGAGATGCTGTGGCTTTCACTCCCAGAGCTGGGGAAAGCGGGAACAATTCTGTATGGAAAGTCAACAAATTCACCTTTCTTAACTAATGCAGCAATAGTTTTTTATGAATAAACACTTGTCAAGTTGTTGCCTGCCTTTGATTATAAAAAGTTGTAATGTAATCATTTTTTTCCATTTAAAGTAAAAAAAAACTATTCTCAAGAAAAGCCTGCTTAAAAAAGTTATAATTCCCAAAGTGTGGGACTTTCTACTTGGCAGCATTTTATTTTTGTATTAACTCAAACAAATAAGGTAAGATGGAGTAGAGAGTGTACTAAGAAATAAATGTAAAGATGACTATTTGCCTTATTTATCTGATAACGATTGTAATTAAAGAAATTCCTATCACTTTCCATAGTTGCAATTATTCATTTCTGAACTTACTTTCTCCACAGTGTTCTACAACAATTTTGTCCATTTGCTATTCTGTCCCTATAATGAACTCTAATTAGTGTTCCCTGGGAGGCAAAGTTACTGATGAATAATTTTATAATTCTGTGAAATTCAAGGTTTATTGGTTCAGTTTTTTGTCTTTCCTTGTTTTCTCAATGCCAAAGCCAGTGATTTTTCTCTAACATTGTGAATATGTTAATTCAATTGTTGTAAATAAGGCCGGAAATTTGAGAAAGACAATCAATCTACATGTAGTAATTAATCAAAGTAAAATCAATTTGGTTAAACTTTTTGCTTGTTTCACTCAAGCAATAAACAATTCTGAAAGCAAAATACATGGATTTGCATTCTGTAATGGAGCATATTTGTTAAGGGGTTAATGTTTGAAAAAATCATGAAAGCTCTTTTAAGAAAACAGAATTCTACATCAATCTGATATTAAACATGAATATCTATTTTGAATATGGATGCACTTTTCTTAGAAGTAGTACAAAATAGAGCCTAAGTAACAAAGGCAGATTTAAGAAAATAAAGAGAAAGAGGAGCTTTTCTTTTCTGCCCATTTTCTTCAATGAAACCAAAATTTAGAAACGTGAAAATAAAACAGAACGTTTCTCTTGAATGTTTTGAATGGTATTGAATGTGCCTCTTTTTTGATCTCTTGTATTGAATGATTCATTGTTCCCACTTGAATCTGGCATTTGATGAGTTACGATTAAGAAATGTGCATTTTGAGGTGTAAGAAAATGAGAAAAATAAGTAAATGAAAGAAAAATTTCCTTTAGAAATCAAGTCACTCTTGGGACTCCTGTACAAATCTTAAAAAGGTATAATTTTCCTTCTGTATACACATCAAGGAACATCTTTAAATCTGATATATCTATTTCAAAAATTTGTCTTTGGTGGAGAAAAGATGCTTTAATTAGATGTGTTATTACTTACATATTTGTTTTGTTTCTTTCCTCACCATATTCTAAGTGGAATTGAAATTATACTGGCTAATGTTGGAATTTTAAGTATATATAGCTTTAAAAGATTCAAAATACACCACAAAGGTTTTAAAACTTTGGGGCACCATCTAGTTATGAACATATAAATTACTGTCTTAATTAGAATATCGTCTAATTAAATATTTTTCAATGTACTTTCTGAAATGTTTTTGGGATAATTAAAATTATCAATTTGATTTTTAGTTCAGTTTCCTGTTGCCTGAAAAAGACTCTTTAAAATCTTCCCTCCTCCCTCTCTCTTATTCCTGTAAAAGCTAAAAAAGAGACAGAATTGAGAGATAAAATCAAATGTTCTCAGTGCTTAACCTATAAAAACTAATGAGAATTATTGATGACTTTATCTGTGGTATTAAAAACTGGATTGAATTGAACAGTGCTTGACTGGCAGAATAATGACCAAACACAAACAGGAGATTTCTTTTTTGTAAATTCCCCAGGTTAGAACTAGCTGTCAACTCTCACTTTGAAAAGGCTTTTAATTCGTAGTTTGGATACAAATATAGCCCCTGGGAATTTTTTTCTGCAACTTTGCTGTCTAATCCTTACAACTTTATAGCAGTTTACCAGTAACATTTATCAGAAATATAGCAACCTGGGCTGGTTTTGGTACATTTCTATACAACCTCATCCTGACTTGGCCATACTCACCCAGAGACAAAAGGCCCTCAAACAATAAGACTATCTTAATTTCTTCCTCAGGTCTAAGAATAGTTAGTCGTGATTGAACACCTACTTGTGTCAGACACTGAGTTAAGGACTGTAGAAACTTCACCTTATTTAATCCTCATGAGCACCCTACGAGGCAGCTCCACTTGTTACAGATGAGGAAGATGAGGCCTGGGATACTTACTAGAAAGTCAAGTGTCAGTGGAAGAGTCAGAGTTTCAAACTTAGATGGCTCTGAGTCCCAAAACAATGCCATTCACCACCACTCCTGCTGTCCTGCGACATTGCCATACCATCAGGAAATGAATTCTCCTATTTTATATGAAAAGTGTTTAATCTAGTCTCCTCATGGCTTTTCAGAGTGTCTTATTCTGGTTACATACTCTCCAGCCATCCAGACACATCTAAACCATTTTGTCACATTTCTCTGCCTGCCATTTGGTGAATCATCTACTTCCTCTTGCTTGCCACTTCCTTCACTTCAAAGCCCCAACTTTTTGTGCAGAAACTCTCTGCAAAATAGCTTACTCCAGGTTTCCTCCCCTGCAGATCATCCATTTTCTCAAGGCTGCCTAGTCTGACATTGCCTTTCTTTGCTTTTTATCCTCGGGCTATTTTATACCTAGAGACTAAAGATCAAAGTTATGGTCTGTTCCTTGATCTTCCTCTGTAGGATTTCTGTTTTAGCCTGTGTAAGATTACAGGAGAAAGAAAAATGGACAGTTACTTAAAGATATTTAAGACAACTGATGAAAAGAAAGAGAAAGAGCGCCTTGCAATATTATAGTACTAAAAGTAATGAGTAATTCTCCATCACAGAATTTTAACACTAAAGAGGTGACAAAAAAAAAATCATGTAATCTTAGCCCACTTTTTCATAGATGATGAATCTGGAGTTCAGAGAGAGTTACTAACTTGTCTAAGATTTCCTGCTGATTAGCGGCAAACTTAGAATTAGCCTCCTAGATGCAAATGTCCTTTCTATTGTAATCCGTACTTTCTTGTCGTATTTCCACTGATTTGACACCATTTATTTATCTCTCTCTACCCATCTGTCCTTTAAATCTGTGACTTTGATTCAGGATATGTTTATCAAGGACATGCTATGTGCATGTTATGGCCACTGGATGCTTATGAGAGACACATGGTCTTTGTTCTTAACAATCAGCAACTATATATGATCTAAGACACATATACAAATAACTATATTGCAAGTGTTAACATGTTAATTTACTATGTTGATTAATAAGCAACTTCATTGATGTGAGAGAAAAATTAAGCACTTACTTTACATAGCACAGCTTTTTTGACTTTCTAGTCTATGTAGTCTAAAGAAAGGGAGAGCTAGAGGAAAACTAAAAAGTTCCTAGGCAGGAGGCATACAGAAGAGGAAGCCCTTGAAGGAGATGTCTCTAGTCTGAGAGCTTTCTTGAGAAGGGTCTGATTCTAGGCTACTTATCATGGATTGAATCAAGCTTGGATCCAGAAGAACATGGCAGAGATAGGCAAAGTTGAGGCCACAGCCAGGGTTATTTTGAAAATTCCAGTATGAACTCAGACAAAAGTAAGTGTACTTGAATCAGTGGACCAAGAGACGGGAGTTACTGTTGTTGCTTGTCGTAAACCATGCCCTGGGTAGAGATTAAAGATAGGAATATAAAAAAGAAAGTGGTTAAGATAGCCTGATATATTTATTCCTTGGAATATGCTGTGAAAAGGAATGGCTTCAACATCATGGCAGATCAAGAGTGCCAGCACCATTGCCCTTCAGTGTACTGGGGCAGAATTATTATTTACAAAGACTTCTGGAACTTGTGAGAAGGGCTGTGGGTGTACTAAATTCACTGGGTGATGTGAATCAACAACCTATCAGTAACCAAATGCTCATTACACAGCTAAAATGAATTCCCAGGAGACTAGTATTGGTGTAAAAACTTACAAGAATGTGGGTGGTTATGAATCTCTTGATGGTTATGCATTAACATAATAATTTGTTCCATAAAGATGGTGTGAACTATCCACATATCTGTCCAATGATATAACTATCTGACAATTTGTAGCATTATCCCTTGTTACAAAATGGGTGATTCGAAGAGTTTTCTTAAGAGTTTGTAGTTTTTTCCATATCTCTTTAAATGAAGTCAAAACATGGAGTTGAAAAGTTCCATAAGCAATCATTCAGATATCATGTCTGCTTTAAACCAAATTTTGGGATTTGAGGAAATATCTGAGGTTAATTTATTTAATAATTAACTATGTTAATACATTTTTGATAGAGCATTTGACTAAAAATACAGTCTTCTTTCAACTCTGTCAGTTATTCCGTATATATTAAGATTTCATAGTCCTGCTCTATAGCAATCCTAGGTTTCACCTAACTTGGAAGTTGGTATCTATTGTGGTTCTGTAAACTTAAAAATATGATAAAAGCCTAAGGATATGCTACCCCACAGAATGAGTAGATGTAGAAACCCAGAGAGAAAAACAGACTTAGGTCTCAAGGCCTCTGAATTGTTTCTTGATCTTGGTTTAAGAACCTCTGATAAAGCTTTTCAAAGAACTCCCTCACCCAGGACAAATAAATAGTTATACCTATACTGAGGGAAATAGAAAAACAAATATGCTGGCCTGATTTGTATTGCCATTTAAGAGAAGAGCTCAAAATGACAGGTAATAAGGGATTAGGGCCAATTTAATTAAAAGCCAATTAAACAATGTAAATTTAATAATTATTTTTCATATGCATGTTTGTATTAATAAGGATAATCTATTCTCATGCTGAAAAAAATATACTCTAAATCTTAGTGGCCTAACAAGACAGAGATTTACTTCACATTCATGCTACACAGGATAAGGAGGCTTTATACAGAGGCCCAAGGGGGTGGTGGCTCCACCATCTTGTAGCTACAATATCATGTAGATACACAACCTTCTGGAGCAGCACAGTGAGGAAAGAGAAACTGGAGAAATGCATATACATTTTTCACTATCTTAGCCAAGAAGTGACAAATGCCTCTTACATGGTATTGGCTATAAATATTCACATGAGCAACCACCACTATAAGGGTTTGGGGAAGTGCAATCCTCCAGTGTGCTCAGGGAGGATAACTAGGTATGAGTATACACGAGAAGTCACTAGCAGTGTTGGGAGAAGCCAAAAGAAGCGTTGGTCCTACTCTCAAGGTATCTGCCCATGAGCATAAGAGTATAACTAAGAGTATACTACTAACATAATAAAGTTTAGGTTTTTAAAACAAAATTTTTGACAGAATATATTATAAGAGAAGCTGCAGAAAGAAGCTAGTTGAAAATTGTTTGGGGAAATTGAACTATGTCAGTGTAGTTGGCAGTTTTTGTTGAGGAGTGAAGCTGACACTGATTGACCCTAACATCTCAACTCTTAGGAAGCTTTTTTCTGGGGCCATCTTTGAAATTGGTGACATTCAAATTCAGCCTTTTCCTGTTGTACTTAGGATGTCAGGGATTGAGAGAGTCAAGAATTGCAATGCCAAGATGTCAAAGCTTTTTCTGTTCTTATTTTTTTTCTGATGTCGTTAATTTATTAGAACAATGATCTGATGTAATACATGATGCCTGAAAGAAATATCACTGCATAGAAATTCAGCAACATGTTGTGAATTTGCAATTTTTGCTGTTCCAAATGTTTTAGCATCAGACTTCTTAATTAGTCCAATGAATAACAAATAAGTGCCAGAAAAGAATGATGCCTAGTATTTAAGGAATAATCTACCATATTTATTCTACATTTCTCATTCTGACAAGAAGAAAGCTCTCCACAGACCACACACATCCATGTACTCTTGGAAGAGATCAATAGGTAAAATTCCCATTTACCTAGGAATTAAATGTCTAGCAGTTCAACCTTCTTGAGCATATGTATGAAGTGTGCAGGAATGAACTTTAAGTCATGAGAATTGGACATCATAAGGCTTACATACTTGTTCATGGGCATATTATGGAGTAACTCTTAGGCTTTCTTCTGGACAAAAAATAATCTTAATTTTCAAGTCTGGCTAGTCTTTTTTTCTTTCTTTTTACGATTTGTCCCAAACAGGCAGGTTAGGAATGAAATGCAGGGAGAAAGCGATGCCAAACAAACACAATGACATGTGTGACAGAGAAAGAAATGACAGTTAATTGTGAGAAAAGTCCATCAGTGAGATTGCAAGTAAATCGCAGAAATCCAGCTCAAACCAGACGAAACAATTCATTGAATTATGTAACTAGAAAGATCTGTGGGTGTGTGCAGGGTGGCCTTTGGCATGGTTCAATCAGAACATTGGTTCAATAATTCTCTTAGCTTCATGACATTGTTTGGCTTCATCTTTCATCTGGCTTTTCATAGTCCAGAAGCATGGTGCTAATGGTGTGCTTCCTTTCACACTTGGCATAGGTTAAGATCTTGTTTCTGATTTTGCCTTGTCTGAACCAACCAATTTTTTTTTGGTCAGTATAATGTCAAGTCCTGAAACTATGACTGTGGCAAAAGAAATGAAATTACCCTGATTGGACATGTCCTGGAATTGAGAGAAAGGTCAATGCTACCTCCTTTCCCTGAACTCCATAGCTGAAGTGTTAGAACAAAAGAAGTGTTAGAACGATGTTGGGGAGAAAAACGTAACATCAGTAACGAAAGGACAGCAAGCAAGTGTAAAAAGTAGACCTAAGAAATGGTGAGATGTGGTTGTCATGGCCATTTAGCCTAGAGAAGATTCTTTCACTTCAATAGCTTCTTATTTAACAGGACAGCATAAAATAATTTACACCTATAATGATGGCACAAGGCATCAATGTAGTGTGAAATTATAATCTGCATATTCTTTTAGGAGACTACTTTTTCTCATGTTTTAGTGTTAAAGGTAAGTTTGATAAGACAGGAATGATTTATTTATATGGAAAAGAAAACATGAACATTTTTTGAGCAGACTCCTTAAGTACCTATGGAGAAAGGATGCTGTATTTTTAGAAAGTCAAAGTTTTAGACTTATGTTGAAAGAATCCTTACTGAGAAGACAGACTGCGAAGTTGCAATGATGATGCATCATGTTTCTGTATATCCATATGGTCCTTATATCACTGAAAAACTGCTGTCTTAATGAGACAAAAGGTTTAATGCATTCTTCATTAGAAGCTTAACTCTTTTTTATGATAAGGAATTCATTACAGATCTTTTTGCTCCAAGTATTACAAAGTTAGGTTAGTGTATTCTTGGGTTAACATTTATTTGGAGATAAAAAGAACACCAGAACGCCACAAGTAACAGTGTCAGCCAGAGCCCTTGTAGGAAACAGATGGAACACTCCAAGTGCTTAATTTGCAAAGAGTTTAATGTAGGGAATATTCACAGAGCTATGGTTAATGTACAGGTAACCCACAGGGATGGTATATTCACCCTGGAGCTGAGGAGGAGAAAGAAGAGGGGTTTGGTCTTGCTGTCTCAAAAGGGACAGAGGCAGAAGAAAATCTGTGTGCAAGTGGACTCATACAGTTCAAGCCTGTGTTGCTTAATGGTCAACTGTAATTCAAAAGGAAAAAGACAACTTACAACATAGACTTTGGCAGACACCATCTTAATCAAGTGACCAAACTAGCATCAATCAATGACTGTTCAAACTAACATCAAACACCTCATGATATGTAAAAACTTTTGAATTATTCTTACCCAAATTGTTTAACATCAATTTCCTCACATAGAAAAATTGGATACATTCATATTATGGGACATTCTGCAAGAAACTAACCTGAACCCTTCAAGAATGTTAATGTAATATAAAAGAAATGTTAGGGAGTGTTCTAGATTAAAGACAACTAGAACAACATGGTGATTTAATGCTATGCATGATTCATAGCATGAGTAGAAAAAAAGCTAAAGGCCACAAAAGATATTTGGGGGATGATTATGAAAATATGTACATGGTCAGTACATTATATAATATTATGTGTCCATATTATATTTCTTGAATATGATAAACTATTTTGATTATATAAAATAATAATACTGTTTTTAGGAGATGTTGAATCATTTAGGAATGAAGTATCATAATATCTGCAGCTTATTGTAAATAGTTTTCACAAAAAATGTAGTTAGATAAATTGAAAGAAAAAAGGAAGCAATGGAGGAAAGAGGAGAGAAGGAAGGGAGGAAGGAAAGAAAGAAGGAAAGAAGGAAAAAATCTGGTACCAGGTTAATATTTGGTGAATGGGCTCTGAGAATATAGTGTTAATTTCAGGATTCTTTTAACTTTTCTATATGTTGGAAATTTATCAAAATAAAATTTGGGGAAAAAAGGAACACACACACATCAATTAGAGGTCTTTGTTACACACTACCTCCCATCCTTATGGAGTTTTTAACCTATGTGTAAAATTTGTTTTCAGTGTTTCACTGAAAGGAAAAGTATGCCCATGGGCAGAGAAGCATGGAGTTTAGTGTACTAGTGTGTGAGGACCAATTTTAGGAATTGGAGCTGAGGCCAGGATGAAGAAAGGCTGCTATTGTAACAGAGGGAATGCCTGAAAAAGCAAAAATGGCAAAAATATTTGCTGTCTCTTAAAAATTTCACCCACTCTTTTTAGCAACTGTGGCCTGGCCTGTATCCCTGAGGCAGGGAGAAGGTCTTTTGTTCTTTATGTTACAGGAGATAGCTCAGCCATCCCAGGCCAGTGCCAGTCCCCTAGGTGGGCCCAGGTGGGTGGATGTCGCATGCTTTATCTTCAGCAGAGATACGATGATGAGAGTCATTAACACAGTAGCCTAGGACTGAGGGCCCTCCCTTTTAAAGCTCTGTATTTCTGCTTATGTTCAGGAAATTTAGATTTTGAGATGATAGAGTCTGCCATTTTTCCTCCTTTGCTGGCAAAGTAATAAACTTCTCTTTCCTTCTCCTCGAACCACTTGTTCTTGTTCTTCTGATGTGGCCTCGAGGGTAAGCACCAAGTTTTCAGCAACACTATTTCCATCAGTCCCTGTTACAAACCTCTCTGATATATAGGTGAATTTCCTCATTCATTTTCTTATATTTAAGTACATCTCTTGTATGCAGGTACTATGCTACATACAGAGGTTTGTGCTCTCAGGGTCTTCTATTGCAGAGGGATGGATATAATAAATACTAATAAGTGTTTTATAAGGTACTAATTGATCAACACTTATGTGC
Organism: Propithecus coquereli; assembly: GCF_000956105.1. NCBI lineage: Eukaryota > Metazoa > Chordata > Mammalia > Primates > Indriidae > Propithecus > Propithecus coquereli. Next base: position 21,854,680 of record NW_012150840.1, read on the forward strand.
ACATATGATAGTAACATTCATTGGGTATTGGGTAGGGGGCGGGGGAGGAGGGGATGGGTATATTCATACCTAATGGGTGTGGTGCACACTGTCTGGGGGATGGACACATTTGTAGATCTGACTTGGGGTGGGGGCAAAGGCAATATATGTAACCTAATATTCTGAAATTTAAAAAAAAGTGAATTAAATAGATGGCTTCAAGGAAGTATAAACTTTGAAATCATAGGAGGGAGGAAGTGTCGTTGAAATCACAAGGGGGTTTCGGTCTAGGTCAAGTCACTTGTTGTGCAAAGATCCAATTATTGAGACAACAAGGATTGCCAAGGAACAAAGAGATTTTTAATATGACTGACATCTTGTCGGATGGGAGAAACTGACTCCAATCTATCTCTCTGACTAACGGAGATCATGGGCTTTTGAAGGAGGGGGCGTGTGCCTTGGGGGAGGTCAAGGGCGATGATGAGTCCTGGAGTCAGGAAGTCTGCCCTGTGGCCTTCAGGATCTCAACTCCATCATCTTATAGAAAATCCATCATTTCTGAGAAACAACTCAAAAAGTTAGTAGCAGTAGTTAGTTAGGGGAGAAGATTATAAAAAAACACATAAAGGCCCTTGAAATTTGTTCATGGAGCTGGTTACGGAAGAAAAATAGTTTCTAATTAGAAATTGGGGTGAATGAACTGTACTTTGAATGCTGAAGAAAATATAAATAAATAAATATGAGAGAGAATGAGAGAGAGAGGTAAATATCAGAAACTAGAGCACTGTAAGCAAAGGCCAAAGATATAAAAATGCTGTGCATTTTGAGAACGACCAGTTATAAATTGAATTCAAAACACACTATGAAAGGGCCAGTATAGTGCACCATGGCTAGGCCTGCTTTTTGCTTAGAAGTACATAATAATTATTTCAGACCAAACATTTCTTGGTGGGTGGAACATCAAATGAGAAGTTGATGTTGCCGTTTGCTCATCTTGACCTGATAAAAGACAGAGAGCCTGTGACTTTGAACAGGGATGACGGTGAGTTTATCTATTCTTTTGTGTCTTTGTCTAGTTATACCCTTTGCATTGCTTACTTTATGATTTATAGTAAACTAAAGTAAAAATAACCTTTATTTGAGTCAACATCATTCTTTAAAACCAACCTTTGTGGTCTGGCCTATGTCAATCATTATATAAGTGCTAGAGATAAAAGCATGCATTTTAGATATTGCTTTGATCCCACTATTTTTGCTATCCATTGGAACCGTTGGCTTATCTCATATACTCTTATTCTGTTAGGTTTCTTTTCCTGTGTATGAAATGCTATCTTTCTAAATTTTCCAGGTAAGACTAAAAAAACCGAGGCACAAGTACTCTTTTTTGTGTTAATGAAAAACATGTGTTTATCTGTATTATTTTTTTTAAAACAAATGAATAAAATTATATATTTGAAAAAATTATAAACAAATACTTACAAATAAAGCTCTCTGGCAAATGCTCAGTGAATAACTATTTATTATCCTGTGAGCGATTCTAATCTTGGGGATAATCAAGGGTGATTATATGGAATATGTGTGTGGAATATGGGATATATATATGGAATACTGTGCACTGGTCACCAACTTGTCTGAGTCTGGTGAGAACAGAACACCACACACACAACTTACATGAAGCAAGTTTGTTACTTACAGATGGTCAGCGAGGGACAACAGAAGTCTAGGATTCAGGACAAGCCAGTATCCCAAGGTTCAGAAAAACTTCACAGGGCAGATGGTGTATTTTCTGTGGATGCCCCATTTGTACTACAATGGAGGAACTCCAACAGCAGCCTGTCCTGAGTTTATACCCCAGCGTCACGTCAGTGACTGGGACAAAGTGTAGAAGGGCATCTGTTCTCGGGGTGGGGAGGGCCCTGGCTATTCTGGCCAGCTTCTCCTTACCTCAAGATGTTACATTTCCAGCTTATTCTACAGCTATTCTTGAGAACTTCAAGCAAGACAGCGGGGAGAACTGGGTCAATCCAAGGCCACCTAGAGAACTGTCCTGCAGTGTCCCCACGCTGTGATGGAATTAGGAAGTGAGGCCTCTGGGAGGTAATGAGAGAATGAGGGTAAAGCCTTCATGAATAGATTAGCATCATTATAAGACACTGACATAAGATTAGTGATTGAGAGCTTGCTTCTCCTTTTCTGTTGTGTGAGGACATAAGAAAAAGATTGCCAACTATAAATCAGGGAGCCAGGCCCTCATCAGACACTGAATCAGCTAGCACCTTGATCTTGGACTTCCCAGCTTCTGAAAGTATGAGAAATACATTTCTGTAGTTTATAAGCCACCCAGTCTATGACATTCTGTTATAGTAGCCTGAAAAAACTGAGACAGAAATAGGACATAGTTCATCTGATACAGATTTGTTGAAATTGGTTTAGACTTGCTTTACGGCATAGTAAACGTTTTTATGTTTATGGTATAGTAAATGTTTTTATGATCATGTTTTACAAATTTTGCATGCATACTTGAAGAGAAAATGTATTCTGTAATTATTGGATGAATGAGTCTATATGTCTTTATTTAGATCAAGCTTTCAAACTATGATTTACAAATTTACTGCCTATTTGACCTATAAATATTTGAGAGACAAATTTAGAAATTTCTCACTCTAATGGTAGATTTGACCATTTTTACCCATGATACTAAATATTTTTCTGCTTTATATATTTTTGGCCCTCTTAATTAGATGCATACAAGTTTAAAATGTATCAATGTATCTTTCTGATAAGTGGAATCCTTTATTATTATATAATGGTCCTCTTGCCTTAAATTCCTTTTGTTTCAAAATTAATATAACTACCACAGCAATACTTTTGTTTGTATTTTTCCTAGTATAACTTTTTAAAATCATTTGGCTTTCAGATATTCCATTGTCTTATGTTTTTATGAATTTTTCTCTCTCTCTCCCCTCTCCCGCCCCCCCTCTTTCTCATACATGGACACATACAGGGGCACACACACACACATAATCCGATCTGAATATCTTTGTTTTCTACTTCAGAAGTTTAGGTCATTACTATTGAATGTGATTTGTATTATTTTGGGGCTTCTTAAGACTATTTTAATTTGGATTTTCTATTTCTCATTTTATTTTATTTCTATTTATTTCATTTTATCTATGCTTCTTTCTTTTTCTTTTCTTTTCATATTATGGTCTTTATTTTTGCTGTTGATTTAGTCATTTAGTTTGTCTTCTTGATCATTTTTTTCTACTTTACTTAGTTGGCAATATTCTTTTAGTGATTGCCTTTGAAATTTTACCATATGTACTTTGAAAGGTCTAAAGCCAATCAATATTTAAGTCTCCTCTCCAGAATAATGCATGATTTTAGAACGGTAATTGTGATCACTCCCTCTTTCTAATTAACAGACTATTATTTTATAGTATTCTATTTCTTTCATTTTAAAGAAAACAAATTAAGAACTACTTTTACTTTCCCAGATAAAGTTTGCTTAGATTTACCTCATCTTTACCAATTTCTTTCTTACCAATCCCTCCTACATTGCACACCTTACTTCAGAGGGCATTTTTTTTCTCTCTCTAAGATTCCATTAGTGCAGATGTCTTTTTCATACTAAAGGAAACTTAGAGAGGAAAAATCCACCTCTGAAGTGATGGGTATATTAAAAGCATTGACTTCTGTACTATGCAATTCATCCATGTAACAAAAAAACCACTGTACCCCATAAATCTACTTAAATAAAACATGAAAAAAAA
>NW_012150840.1:21867155-21869209 GCF_000956105.1 Propithecus coquereli
GCTGACAACTATGCTCCATTCCAGACAGCCTTCCTTGGGCAGGATTTAAGACAAATCTTTGACAGTAGTCTCTTGAATATACCCTGAAAATTCTGGCAGTAGAAACCGTCTCCAAATTTGTAACTTTGTTTTTTTCTACTATCAATAGGCATGGTCACTCTTCCTTTAAGCTTCTCAAGCATGTTATCAGTCTACCATGTCCTTCAAGTTCTATAGAACCAATTAAAGCTCTCTATCACATCCCATTGAAGCCTCATTCTCGGGCTTTGAGGAGTCACATCCCTCTCAGTCTCCTTCCATGAAATAGGTAAAGAATTTACAGACGTTGACAGTGCTCTCGCAAAATGTTTTTTTTAAGTCCATGTCTTCTGACCTATCCAGCCTCTTTAAGGTATGGCTGTGAAATTTCAGTTGTGGGTCTAAAAACTAGCATTTTATTGCCTTTTTTCTTGAAGGTCTTGATTTTGGAATTTGGTAGCAGTAGATGCCTATGATCTTAGGATCTCAGTTGCAATTGATTCGCAAATAAGTTCATCCCTTGAACAGAAATGCATACCACTTATCAATTCTTTCAATAAATGTGACAGCTTGAATTTGCCACTCAAGAGACATAGGCTGGCTGAATGGACAAAAAATAATTCAAGCCAAGTGTCTCTTGTCTCCAGGAAACACATCTAATCCACAAGGACTCATTCAGACTCAAGGCAAAGACATGGAAAAAAAATATTCCATGTAAATGGAAATCAAAAGAAAGCAGGTGAAGCCTGCCTTCTCATATCAGATAACATAGACTTCAAATCAATGATAGTAAAGAAAAACAAAGGTGGTAATGATATAATGATAAAAGGAGCAATTCAACAAGAAGACATAACAATCCTAAATAGTTATGCACCTAACACAGGTGAGCCCAGATTTATAAAGCAAACCCTACTTGATCTAAACAAAGTGATAAACAAGAGCATCATAATAGCCAGGGACTTCAACACCCCACTGACAGAACTGGACAGTTCCTCCAAGCAGAAAATAAACAAAGAAACACTGGACTTAAACAGGACTCTAGAGGAAATGGGCCTAATAGACATTTACAGAACATTCTACCCAAAACTACTGAATATACATTCTTCTCATCAGCACATGGAACATTCTGTAAGACTGATCACATCTTAGGCCACAAAACATGTCTCAACAAATTACAAAAAATAGAAATTATATCATATATCTTCTCAGACCACAGTGCAATAAAATTAGAAATTGACTCCAATAGAAACTCTCAATTCTACACACAAGTAATAGAAACTAAGCAATCTGCTGTGCAGAAACTTTAATTTTATCAGGTCCCATGTATTTATTTTTGTTGTTGCTGAGATTACTTTTACGGTCCTCTTCATAAATTCTTTGCCTAGGCCAATACTAGAAGAGCTTTTCCAATATTTTCTGGATTTGATAAAAGCCAACTCACTAGAATGTAAGCTCTTCAAAGGTAGGAATTGTATTGGACATCACTGTGTCCCACCTCATTTTTTTTTTTTTTTTTGGCCATTGTTTTCAGTCCAGCCATTGCTGTGACATAGAGTTTCACACAGCTATAATCTGATAGCACCTTGTCTTACCTCTATGGCAAATGTCTTGCTTTTGGCTCTTTCTCTTCCACTTCCAGCTGAGATGCCTGTAAGAACCTGCTTGGCCATCCTGACACATGCAGAGAAGACGTAATATTTTATGGGACAACCTTAGCCATTGGGGACAAAAATTTCTCTTTTCTGTCTCAGGTGGACAATTCTGAGGTCCCCATACATGGCTCCTCAGAAGATGTATGGTGGAACTTTGCTCTAGTTGTTCACTGAGCTGAAATTGACTCAGTGATGCAACCAGGAATTAACTTTCCCTACTTTTGTATGTTCTAGTTCCTTTCTCCAGTTACTTGGGTTCATTTCCCAAATTAAAATTTATATATCTAAACTCTTGGGCTATTTTTTTGAGGAACTAGGCTAAGACCATAATTTTTGTTTCTTTTTTCACTGAAGAATTCCAAGCACTTAGAACAGTGCCTGGAA
>NW_012150840.1:21869259-21871000 GCF_000956105.1 Propithecus coquereli
GTTGCTATTTCATTATGTTGTTTTGTGGTCTCCCCTGCCCCTCTTAGTGGCTTATCAAAGCATTTCTTCTAATTACATAGGTTTCCTAAAATAATTTCTAGCATATAACATTTTATCTACATCATTATATTCCCAGTAGGATTTTGAAACTCCTATAATGCTTGTAGAATCTGTTATTATTTCCGTATCTCTTAAAGATGTCAGGTTGGGAAGGTGATCAATTAGGATCCATATCAAGGTCAAATTTTCATATGCTTATGTGTTTGATTGTCTGCTGCCTACTCAGCATCTTTGCCTCCCCTTAGTCTCAGGTCTCCTAAGTTAGAATTCCTCTCCTTTTATAGTTCTCATTCTGCACACAAAAGGCTTTTGGTTGGCAGGAAAGAGGGAGAAACCACTATTTTCCAGAGCATGGGGTAGGGAGCAATGTGTGTAGGCATGAGGTATGAGGTAAACTCCAAGCAAGCCCATGAGAACCACTCACCTCACTGATAAATACTGAGAGTTTTTGGGAACTTACCAGAGCTTTTTAAGATTTGTAGCAATTTCTGGGCATACTCTGGGGAACTACCTGCTTTGATGCTATGAGATGAGATCATTCGTGACTGTTTCCTTACTTTTAATTCTAGCTCTTCAAACAGCTATAGAAGACTCTTATTCCCTGTATTACATTCTTTTGTGTTTCATTTCATATATTTCACTTAGCAACCCTCTGAAACGCTGTAAAATTGCTTCTAAAAGGCAGATTTTTGCTGCGATCATGGGTAAAGAATTTATATACTGGTTTCCATTTCCCATTGGTCAAAGGTTTTCCCACAAAACATTGACTACTTTCATTCATTCAAGTAGATCACTGTGCCTTAAAATTAACCCAAAGCCCCAAGGGTAGGAGGTAAGAGGTATGTAGCGTGGGCATGAGAGGAAGTCTCATCAAGGTGTCCCATGCACATTTGGTGAGTTTACACACAGAGCTGATTGCAGCAGAGGTAGTTATGGGTGGAATAAGTGGCCAAAGACTCCAGGAGCAGGTGAGGTTGAGAGGAGCAGAAGTGAAACATAGAAAGTTTTTGCTGGGGCAAAAAATTGGGGCCAGTCAATCCTAGGTTCAAGTTGTGGTATATATTAGCTGTCTTAGACAACTTGCGCTACTGTAACAAAATAACACAAATATGCTGCCTTATAAACAACAGAAATTTATTTCTCATAGTTCTGGAGTCTGGGAGTAAGAGATCAGGGTGCCAGCATGATTGGATTCTGGTAAATGCCCTCTTCCAGGTTGGAGACAGCTGAATTTTCCTTAAATCCTTACATGGCACAAAGAGAGTTAGCTAGCTTTCTGGCCTGTTCTCATAAAGGTACTAATCCCATTCATAAGAGCTCTACCTTTGTGATCTAATTACATCCCAAAGGCTCCACCTCTAACTATCATTCATTCAGATTAGGGTTTCAACATACGAATTTCGAGGGGACACAAATATCCATTCCATAACATTAATCACACATAGCTCATTCTGCTTGTCTTCCCTGTATCTCCTCAATTTCCTCAACCATAAAACAATAATAACAACTGAAACCTGTGGGATCATTCTGAGGATTAAATGAGACAATTAAATGAGTGTGATTAACATGGTGTCTAGAACATGATAAATGCTGAATAGATGGCTCCTTTTGTGATGATTATCAGTGGTTTTCTAGGAGATGCTGGTTGAAGAAGGAGGAAGGATGGGTGGCCCAGTGGGGT
>NW_012150840.1:21875060-21877559 GCF_000956105.1 Propithecus coquereli
CCAAGTGGGGTTGGAGCCAACTCCACTGGGGCATGGGGCCACTTCCAGTCTGCAAACCAGACCATAGTTGGCATAGCTACCATTGAGACATGTGCATGACTTTTCAAAGGAGCACTCTTCAGCTTTAGGCTCCACCAAAGTTTTGCAACCCCCTACTGGGCCCCCAAACTCCCACAAAGGCACTTTTGTCTGTAGATGGCTGCCAAATTTCTGTTTCTGTTGGGGGGACATGAACTAGGGACTTCCTATTTTGCCATTTTGCTAACATCACTTCTATTTACTATTCAATAACCAAATATGTTATTTTGTTCAAAATAATTATGTGTGGATGGACCGACCAATGTTTCTGTAATTAGCAAAATCACCTTTTCATTTTACAAATAATGACAATAGGTATTTTTGTTGGTGCTAAGCACCCATAATAATAACTCGAAAGAATGTAGCACTTCAGAACAGAAAACATCCTTTGAAAATACAGTTCAATCATTTATTTAAATAGACACTGAAAGCTCAGGCCCAGAAAGGGTAAGTGAATTCTCACAACTGGTAAGCAGCAGAGCAGGGACTAAACCCAGGTTCTTTGACTCTGTGAAGCTACAATCTGTCCCTCTAAAGGAAAACTGACTTTCCAACTGAGATGAAATATAAAATAAAATGAGAGGGTTCAGCATTTTGAAACACATAATGCTCTAAACACAACACAACAACACTGCTGTCCTCAGGAAATTAGAAAGCAATTTAGAGAAATGAAATGGGTCAAACGAGCTGTCACTGAAACAAAGGCTGTGGATCAAGCAACGAATCAGTAACTGCTTCCTGTGCTTGAGATTTTCAACCCCTTGGGGTGGAGGTAAACCACCAAATAAATTTAAAAGGATTTCCACAGAGTGTTTCTTGTGAAATTCTGAAGACATTTATATTCTACTCTCTACACCCTTAATTTCCTGTGCAAAAACAGAATGGCATTCAGTAGTCTCATGTTGTAAGAGGGTTATTTTCTATCATATTTTTGAAAATATTGTAAAGTGCTTTAGCAGGGGTTGTTAATTCTCTTAGTAGAATTCAGAGACTTACATATTTTTCTGATGAACACTAAAATTTCCTTGTTCTGCCTCATCTTATTGATGACTGACTGCTATGTCTGCCCTTTCTCTCAGGATTTCAGGGAAGAATATTAGCCAAGATACAGTAGCTTCGTTTTAACTTGTGCTTCATATGCAATTTTAATGACAGTTTTACATATATTACTCAACCCCCAGTACATTCTCAGAGGTCAAATCAGTATTTAAACAGACATTCTAAATGGAATTGAGCATCCAGTCATTTATTCATGATCAGTTTGATAGAACAGCAACTCTCCAAATCATCTCAGGGTAGCAGGAGCCTGGGAAATCAACAGCAACCATTGATTTCTTCACCCACTTGATTTTAGCAATTGGACTTCAATTGCATGAAAACTCAGCAAAGAAAGACCTTTATTGCTATTTTAGTCTGTCTCATCTGCACTGATCAATGTGAATTGCACATCAGTCTATGGATATTATTTTGACTTTGGCTGGCTACATCTCCAATTAGGTCGTGGGTTCCAAAAAAAGGTTTTTTTCATATTTTCACTGAGCCTAGTTAAGTGCTATGAACCTTGAATTCTATATAGCTTACAGATGGTGAAGATTGCTGTTGATTCTGTGCTCTCTGATTTCTGGAGTTACCTTGTGTAGTCATATCTAAATAAATCAGCATTTTATTATTACCAACCATCATAACTGAACAGATCTTATCTCATGATGATGCATCAGAGTGCAACAGAGTATCACTTACCAGGGGTATGTCGTAGGCAGAATTATGGCCTCCCAAAAGATGTCAATATCTTATTCCTCAGCACCTATACATATACTATGTCACATGACAAGAAAAAATTAAGGTTGCCGATGAGATTAAGGCTGTTAATCAGCTAATCTTAAAAGAAGGAGATTATTTTGGATTATCCAGGTGGTCCCAATGTTACCACAAAGGATCTTAAAAAAAAGGAGGGGGCAAAAGAGTTAGTGCGAGAGTGACATGATGTGAGAAAGATTGACCAGTCAGTGCTGGTTTTGGAAACAAAGAATGGACCATGTGCCAAGGGATGTGGGCAGCCTAGCAGCTAGAAAAGGCAAGAAAACAAATTTTCCCCTAGAATTTCTGGAAGGAATGCAGTCCTGCTAATACCTAGACTTTTGCCCAATGAGACCCTTTTCATATTTCTGACTTCCATAGCTCTAATAAATTTTTGGTGTTTTAAGCCACTGAATTTGTGATAATTGGTTACAGCAACAATAGGATATAAATACAAGGTATATGGACTCCATTTACTTGGATTGACTTAATTACAGATTTTTTTTTGCTATGTGCTATCATGTGACTTTTCATTTATCAATTTTAACTATAAATTGTATTTTTAAATATGCCATATGTATTCATCTCTCCTTTTGTTTATAGAGACTTAGGTATTTTCTAAGG
>NW_012150840.1:21877609-21878800 GCF_000956105.1 Propithecus coquereli
TTTTGCCCAATGAGACCCTTTTCATATTTCTGACTTCCATAGCTCTAATAAATTTTTGGTGTTTTAAGCCACTGAATTTGTGATAATTGGTTACAGCAACAATAGGATATAAATACAAGGTATATGGACTCCATTTACTTGGATTGACTTAATTACAGATTTTTTTTTGCTATGTGCTATCATGTGACTTTTCATTTATCAATTTTAACTATAAATTGTATTTTTAAATATGCCATATGTATTCATCTCTCCTTTTGTTTATAGAGACTTAGGTATTTTCTAAGGTCTGCTATTACAAAACATGCTGCAATAACCTCCACGATTCCTTGTGCTTTTACATGAGTGTTTCCCTTGAGTATAAACTTGGATGTAGGATTACTGGGATGTATGAAATGCCCACTTTCAACTCAAACAGATATTGAAAGAATGCTATCCAAAGTGGCTGGACCAACTAGCAGCATGCAAGTTAGTATTTCTTCACATTCTTGCCAAAACTAGTTATTACAGACTTCTTAATTGAGCTGACTTAAGGGTTTTATATTGTAAGTTATTATAGATGGTATTATGTGAAAAATTTAGCTAACTTCTGATATGTAGTAATATTTTTGAAGGTTTCATTTAGAACTCTATAGTGGCTTCTTACTGCTTCCAGAATGAGAGTTAAGATTCCTAATATGGTATATAGTCTTGGCCTGTTGTCCCAGCCTCATCTCTCCCATACTTTGTCTTGCCCTTTGTGTTTCAGTTATACTAAATGGCTTATATTTCAGTGCACATACTATGCTAATTCTTGATTTCAATATCGTCCTCATCGCTGTTGCCTACCTAGAGATTCATCAATTCTGCCACTCCTGGCTAATCTCTTCTCCTAGTCTTAAACTCATGTTAAGCAAAAATGTCTTAACTTTTCTTTTTGTCTCCTGTGAAATTCATTTGGTTCTCATCACAATGCATCATCATGTTAACATATTTTTAGAATACATGATACAGATACATGATTGAAATATCCAAAATGTTAACAGGTGTAAACTGGAAAATTCTCTTCCCATCATTGCCTCTCCACTTCTCATTGTTCTCCCCCCTGACAACAGTTTTTAAGTTCTTGTTTAGTCTTCCAAAAAATTTTTATATACATGTACAAACCAATACATACATACGTACATGTGTATATATGTATGTATTATGTATATA
>NW_012150840.1:21878985-21879800 GCF_000956105.1 Propithecus coquereli
TGTTGATTTGACTTTTTGTCTACCTCTTTCTTGATATCAGCTTTTATTTCATCTCTTTCACTTTTCTCATCATTTATTTCCTGAGAACTTTGATTTCTACCTTGTGATATTATTCCAAAGAGGCAGCAGTTTCCGCTTTTCAAATTTTCATTAGATGAATGGATTTTTGATCAATAAATTTGTTGCTCTTTGAGTTCCGCATCATGTTAGGTCTAATGGAAGTTAAATCTGCTAAACGTTTTTGACATGTGCTATTGCTAAAGCATGTCTCCATTGTCTGTTGTTTATGCAGTTGATTTTTTAAGTCTCCATATGTCTACTTAATTTTCTTCCTAGATTTTTCTTGTGGCTTTAGCCTGCTAACATCTGGCCTTATTGATATAATTTCATTCTCCCAATTGATAAGCATATCTTCTATATCTACATTGAGGGTATTTATGAATATATTATCTGCATAAGACTGAAGACAGAGTTTTGTGACCATTCATTAGATCCCTCTCTTAGGCTGATATCTGTCCACAACTCCATGTCCATTCAGCTTTAATTGTTCCACATATTACTAAGCCCTTTATCCTTTTAACCATCTCAGTCTCTTCAACTCTTTCAACAGTACTCTATCCTTATCCTGTTGATAGTTAGTTAGCTTTCAGTAGGAAAGTCTCTCATTTAACTTCATTTGACTACAGTTAAATTTGACCTTGAAATTGTTGGTGAATATTGGAGGGCAGATACGTAAATCCTTGAACTGATTTTTATCTTGCCACATATAGAGGTAATTACCATCACCATCTTATTATTATTCTTTTTTAATAATT
>NW_012150840.1:21879850-21882941 GCF_000956105.1 Propithecus coquereli
TTTGAATGCCTTTTATTTCTTTTCCTGGTGTAATTGCTCTGGCTAGGACTTCCAGTACTATTAATATGTTGAATATAATTTGGGAAGTTTTCAACCATTGTTTCTATAAATAAGGTCTCTATCCCCATTTCTTTCTCTTCTCCTTCTGGTACCTCTATAATGAATATACCGGTTCACTTGATGGTGTCTTGTGAGTCTCATATGTTTTCTTCAATTTTTAATTTTTTTTCTTTTTGTTTCTCTATCTTCATGTTTACTGATTATTTCTCCTGCATGATTGACTCTGCTGTTGTAGTTCTCTATTGAATTTTTCAGTTTTTGTATTCTTCAGCTGCAAAATTTTTTTTTGTTTGGTTCATTTTATGGTTTTTGTTTCTTTATTAAGCTTCTAATTTTGTTCATGTATTGTTTTCCTGATTTTATTTAATTGTCTATATGTATTCTTTTGAAGCTTATTGATCTTTTTTAAGACGATTATTTAGAATTCTTTGTCAAGTAGTTTTGAATCTCTGTTTCTTTAGGGTTGGTTACTAAAGTTTTATGAGTTTCCTTTGTTTGTCTACTTCTCCATGATTCATGTAGCCTTGCATTGGTGTCTTTGCATCTTAAGGAGCAACAGCTCTTCTAGTTTTTACAGACTGATGTTTTTCAGGTAAATATCTTTTTCTGCTGGGCCCCTGGACAGATGGGACTTCTTTTGGGATTACAGCTGAGCAGGGCCAGAGCCAGGTCTTCAGCTGGCTCTGTGTTTGGCAAGCTTGTTACCTGGGTGCATAGATGAATATTTATTGCTGGGTCCCCAGGTGGATGGGGCTGCTTCTGGGACTATAGTTAGGCAAAGCTGGAGCTGAGTCATGGGGTCACTTCTAAGTCCCTAGTCAAGTTTGTAGATGGTGAGCCTGTTACCAAGGGAATAGATGAGCATGGCTCCCACTTTGTCTCTGGGAAAATCACTTGACTGCCTTTGGACTGCAGTAGAATAGGGCTAGGCTACTGGGCTGCTTCAGGATTTGCAGCTGGGTCTGAAGTCAGTGGTCCTGTTATAGAGGGCACAATGGACGTGTCTCCTGCCGAGTCCCTGGGCAGGACAAAGTGACCCTAGACCATGAAAGAGGGAGTTAAAACTGATTCCCAGGGCTACTTCAGTGTTCAAAGCCAAGATAGAGGTTGACAGTCCTTTTACTGGGGGCACAAATGGGCATATCTCCCCCTGAGTCCCTAAGGGAGAAGGATTCCCCCAAACTGTGGTAGCAGGGGGCTGGAGATGGGTCACAGGGCTGCTTCAGTGCCCACAGTTGGAACTGTGATTGGCAGGCCTGCCACCAGGGTCATGGATGAATGTGTCTCATACTACATTTCTTGTCAGGCAGTACTGCTCCCTGATCATGTTAGCACAAAGCTAAAGAAGGACATAGAGCTATTTTAGGAATCTGATTGGGTCCAAGGTTAACAGGCCTTTTACCATGGGCATAGATGGATACAGTTCCTCCTGGGTCCCTTGGCAGATAAGCTGGTAGCAGGACCATGACCAAGTGGGGTTGGAGCCAACTCCACTGGGGCATGGGGCCACTTCCAGTCTGCAAACCAGACCATAGTTGGCATAGCTACCATTGAGACATGTGCATGACTTTTCAAAGGAGCACTCTTCAGCTTTAGGCTCCACCAAAGTTTTGCAACCCCCTACTGGGCCCCCAAACTCCCACAAAGGCACTTTTGTCTGTAGATGGCTGCCAAATTTCTGTTTCTGTTGGGGGGACATGAACTAGGGACTTCCTATTTTGCCATTTTGCTAACATCACTTCTATTTACTATTCAATAACCAAATATGTTATTTTGTTCAAAATAATTATGTGTGGATGGACCGACCAATGTTTCTGTAATTAGCAAAATCACCTTTTCATTTTACAAATAATGACAATAGGTATTTTTGTTGGTGCTAAGCACCCATAATAATAACTCGAAAGAATGTAGCACTTCAGAACAGAAAACATCCTTTGAAAATACAGTTCAATCATTTATTTAAATAGACACTGAAAGCTCAGGCCCAGAAAGGGTAAGTGAATTCTCACAACTGGTAAGCAGCAGAGCAGGGACTAAACCCAGGTTCTTTGACTCTGTGAAGCTACAATCTGTCCCTCTAAAGGAAAACTGACTTTCCAACTGAGATGAAATATAAAATAAAATGAGAGGGTTCAGCATTTTGAAACACATAATGCTCTAAACACAACACAACAACACTGCTGTCCTCAGGAAATTAGAAAGCAATTTAGAGAAATGAAATGGGTCAAACGAGCTGTCACTGAAACAAAGGCTGTGGATCAAGCAACGAATCAGTAACTGCTTCCTGTGCTTGAGATTTTCAACCCCTTGGGGTGGAGGTAAACCACCAAATAAATTTAAAAGGATTTCCACAGAGTGTTTCTTGTGAAATTCTGAAGACATTTATATTCTACTCTCTACACCCTTAATTTCCTGTGCAAAAACAGAATGGCATTCAGTAGTCTCATGTTGTAAGAGGGTTATTTTCTATCATATTTTTGAAAATATTGTAAAGTGCTTTAGCAGGGGTTGTTAATTCTCTTAGTAGAATTCAGAGACTTACATATTTTTCTGATGAACACTAAAATTTCCTTGTTCTGCCTCATCTTATTGATGACTGACTGCTATGTCTGCCCTTTCTCTCAGGATTTCAGGGAAGAATATTAGCCAAGATACAGTAGCTTCGTTTTAACTTGTGCTTCATATGCAATTTTAATGACAGTTTTACATATATTACTCAACCCCCAGTACATTCTCAGAGGTCAAATCAGTATTTAAACAGACATTCTAAATGGAATTGAGCATCCAGTCATTTATTCATGATCAGTTTGATAGAACAGCAACTCTCCAAATCATCTCAGGGTAGCAGGAGCCTGGGAAATCAACAGCAACCATTGATTTCTTCACCCACTTGATTTTAGCAATTGGACTTCAATTGCATGAAAACTCAGCAAAGAAAGACCTTTATTGCTATTTTAGTCTGTCTCATCTGCACTGATCAATGTGAATTGCACATCAGTCTATGGATATTATTTTGACTTTGGCTGGCTAC
>NW_012150840.1:21882991-21884918 GCF_000956105.1 Propithecus coquereli
AAACATGTCTCAACAAATTACAAAAAATAGAAATTATATCATATATCTTCTCAGACCACAGTGCAATAAAATTAGAAATTGACTCCAATAGAAACTCTCAATTCTACACACAAGTAATAGAAACTAAGCAATCTGCTGTGCAGAAACTTTAATTTTATCAGGTCCCATGTATTTATTTTTGTTGTTGCTGAGATTACTTTTACGGTCCTCTTCATAAATTCTTTGCCTAGGCCAATACTAGAAGAGCTTTTCCAATATTTTCTGGATTTGATAAAAGCCAACTCACTAGAATGTAAGCTCTTCAAAGGTAGGAATTGTATTGGACATCACTGTGTCCCACCTCATTTTTTTTTTTTTTTTTGGCCATTGTTTTCAGTCCAGCCATTGCTGTGACATAGAGTTTCACACAGCTATAATCTGATAGCACCTTGTCTTACCTCTATGGCAAATGTCTTGCTTTTGGCTCTTTCTCTTCCACTTCCAGCTGAGATGCCTGTAAGAACCTGCTTGGCCATCCTGACACATGCAGAGAAGACGTAATATTTTATGGGACAACCTTAGCCATTGGGGACAAAAATTTCTCTTTTCTGTCTCAGGTGGACAATTCTGAGGTCCCCATACATGGCTCCTCAGAAGATGTATGGTGGAACTTTGCTCTAGTTGTTCACTGAGCTGAAATTGACTCAGTGATGCAACCAGGAATTAACTTTCCCTACTTTTGTATGTTCTAGTTCCTTTCTCCAGTTACTTGGGTTCATTTCCCAAATTAAAATTTATATATCTAAACTCTTGGGCTATTTTTTTGAGGAACTAGGCTAAGACCATAATTTTTGTTTCTTTTTTCACTGAAGAATTCCAAGCACTTAGAACAGTGCCTGGAACATAGTGAGTACTCTTCAAAAAACTGCCGATTCAGTCACTGAATTGCAACAGTATGGTATCCAGAGGATGGACAAGATAAGCAGCATCCCTTGCAGAATGCAGTTTGAAGAAACTCTATTCCTCCATGGGTCGTGTTATATCTTAAGACTGATCATTAATAATAGGTGCAGTCAGCATCTTTCTGATGTACCATCTGAAACATGCTGCATGGCTCTTCTCAAAAAGAGGGAGTTGCCTATTCACTCTGGCATCAGGCTCTCTAGGAAAATGATGTTTTACTAGGAGAATTACAGCAGTCTAACGTGGAGTCCAGCATAATGCATTGTTCTTTGCTCATAAATAATGCAAAGAAGATACCAGGCAAAGATAAAGGCCAGTGATTTATTCCACATAACCTTTATGTAAACTTTATAAATTGTGCACAGTGGTGTCTGTGAATATGACAGCGGCTGTGGCACTGGATCGTGTTGACAATGGCAGGCATTTCGTGCATTAAGAACAAGAGCCGAAGGGAACACCCCTTCCCATTCTCCTTGGTTCTCTGTTGCTGGGGAAAAACAATAATATTTTCAGAATGAAGCAGAAGACTCAAGAATTAACAATAATAGCATTTACGTAAAGAGAGATCGGTGCTACAAAAATCACACTAGTTAAGATCTCATCATGAATAAATTAATTTGCATGAGGTTTTATCATTTCTTACTGGCAAAATTATAAAAATTACATGTATATACACACACATATGTTGATTTTATTGTTTTTCATTTGTGAAGTTATAGAAATTGTGTGCACACACACATGTATTTATATATTTGCACAGTATCTCAGTGACATGGGAAACTCTGACCCACTCCCATGAGAATGTGAAAGGGTTAATTTTGAATTTTCTAAGAATGGGATTTAAAAATCTTTCAGTATTTATTTTCCATTATCTTTCTTGGTAAAGAAAAACACATTGTGAAGGAATTTTAGATAAGGATATGGATTGTAATAATTCAATCTTCACTCTATTGTAAGTTCACGAAAGGAAATCACAGTGTGTAGT
>NW_012150840.1:21886258-21888028 GCF_000956105.1 Propithecus coquereli
ACTGGGTCAGAGCCTTATGTTGGGAGATAATTCTCCATGATTCTCATGTTTCTGCTCCTCTTTTGACCAAATTATCTTTGTTGCAGACTACCTTTCCAAGAATGTTGGCATAGTGAATATCCTTGGAAGATAGAGATAGTGTTTTATTTCAGAGTCAATGGCAGGTTTGTTTACTATATAATATCATAAAGATAATGACTTCCTTTGGGTCAAAAAACAGGCATTTTTACCAAGCAGTATGAAAGATTCAGTTTGCATAAGCTTGAGGTTCTTCTCCTGTGATGCAATCCACTATGAGAGTAGGTGTCACCTGGCCCTGTTTGCATTTCCCTGTTGGAATTTGGGCCAGGAAATCCATAAAATTTGCTGCTCCTCTACTTACTGTTATTGCTGTAATGAAGTCCTTATTCTCTGTCCCAGAGGTCTCATGTCTTCTGCCAGCACCCATGAGGGTGTGGCAGGCTAACCTGTTAGCTCAGACCCCTCACAGCTCTTTGCATTTCGCCCACTCACCTGCCTTTTTAAAATAAGTTCTGTTTGATGGTAAACCAATCTGAGGAGGGAAAAAGCAAGAACGGATGGTGGATTCTTGGGAGAAAGATAACAGGAGTAGCAGAAAAATTACCATTCTTAATTATCTCAAGTGGCAATCGGTGATAGGGAGGAGTGAAAGGACTGAGGGACCAATCAATGGGGCACAGAGAAGGGATATTATTTAAAAATATAAAACTTACATGTGGAATTTTCCACAATTTGGCCCATCTTCCAGGCCAAGTTTAATTCTTATTCTGTATTCTTATTATGTATAAATACACACACATATGCATGTATACACACATGTACACACATACATATATTCTACTCTTGTTATTTTTATATGTAAATTCATGATTATTTTCAAACTGATTTGTGTAGCAGGGTTCCATTTTACTCAGACCATTCCAAAATATAATTTCTTTGTTTTTCTATAATTCATCTTTCCTTCTTCATATTTATCTACAATCTTCCCCCAATCCCCACATTATTTCTAGTATAATATTAATAGTTTTTTGTTGAGTGTTTAGGGTTTCATACATGTAAAATCATGTTATCTGCAAACAGAGATAATTTTATTTCTTCCTTTTCAATTTGAATGCCTTTTATTTCTTTTCCTGGTGTAATTGCTCTGGCTAGGACTTCCAGTACTATTAATATGTTGAATATAATTTGGGAAGTTTTCAACCATTGTTTCTATAAATAAGGTCTCTATCCCCATTTCTTTCTCTTCTCCTTCTGGTACCTCTATAATGAATATACCGGTTCACTTGATGGTGTCTTGTGAGTCTCATATGTTTTCTTCAATTTTTAATTTTTTTTCTTTTTGTTTCTCTATCTTCATGTTTACTGATTATTTCTCCTGCATGATTGACTCTGCTGTTGTAGTTCTCTATTGAATTTTTCAGTTTTTGTATTCTTCAGCTGCAAAATTTTTTTTTGTTTGGTTCATTTTATGGTTTTTGTTTCTTTATTAAGCTTCTAATTTTGTTCATGTATTGTTTTCCTGATTTTATTTAATTGTCTATATGTATTCTTTTGAAGCTTATTGATCTTTTTTAAGACGATTATTTAGAATTCTTTGTCAAGTAGTTTTGAATCTCTGTTTCTTTAGGGTTGGTTACTAAAGTTTTATGAGTTTCCTTTGTTTGTCTACTTCTCCATGATTCATGTAGCCTTGCATTGGTGTCTTTGCATCTTAAGGAGCAACAGCTCTTCTAGTTTTTACAGACTGAT
>NW_012150840.1:21890332-21890673 GCF_000956105.1 Propithecus coquereli
CTTTTGTAGATAGAGTTTTGGTCAGTGAGTCTTAGGTGGACTGTATCATTTGTAAGAATGATTCAAGGCCTTTCACATACAGATATTGTCTGATTGCCTAAATAAAAGCTGTGTCTAAATTTTTCTACTAAAAAGACTCAAGGACCACATACCTACCCTGCTAATAGACCCCCAAAAATCTAGTTCCATATATAAGATGATAGTGTACATGCATAGATACCAGGAATAAAGAAAGAGAAGAAAAATGGGAAAAGTGGAAGGGAAAAAAGAGATTAAAAAAAAAAACCCCAAATGCAAAATTCCCCTGAGCTCCTGCATTAGCAACTACTTGGGAGATATTA
>NW_012150840.1:21891117-21892381 GCF_000956105.1 Propithecus coquereli
TTTTTTAATAATTTGCATTTACTGATTATTACTATCTTGCAACTGTGCAAACCACTTTTGCATTAAATACTTCATAAAACTATGAGCTCCATTTGTATATAGGAAAACTGGCATGAGGAAAGTTTAAGTTACTTGCAGTTACACAGCCAGTGATTAGTGGGGCCGACATTCACACCACAGCAATCTGACACTAGCGTACTCTCCTTAAACCACTACTCCATATACTGCCTTTCTTTATTAATTCTTTAGTTTTGGTTCTGTCCCCTAATTTTTCTGGAACTTTGCTCCTCTTCTCTGAAATCAGGAGGCTGAAATAGATGATCTCAAGAACTTTTTCCACTTCTACTATTTTGTGATTCTGGGAGAAACCTTTGTTTATTTTTTATGTATTTTATGTAAAACATATTTTTACATGTAGGGCAGCCAGAAATCTGCTTCCAACATTCCTTCTGGAATGATGCTGCTTTACCCATTTATTAAGGTTCTACATCTGAGTTGCTGTTGATGGGCTGCCAGGTCAGTGTCCAATTTGTGACAAATAGGCCTTCCCTGAAAACAGAAGCTCCTGTCTCACCTGAATTAATATTGCAAGCATATTCCTTGGAACGCATGCCCTTGGGACTTCCTTATGTAAAAGGAAATCTATCTCGGTGGAGAATGTGCTAACCTTCTATCAGTTTTCCTTCAATCCTTCCTCCTCCTGGGTGATCAATTTAGAAGGCAATTTCAGACAGCTAGTTACAACCAAAAACAAGTTCAAGGCCATTTTGTAATCCCAGGAAGTCCTCCTTATACAACTGGTCCAAGAGTTCCCAGTGACAAGCTATCCTAAATTAATCCTGTTGGGGCTGATTCTCTGTTGTTACGGATTTCTATGCTGTTAGCTTTCTACTTAGCAGCCCCAGCTCTTGCTACCAATGCAGATGCCTCCATGGTGCGTCATTGTCAGATCCGCTTCACATCAAACATGCAAAGCATTTGGTCTCATTTAGCCCAGCTCTTTTCCCCAAGGAGCAACTCAGAAAGTGATTTTTGTGGAGGAAAAGACTTTGACTCCTCTTCCTGTGCCTTGTGAGTTCAGTACTTCATGGAAATTTACAAGTGGGTGAGATGGTGATTAAAACCAAATTTAGCCTGGGCTTTCTGAATATTTTAAATTCTTGGATGGTGTTCTTTGTGCTATGCTTTCTGCCTCTTTTCTTTCTGTCTTTAAATGAACCAGTTTCTTTAGGAAAATGATACACAAACACTTCCAGATAAGGTG
>NW_012150840.1:21893596-21906822 GCF_000956105.1 Propithecus coquereli
ATCTCTGGGCATAACTCATTCTGCTTCGTAATCTAGGCCTCCTGATTCTGTACTCAGGGTTTGATCTTCCCTTTTGTTCCCAAAGCCAACACCTTAAGTATCTTGCCTTAGACTTTGGCAAGAAGGGCTCCTTTCCCAGGCTCTGGGCTTTAGAGGACCCTGTCCTAGTTCCCTTCTAGCCGAAACCAGAAGAACATAAGACCAAGGGAGTGTCCTCACCTGATGATAGTCACCTGAGTCAGTTTCCAGGGCCTGTGCAAGATAACTCTTGAATCTTCCCACCTGAAGGCAGACTAAGCCACCAGCTTGCTCACCCTCATGCCCAAGAGGCCATTAAGAGCCTCTATTTCAAGGCAGTGGAATGGAGCAAAGCCCTCACCATGAAGACCTGGCTGGGCAGACAAGAGCCTGGAGATGGCTCTCCCTGCACCACCATGTTCTGGTAGAAAACCCCAAAGTGTCCAAGAATAGTAAATTCAAACTTAACGTGTGCAGTTATATGAAGGTCTATTTACCTGTCAGAGGATAGAGCATATTTTAATTGACAGTTTTATAACTTGATTTATAACTTTAAAATATTTAGACATAAGGTACATGAGCCTCCAGTTGTACTCTTTACCTGGGTATTAAAAATGTTAAGCTCAGACATGTCTTTAAGTGTTGTTTTCATTATGTGCCTAGTTTTTGCCTTGCAGCACCAGACTTGACAAAAGCAGGGTCTAGATGTATCACATCTCTCAAAGTCTATTAGGATTAATCCCCCCCTCCCCCACCCGCTCCCCGCCAGGAGAAAGGTTCACAGTTCTCCTTTCACTCTACGGCTCAAATTAGAGCCATTTAAGTTTCAATTCAATACTTCCCGCCATCTCCTAGTCAGTGTTGACTTCCAGGGCTATATTCACTTCTCTGACCATTATTGTAAACTGCAATTTGCTCATCTTATATGGAAAGAGGAAATAGAATATAGTTAATATTTATTAAGGACTAACAAACTAGGCACTTCGTATACTTAGTCCCCCTACCCCCATTATCTCTATAGAGTAGAGGAAGAAACTGAAGCTTAGAAAAGTTGAAAAGAAATTGGCTAGAGAACCCAAGACTCTTTGACCCTCAATATTGTGATTTCACTAACCTTGCAATTGCCACAAAAGAGCCGTTTCAACCTGGCACTCTGCCACTAATTCTTCTACCTTTCAAAGACAGCACCATAAATCTTGCTCACAACTTCAACTTGGTTGAAGTCTCAAACCAGCCAAGCACTGACTCTAATTTCTATACCTTGGTTTAATTCCCTGAACAGTGGCTGATGCCTGATGATGATGACTGTGGGAGCTTCACCATGGCTGGTATAGACACAGTATAAATGGTACAAAGAGTTTAAGCTTCGGTATGAAAATAGGAGCGGGGTCAGCAATTGATGTTTCTAGACAAGGTCATTACTCAAGTTCACCGTAGGCTTGGATTTCAGCAGAGGGCATCGGCAGGATGCTAGGCCAACAGCAAGGACCCCTCAGTTTACCCAGTTAAGTCACCAGGCTCAGCCTAATGTCCTGCAGGGAGACTGGAGTGCTCGTTCACGAAGGACAAGATGGTGAAATGGCCTGCACAAAGAGGCAGAGAGCAAGACAGACTGCATCTTAGAAGGTGCCCTGGCATTTACAGGTAATACTCTGCCCACACATTAGAGGGAAGCCCTTTATAGGTATCCTGTCTCAGTTGGGGCCTGAATGTGGTTGGGGTTTAAGGCAGTTTACCTACAATTGAAAAGAGCTAGGGAAATCAGAAACGAATGAATTAACCTTTTCCTCTGTGTAATCTATAAACTCATTCAATTCAGTTCAGTAGGACTTTATTGCACATCCACTACCTATAAAGAATTTTTTAAGCATTGTGTATATTTAAGCATTGTAAAGGACAGTGTTCAATAAGATATAATAGCCACTGTTTTCCAGGTCACCACTAGCTCTAATGAAAGAAAGAACAACACACACAGGCAACTCTCATCAATTATCAGAGTGTGAAAAATGCTATGATAGAGAACAAACTGCAATGAATGAAAGGGAGGAAAGGATTAACTTTAACTTTGGTGGGAGGGGTTGCTATCAATTTGTTAAACCTTATGGGTCCAGACATTATTTATTTTCTCCTTAGGGATGATCTACTGAATTTCCTAGAAGGAAAATATTAATTATGTAACACATCTTGGTTTTTTTCAGTTAGAAAAATGATCAATTAGCTCTTCCATTTTTCTTGTATGAATCAATCTAGCATTCCCCTCCTAAGAGCAGAAGAGCTGGTTTGTGGTTATGTTTCTCCGTCTTTATTTTTAGACAGGTAATTTAAACTACCAGTTGATGGTTTTCTAGCCTAAGAAAAGAATCATTTCCTTAACATTATAAACCCTATTATGAATCCTATTAACTTTTTAAATTATGTTTTCCAATTTTAGGATGAGACAGACAGACTTCCAGACAATGGAATTCCTGGGTAATTACTGCATTTACATAATATGATTTTTTTGGTCAGGTAACACACTTTAAGGTAAGTTAGGAGAAATGTAAAGTTATGTACAGAAAATTGTGTACTTTTTTTTTTCTTGGAGTATCAACTTCATGAAGTTTCTTCAGTAAGCTGATTAGAAAGCAGTTTACTGAGAAATGATATGGTGACTGTCATTTGCAAGCTCCTTACATCTATCAGGTAAAGTGATTAAACCTGCATCCATCATTCAGCATAATTAATCAGTAAGACACAATGGCGCATGCTTGCGTGCTGATTAATCTGTAGTTCAGATACATACATCTTACGCTTCAAGTTCATGTGAGAAATACATCCATCAGTGCTGCCACATGCATTGGTGTGCTCTATCGCAATTATAAAATGGGTAGGTATTTTATAAAGGATGGTAAAAGGCTTTTTTCTAACTGGCAGAAAGAAAGTACAGAGTTCTTCAGTGACTGTTAAACAAAAAATAAAAATTCAGTAACATAGAGTTCTTTGTTATTTATTTATTTTAGTTTTTTTCCCTCCTGAATGATGCCAAATAATTTTCCACTTTATGAAATAGATCCCTGAGCTTAAAAGACTTGTTAAAAGATTCGTTCAGTCATTTGACAGATATTTATTGGGCATCTAATGTGCTTTAAGTGACATAGCCATGATCCAACAAGGGCCTTACTCCCAAAAAACATGTGATTTGGGGTTCAAAGGCCAACAGTGTTATTATGGAAAGGGCACTGCTATCACCTCAGACTTCATCAGCACCAATCTGAAGTTTACTATTTTATAAGAATACAGATGTCTTTATAAAGTTAGCTCACACAGCATCTTTACAATGGCTTAGACATCTGAAATAACTCTAAATGTGTCCATAAAGTTTAAGCTTTGCTTATGTAAAACCCAAAAGTGTTTTGATAGCAGGAAGAGACCACAGTGGTTACTTGGATCAATTTAATCATTTCATAAATGAGCAAAGCTCAGAGGGAGTTACTCACTCAAGTTCATCCAGCTGGTGATTATCAACATCCAAATGCATATTTATGGTCCACTTATCTACTTTTCTGCTTTACTCTGCCATGCTACCTTTAGGGAACATTTTAAAAAAGTAGACACTGAAATGATTTGATAGGACTTCAGGATTGATTTTAAAAAGATAGTTTTTCACAAATATTATTTTTAGCACTTAATTGTTTTTCTCTTATTATAATGATTGTTTTAGCAATTCAAATGATATAGAAATGTAATCCTTCCGTGTTCTTTCTACATACATAGAAACATATTCAAATATGTATATATATATACACACCTGGATATGGTTTTCAATGTGTTTATGATAAGATGAATAAGTTTGGGATAATGTATAGCATGATGATTATAGTCAATAATCCTCTAATTTATACTTGAGATTTAAGAGAACAGAACTTAAATGTTCTCACTTAAAACAAAAGGTAGCTATGTGAGGTGACGGATGTGTTAACTAACTTGATTGTGGTCATCATTTCGTAATATATGAGGTCAGTCTGGAAAGTATCCAGTCATTATTAATATAATGAGAATTTATTACGTGGCTGGATACTTTCTGGAAAGACCTCCTCTTATACATATATAAAAGCATCACAATGTGTACCTTAAATACATACAATTTTATTTGTGAATTATACTTCAATAAAGCTGGACGAAAGTGATTATGCTTTATGTTTATGTATTGTTTAGCTTGTAATTGTTTCTGTAAAGATTCCACTTGTGGTCCTTCAAGCCCCACTTTACTCACAATTACTTAGAGGATGGGTCTGAGTGTCCCACTGACTAATCTGTCAGTTTTATGCTATGCTAAAAGGACAACCTTTCTCTTGGCTACTATTATAACAGCTGTGTGACAATTTCTAGTAAGTTCTTCATTCTCACCCTTAAAATCATCAGAAATCGGGCCCTTAGAAGAAGGAAGAGACTAGAGGGAGAAATAAGGGGGAAGGGGAGTGCACTGCTATTTTTGACAAGTTCTGATATTTATGACAAACTTACGGTGGATTTTTTTTTTTTAGTAACTTAGAATATATGCATATTTCATATTCACCATTTTGAATTTTTTCAGGCAATGGATATTTGTGGTAGAAAACCCTCAGACAACAGACCTTCATTGGCATCACCCAAAAATGTGTAAGTGGCTATGCCTGAGCTCAGAAATGAGAAGCAGCTTTGTGTAGAACACAAAATCAGGTGTTTCAAACACTTTGTCTCTACAATTAAGATTTTGCAGTTCTACACTCTGTAGCTAACAACCAGGTGAGGCTGAAAAGGAGTTGATATTCTGGATGAGAATTGAAATGGCTCTGAGTTCCTCCCATTGCAGGTAAAATTAATTCGTGATTTTTCTAACTGTTCAAGTGTTTCGGGAAGCCTGACCACTTTAAATAAGAGCTTCTGCTGACTGAAAGATATTTGTGATGATATTCTGTTTCCTCTTAAATTTTGCCCTCTTAAGCTTGATAAGATCACTTCCACAAAGTTGTCCTACTGCTGATTAGTTTCTCTTAATAATCACATAAATTAAGCTGCAAAGTCTTAACTCTTGAAAAATTACAAAATCTATATCATGGATTTTTAAAAAAAGGCATAATGTAGAGAAACCCACACATAACAAAAAGAGCACTAAATGTTTATTTTGTTCTTGAAAAATTGTATTCTTACAAAAATTTAATCCAGTTTATCACCCCTTTTCTGCTAAGCATCCCAATCTAATAAACAAATATCTCATCTTAGGATATCACCAATGCTCTGATATCACCAATGCTCTGACCTACTCATGAGCGCACACTACATTGTATGGGTTAATAAAATTACCTGTCTCATTGACATAGTTTTTAAATAGCTAAGCATCTTGATAAATATTTTTAGAAAAAAATCAAAATATTAAAAAGTATTAGCAGCCTTATACATTAATAGCCCATGAAACCAATAGGAGGAAACATAAATACACTTTTTATTTGAATAACATATCATTGTTTACAAGCACTTTCTATAAATTCAATTCACTTGCACATATCACATTGTTTTTGATAATAAATAAAAATTAAACAATGCAGTCCATTACCTACTTTGCCAATTGGCACACTGTATTTTACTATAAAACTGAAAAAAAAAATGGTATTGGTAGTTCATATTTAAAAAGGTTAACATTTCCTTTACAAGAAAATTGGTAGCCTCAATTTTTTGGTAACATAATTTGGAAAAACCACCTCATTATCCAAACTGAAGGACTAATTTGAAAAGTTTTGCTTATACATGTATACAATCTCACATAGACATACAGGCATGCTTTTGAAAATTTGAACCGAATTACCCAGTATCTTTCAACTGCCTAAAAGAAATGTGTGCACAAAGAGTGCAATGCGCACCACCCAAAGGATGGACATATTTGAGGCTCGGACTTGGGGGGGCAGGGGCAACATACGTAACCTAAACATCTGTACCCCCATAATATGCTGAAATAAAAATAATTTGAAAAAAAAAGAAATGTGTGCAGAAAAACTCATGTTGATTTATTTTTATTAATTATCAAAAGAACATAATGATTTCTGCATATTGGTTAGGCTGAATATGTAGGATGCAAACTAAAAATTATTTTCAACTATTGATAACTGAGGGTAAATTTTTGAGTAAAGATTTATTGCTAATCTTACAACAATATTTTTTATAAAATGCAGCACATGCTATTTTCTTTTTAAAAGTTTTCCACAGGATGCCCTTGTCAGTGAAAAGGCTTAATAGGTTTTATGGCTGTGAATTATTTTCAATAATACTTGAGTACATAACATAATATATACTAGAAGTGCTGAGTCTATTTGTTGAATCAATATAAGCTGATATAACTTATTAAAAAGTTTGTTCAGTTTCTCAATTTTTCTGTTCATATTTGCTTTCAGAACATTCTGTATTTTTTTCGAGCTAAATATGAGACTTATGGATTTACCAACACTCTGTGCACCTTTGAACTTTGCCATCTGATCCTAAAAAATGCATGCCCTTTTTGTTCCAGTGCATAAGAATGCATTATTTGGTAAGTGTTTTGACTTCAATTTTATCTAAACAACAATCTGCATGGATGAATGAATTTTACATCACCATTCAACCACTCATATCTTTATATTTCTCAAGATGGTTGTTTTCTACTCTGTCATATTAGGCTGAATTCCAGAGGTGGAGAAACAGAATCTTCATTTCCTCCCTTTGGATTCTCAGTAGCTAGTTGGATGTGACTCGAAGAAGAATTTTTTTCAAGTTTCAAAAATAACTGCACCCTAAAGACCAAACAGAGGAAGCATAGTTGGAATATGAAAATAAATGCAGGCAATTTCCTATTAACCAAGAGGGGGCCTTTTTCACCCATTAGAATATAACATTGTCATTAAAGAAATAACCAACAGAGCTAGGAAAAATTACATGTGGCTGAAGGGAGTGAAAACCATCCTTTAATCCTTGAAGGGATTAAAAATATTATGATAGAAGAATTGTTTGAGGGTGACCTAAAACAGTTTAAGTAATAGTAATAAATGATGTTAACTTAAGGAAATGTACAATAGCAGGAACATCTCCAAGTGACAGTATCTAGAGGGAAATAATGAGAGACTCGGGGGAAAAGATTACAAGAAGCATTTTCTCATCCAGGTGCCAGACAAAATGCTTTAATAGAAGTGAGAATCTTTATTTCTTCTTTTTGTGTCATTGCAGTGATTAGAATATATTACAGTGATGACTGCAGATATTCATGAAGGGGACAGTGTATTTAACTTTAAATCCATCATCGGTTTGTAGTCTCTGACCTATGTGAGCTGTGACAAATCTGTTGAGTGATCATAAACTATAGTCACTAGCAACAGGTGCCAAAAATCAAACTTGTGACTTATATAGGAGCAATACCTGAGGGTCATATCAAGTCATTTAAGCCATCCATTTACTTTATTTTAGCAGGGGTTGTTCTTGGTAGATATGCAGCAAAATCAAAGCATACCTTAGATATTTAACATTACAGTTGTATATGACAACCCTAGGAGGAGAAAAAGAACTCAAGAACTAAGCGAACAGAGAAATTTTTGGAGGACTATCTGGGACCTAGACATCCAGTGGGAAGATGTAATGTCTTTCTGTTCAATCCAGGAAAAGAATAAGAACAGAGGAAAAATGGTGGCAGCTATAAAACAACAGATTAATCTTCTTTGCATGAAATGAGCAAGGATTGAAAAAGCCAAGTGAGCTGCAATTTATCATGGGAAGACTGAAATCACGTCTTGGAAAATGACAATCCTAGCTGACTGTAGGACAAGCAGCCATGGCCGTGGCTGGTGGCAGAAAACATACAGAGAAGGCAATTCTTCAAAGAGGTATTCTATCTGCTTTCAGGATTCTGGGTAGCATCTGCTTGAGGGAAAGGAGGAAACCATAAACACTGATAAGGATAGATCAATGTGGGCCATCATTTGAAATTCACACATTCCATGGAATTCCATGTTTTCAAACAGTACACATACTCAGGTTTCTCTTGCAGGGAAGGATTTTGTAGATATACAATGTACACATTTAATGCCTTATATGTATGTGTATATCTAGATTTAGATTTCAGCTAGAATTCCTAATATTATAGCAAGAGATCATTTTTATCATATTTTAAAAATTCTATGTTTCTAGAAAAGGGAACATGATACATACAAGTCATCAATAAATGAATTTACCTGGAGGAATTATTGAAAGATTGTGTGGATTATGACCCTATCTAAACACATATTTTGTACCTGACAGGCAAGTGTAACATTCTGAGATTTGAGCGCCATTTGAAAAAAAATAGCCTGGAAAGAAAAGAAGAAAAAGAGTTTGGCATTGACAGATCAGGCTTAAGTGCTGGCCTACCCACAGTCAGACACAATGTCTAGAGGACAAGGCAGCAATAATGGTAGTTTTAAATGGGCATCAGAATTCTGAGTTGTCTCAGTAGAGCCCTGAAAGGTGGGCAGCCAATAGACATGGGAAGCAGGTGCAACAGAGTCAGGAGTGGAGATGATTACACGGGTGAGTTCTTTCCATGTGAAAGTGACTACAAGCTCTGGATTGGGGTACTAGCAAATATGTCATCTCTGGAAACACATGCATGGTGACTGAAACTTTGATTTAGAGGCAAAATGAGAGTCTAGAGGTACCAGTGTCTTGTGTTGGAGAGTGCTTTATGCCAAGTTGTTAACTAACACCTACTTCTCATCTGAGAATGCCAGAAAACTGGAGCAAGACCAAAAGGTCCAGCTGCAAGGAATTTTAGACAGAAGTAAAAATGAATGGCAGGAAAAGTTGGTGGACCTTGATGGAAAGAGGTCTAGGTTCACTCTCTGTGGTAGGCAGATTACTTCTCTTATACTCTCTCTATATAGTTATATAGAGAGAGGTCAAAACACTTAGGTTCTTATATTCAAAATGCCATTGATCTCAGAGGCAAATATCATCTATATACATCCAAATTATCTTTCCCTAATCATACCTCATTTACATAATTATCACTACTGTTTACTGTTTTTCATTTTTTGTCCATTTACAGTGTTGTTGTTGTTGTTAGTTTTCAATGGCTGTCTGGAAAGTATCCAGCCATGTAATATGTTCTCATTATATCAACAATGGCTGGATACTTTCCAGACAGGCCTCGTAATACCACAAAAATTAGGAGAAGGTGCCAGCTGCTCTTTGTAGAGGCAAGGACAGAATTTCTCCTTGGAGGAGAGGTTTCTTTGTCCTAGAAAGGTCATGTAACCCTCTTAGTTATTTGCATACAGGGTGAATAATCATCAATGGCCCGAGGAAAAGTGTTGTTAGGACCTTATGTGGTTTATTCTTGGCTTTGTTTAATTTTTTTTCTTTCTTATTGATTCAGTTAGTAATGACATGTCACCTAAACTTCTAAGGCTTTGATAACTGAACACTGAACATACTATAAAGTGAAATTGCCCATGTGCTTGTGGCTGTTTGGGACTGAAAAATTAACACAAAATTTGAAACGATAGCATTTTAAATCTCTACATGCTAAGAAAATTGAACATATGGAAGGTCATCATCTTATTAAATACATTTTTTATTTCTATATGGTAGGCAAAATTCTAAGAATGCCCCCAACACCCTTTCACCTGCACAATCTCCTCTTTTTTGAGTGTATGCAGAACCTGTGAAAATGATGGGATGGCACTCCCGTAATTATGTTGTATTATATGGCAAAAGGGAGGCAGCTGGGTGGGTCTAATCTAGTTGTGTGAGCACTTTAGGAAGGGAGAGAGATTTTTCTAGCTGGTGGTAGAAAGGGAAGCCAGACAGAGTTAAAGCATGAGAAAGATCTGAGGCACCACAGCTGGCTTGTGGACGGAGGGCCACGTGATGATAAATGTAGGTAGCCTCTGGAAGCTTAGAGTGGCCCCTGCTGACAGCCAGCAAGGAAATGATGACCTGTGAGCCCTACAAATACAAAGAACTAAATTCTGACAACTATCTCAATGGAATTGAAAACGGATTCATCCCTAGATCCTAGGAGAAAGAGCTCAGCCTTGCTGACACCTTCATTTTGGCCTGGGAGACCATAAGCACTCACCTGGTCTTCTGACCCATGGAAAGTGTAAGGTAATACATGGGTGTTGTTTAAGCCACTAAATTTGTGATCATTTGTTACACGGTAATAGAAAACCAATAGAGCCTACAATAGAGCCTACAATAGAGCCTTCACACTCTGTGTGAAGTGTTGAAAGACATAAAAATGAATGGGCTGCTGTCACTTCTTTTGAGATGTTTACAGCATAGTAAATAACATGCTTAAACACCAAATATAATTATAATGTATTAAATGCAATGATAGGAGTTTTTTGTAATATGCTATGGGAATGCAGATCTGTGGTAGTGAATTCCGGCTAGGGAAATCAGGAGAGAACTTTCAGAGACTGTGAGTGTTGAATTCTGTAATGAAAAAATAATATATAATAGGGACAAACAACATTACTGGGCAAAAGAGACACAAATCCTTAGCGCATGAATATTCACAATCTTAAAAAACTGATTGAAGGCACAAAGAAGGCCAGCTTCAATTTTATAATAAATTAACTGGTGTGAGTATACCTTAGTGTTTGGAGAAATAGTTCTATCTCAGAATATCCATTTTATTAAATTACAGCAAGAGTTTCTCCAAGCATGTTCTGACTGAGCAGGACTGACCAGTGAGTAACTTAACTGAATTTCTATGATATATTTAATAGCGTCACTAGCTCAGAAAGGTAGGTTTTAAGCCTTGCAAATTGCTATACCAGGTAAAATTAGATTTATCTAGGAGTGATTGCAAACCCCAATAACAGTGGCCTTAATGAAACAGGCGTTTATTTTTCTGTCATGTAAAGGTTTTGAGGTTGACAATTGGATGGGAGTGATTATGCTAGCTCCATGGTGTCAGGGACCTGGGCTTTTGTGGCTCTGAAGCATGTGTAGCTTGTATTCCCAAGGTTATCTCATGACCTAATTGCCTGTTAGAACTCCAGGGTTTATATATATAGTCCATCTAGTAGAAAGGAGTGAGGATGGTTATGCTAACCCTACCCTCACATCCCAGTAAGGCTATTACCCAGAAGTTGCAGATAACTCTTTTGCTTATGTGTCATTTTCCAGCAAAGAAGGCTGAAAAAATGTAATACTGTTTCAGATGACCATGTGAACTATTAAAGGTCAAAGATTCTACTACCAGACATTATAAAAGTTATATACCTTTCAACTATATTTCAGTTGGTAGTAAGCACTGATATATTTTCTTTATATTTTAAATTTAAGTTTATTTTGAGGAAAGCTTAGTTATCATTTAACATCATAGCGGTGTTTTAAAATACTGTTAAAATACCATTTCCCCCAATTTTTAACTTCGGGTGGTGAAGGGTCGCTTAACAATGAATTGGAAGAAAGTATAGGTGTACTAAAAACTATATTTATATATAGACTAAATGATATTTATTTTCAAAAAGAGAGCATAACATATACTATTTTCTAGGATATCATGTTATTCCTTCAACTTTAAGCACTGGACATTCAAGAAAACTAGTTTAAAGTTTGAAAGTACATTATTCATACCACAATTAGAATGCATGCTATGGAAATTGATGGACCAGAATTTTAAAACAGTTCATACAGCTTACAAAAATAAATTGAACATAGTAAGTTTAACTTGCCTGGAGATGGCTGAGACTTTTATGGAGGCTTGAATGAATATAATGCATAAACAGTTTTTTTCAAGCTAAATATTTCTTATTTAGAAATTGAAAGTTGGTTGTATGGGTGGATGCCTTTGAATAGCTACTTGGATGAGTATTGGTCAAACCTTTTTCAGAAAAGAAGGACGCTAGCAGTAAAAGATTACTCCATGGTAGCCTTGAAAATTAGCAGCTTCAGAATTATGATAAATGTGAAAATTAGCAGCATAGCTGTCATTGGAGGGAGCAGAACAAGTTTGGAGCTTTGCAAAAAGCTCCATCTCCAGAGAATCGTTACTATTTGATATATTTGGCAGATTGCTGGGCTTATCTTTATTTGCAGAGTTTGTGTTTATTTGACCCAAATCAGAGCTCACTCAATGAGGAAAGTTCTATTTCCAGGACATTTGGCAAAATCAATCAGTGGCAATTGTTTAATGTTGCAGTTGCCTAAGTAGCTATAACAATTGGTGCAAACCAACAGCTGGCCCAAAATCTTAAAAGGAAAATCTGGAGAACTAGATGTTCATAGGAGGCTTTCAAAAGCTCTACTATATCCTTAGGGAACTAGAAAGCTACCACACGTGCAAGAGTGTGTGCATGCCTAGATATAATCTTAAAAGGTCCTAATAGCTAACTCCGGCTGACCTGGAGGGTCTTCAAAGCAATTCGTGAAGCCTAAAGCAGAATTATACACTGCTAGAGAATTGATGGGATGCCTTGACATACAATAGAGAAAAGTGTGCAAGACTTATTGGTTCAGTGTATTTAAAAAACAAAAAAACTCCTGTTCGATCATTGGCTAACCACTAAACTAACCAAATAGAGACTTCACTAGTTTCACAGTATAGTGAGTAAAGACTTTTCAGAATGAATCCAGGAAAGTCACTAAACAAATGAAGAGCAAGAACAACAACAAACAACAACAATAAATGCTGGAAGGGGGTGAAATATGATGTCCAGAATTTTCACATTACGTTATTTAAAATGTCCAGTTTTCAACAAAAATTTATGAGACATCCAGAAAAAAACAAATAAGCAAACAAAACATTCCATGGAAACAGTCCCTGAGCAAGCCTATTGTTTGGACTTGCTAGATAGACAAAAATATAGTTAAAATGATAAACTACAAAATATGAGGGGACTTCCAAAAGTTTATAAAAATAGAATTAAGAGATAAAAATAAAAAATAAGCTTTGTCAACATGAACTCTATCAAGTTCATACTTTTGTAAGTGATGATACCAGCCATTTTGTCCATCCCTAAAGAACTGAGGGTCCTGGGAATTTAACTATGTCAATGCAGTCTTTTTTACATTATTAACTGAAGAAAAATGGGTGCTTTCTAAAGATTTTTTAAGATTAGAAAACAAAACAAAATCAGAAGGAGCGAAATCAGGACTGTAAGGTGGATGCCTAATGATTTTCCACCAAAACTTTCACAAAATTGCCCTTGTTTTATGACAGAAATGAGGAGGAACATTGT
>NW_012150840.1:21907197-21919592 GCF_000956105.1 Propithecus coquereli
TCTCAATAAGCAGATTTTATTGTTCTTTGGCCCTCCAGAAAGTCAAAAAGCAAAGTGCCTGAGCTTCCCAAAAAACTGTTGCCATGACCAGTTCACTTTTGCCTTGACTGGACCACATCCACCTCTTGGTAGCCACTGCTTCGATTGTGCTTTGTCTTCAGGATCATACTGGCAAAGCCATATTTCACCTCCTGTTACAATTTGTTGAAGAACTGCTTCAGGATCTTAGTCCTACTTGTCTAAAACTTCCATTGAAAGTTCTGCTCTTGTCTTCAGCTGATCTGGGTGCTATGGTCTTGGCCCCTGTCAAGTGGAAAAGTTGCTCAAATTTAATTTTTCAGTCAGAATTGTGTAAGCTGAACTAACTGAGATATCTATGGTATTGGCTATTGTTCATGCTGTTAATCATCAGTCCTCTTGAATTAGGGCATGAACAAAATGAATTTTTTCCTCACAAATTGATGTGGCTTGTCTGCAGCTGCAGACTTCATCTTCGACATTGTCTTACCCCTTCATAAAATCAGTTATCCATTTGTAACCTGTAGATTTATTTGGGGCATTGTCCCCATAGCATTTTTGCAAAATATCAATAATTTCACCATTATTCACCCAACCTTCACCATAAATTTGATGTTTGTTCTTGCTTCACTTGTAGCAGAATTCATATTGCTCTGCCAGAGGATCTTTTCAAACTAATGTGTTATCTTTCTTAGTGCCTCAAACTAGATCCTATTCAGATATGTTATAACAAATTAGTACAAGTTTATTTTGGTGCAAAAGAAAATGTTGAAATCCATGTGTAGTTTTTTTTATAAAAGGCATTTTCCATGAATTTTTTGAATACCCCTCATATCATTTAACATAGAAGAAAGCAATTATGGAAAAAGAAAAGACTTTTTTGACAGAAAGACATAAGAGATGAAACAAATAGTAAAATTAAAGATGTATATCTTATAAAATCAACAATACTATTAAATGTAAATGATGAATACTCAGAACAAAAGGCAGAAATTTGGTAGAATGTATTAAAACAAACATTATTAAATGCTGTATAAAAGATATACTTTAGATTTAGATTCATGATAAAAAGAGATTGAAAGTATAAAAGAGTGGGAAAAGATATACTATACAAACAGTAAATAGAAGAGAACAGAGTGACTATATTAATATTAGATAAAAAAGACCTTAAGACAAAAATTATGATTAGAAATAAAGAATGACATTTATAATGATAAAAGTTTCAATCCAACAGGAAGCCATAACATTGTAAACACAAGTACATCTAACCACAGAGCCCCAGCATATGTGAAACAATAACTGATATAACTGAAGTGGAAATAGATAATCCAACAATAACAGTTGTAGAATTTAATAACCCACTTCCAACAATAGATGGAACAAACAGACAGCAGATCAACAAAAAAATAAAAGATGTCGACAACACTATAAGCCAACTAGATTTAACAGACATCTGTAGAACACCCATGCCACACCACATAGAACATTCTTCAGGATAGACCATATATTATGCTGTAAGATAAGCCATAATAAGTTTAAAAGAACTGAAATCATACAAAAATGTTTCTCTAGCCACAATGGAATGAGATAAGAAATTAGAAATAGAAAACAAAAGTAAATTTGGGAAATCCACAATATGCAGAAATTAAACAATACATTCCTAAATAATTAATAAGTCAAAGGAGAAATAAAAAATACTTTGAGATTAAAAAAAGATAATAAAAGATACCAAAACTTATGGAATGTAGCTAAAGCAATGGTGAAAGGGGAATTAATGGCTGTAAATACCTATATTTATAAAGTAGAAAGACTTTATATCAATAACATTACCTTACGAAACTGGAAAAAAAGAGCAATATAAACACAAAGCAGAAGGAAATAAAGATTAGACTGGAAATAAATGGAATCGAGAGTAGAAAAACTACAGAGAAAAAGTCAATGAAGTTCAAATTTGGTTTTTGCTGAAAAAAACAAAATTGACAAACCTTTAGTTACAAGGACTAAGAAAAAAATGCAGAAATAAGAAATACAGAATAAAAAATAAGCAATTAAGTAGGAAACATCACTACTGACCTTACAGAAATATATATAATTATGAGACTACTATGAATAACTGTGTACCAACAAATTAGGTAATTTAGTTACAATTGATCAAATCATACAAAGTACCAAAAGTCAAGAAGAAACAGAAATCTGAGTAGACCCAAAACAAGCTAAAAATTAGTACATTAAAACCTTCTCACCACCAACAACAACAAAAGCCTAGCCTTCACTGACGAATTCTACTTAACATTTAAGGAATAAATAATGATAATTCTTCACAACCTCTTCCAAAAAGTAGAAAAGAAGAGAACATTTATCAATTCATTCTATGGGACCATTATTACTCTGACACAATAACCTAAGACATTACAAAAACAACAACAGCAACAACAGAAAACCCACAACAACCTAAACACCAAGAGTCCTATAAATATTAATATCAACACAAAGTCTTTACCAAAGTACCAGCAAACAGAATCCAGCAGCATACAAAATGTATTGTATGCAGTGACCAAGTGGGAGTTATCCAAGGAGTGTAAGGTTGCTGAACATGTGAAAATCAATGCAATACACCACATTAATACAATAAAGGACAGAAAGCACATGATCACTTAATAGATGTAAAAAAAAAAAATTGACACAATAAAGCACTCTTTCATGACAAAAATACTCAGTGACTTAAGAATAGAACTTCTTTAAGGACATCTAGGAAAACCCACAGCTAATACCATACTTGATGTTGAAATATTAATGCTCTTTTTCCTAAGACCAGGAGTAGGACAAGGAGGCCCAGTCTCGCCACTTCTATTTTGCTTCATACTAGATTTATTAAACATGGCAATTAGACACCAAAAAAAAAAAAAGAAAGAAATAAGTTATCCAAACTGAAAAAGATGTGAAATTACCCCTATTCATGATGATTTTGTATATAAAAAGTCCTAAAGAACCCACAGAAAACTACTAAAATTAGTAAACAATTTCAACAAAATTTCAGATACAAGATCAACATATAAAAATCTGTTGTAATTTTATACACTGGCCATGAACATTTTGAAAATGAACTTTAAAAAATTAATTTACAATAGCATCAAATAAAATAACTTGTATGAATAAATTAAACAAAAGAGGTATAAGACTTTTACACTAAAATATACAAAACATTGTTGAATGAAATTCAAAAAGAGGTAAACAAACAGAAGGACATTCCATGTTCACAGATTAAAAGGCAGTATCTCAAAGATGGCATTACTTCCCAGATTGATCTACACATTTTATACATTTCCTTTTTTGTAGAAATTGAGAAGCCCATCCTAAAATTCATATGGAAATGTAAGGGATACAAATAGGTTTAGTAAATGACAAAGCAGTATTTTACGAAAAGGAAACAACTGTATTTTGGAGACTTGTCCTCTACCCTGACCTGTCTCCAACTTTGGGAGGCTTTAGGATTGAGACTGATTATAATTCAGGGAAGAATAAATATAAAATGGTTTTGCCTTTCCTCTTCCCTCTACTGCATAAAAACTATGAGTTCGGTTCAGGAACAAAAAAAGAAAGTGCCTGGTATAAAACAGAACAGAGACGTTTTAAATTAGGGCACAAGGACCACTGGAGTGTGTTTACAAAATTTCTGCCCCATGAGGTCTCCCTGAGATGAATTGACATGCCCTTCTCAACATGGAATTAAGCATAGTATTTTGATTTTTAAAATGTCTCCTCATGCTCTGCAGTCCCTCTTAGCAGCCCAGTAAGAGAAATGCAGGCTGCTGCCTCTGAATTTAACCGACAGAAATGAATAATGCTCATTCAGAGAAATGACCTGTGTTTTGTCAGATGCCACGCTCCGCACAGCCTCCTCTCAATGGGACAGCCAGACAGCGTGCAGTGCCACAGTGTACAAGGTTAGCAGCTGGAAAAGAAATCACGGCAAGCCAAGGCTGTGTGAGTGGGGAGAGATGGATGTGAAGATTCACAGTCCTGGAGAAACAAGTACTGTACTCTAATAGGCACTGAGTTGATATTGCTCATTACAGTTCAGTTTCTGGGGGAAGGTTCTGTCTTTACACTCCTGGCTGTTAAAGCTAGACATGACTTAGGTGTGAAGGGAAGCTGCTATGGTTAAGAGAATGGGCTTTGAGAGAGACAAACCTAGGCTTGAGTCCTAGCTCTATGGCGAAGGTCCCATAGGTGCTATGATTCACTTTCCTCAATTGCAAAATGCCAATAACAATAGGGTTTTCTTCATAAAGTTCCTGTAAGGACTCAGTTATCTAAAGCATGTAAAACATTTTTTACCATAAGTGACAATTCTTAATGTTAGTTTTCATTAAATGAGAATATATCAATATTCTAGCCAGTCTTCATAGAATTTCAGACTCTTGAGCCCAATTATCTTAACCAGATAAGAAATTCATTTGGCAGAGCTGTAAAAAATTATTCCCCAGAAGTTACCCTAGATTTAGGCTACGACTAACATTCCAAGCCCATTACTTTCATGAAATAGAGATTGTAAAGAGTGATATAGGAGGAAAGGATAAGAGACTCTCTCACAGTTGCCTAACTCAAGGAATACAGACTCCCTCAACTAGAAAGAAAAATGAAAACAATATTTGGAACTATTCTGGCATATTGATCTTGTAAGGAAGTCAAGCAACTGTGTGTGGTGGTGGAGGCAGGGGGTTATACATTTCCAAATGGGTTGGCAATGATTATTTTATAGTATTCATTTTTTTAAAGATAAAAAGGTAAGGTCAAGAAAGTTAAACTACCCACCAAATAGCACATACTTTTTTAATAGTCTACCTTGAAGCGATGTCTTCTAAGTCTTGGCTTTTTGAGTTTTACTTGGGCCTGTGTCAGAGTAAAAATAGAAAGCTTAAACCCTGACTATGACAGCTTTCTCGGGAAAGTAGAACCTTAACAAATCCTGTGGTGATAAGTAGGGGAAGACTTAGAGAATCTCCTATTTTCCATCTATCCACTAAAGGCAAGAGTTCTTTCTTTCATTTTACTATCTGCCAGTGTGCATGTAATACAGCTTGACAAAGTCCTCCTGAAGAGAACTTTCCCTCTACTCGTCCCAAAGGAGGACATAAACTGAACCATTGGGGGAGAAATGAAGTCATCAGGCACAACTGTGCTGGCTTTCAATGAGACTGTACTAGGCCCGCAGGTAACCTTGGCGTGGAGTCAAACCGCAGAGAGAGATGGTGGGAGATCAAGGGAAGAGTGAAGGGGAGAGATGGAGCAGGTGCATGGAGCTGGCAGCTGGCCAGCAGGCTACAGAGAAGGAGCTAAATTATGCATCTTATTTAGTACATTTATTATAAGAACATTTCTAGGCAAACATCCCAAAACAAATGTGACTATCATTTAAGCTCCCCGCTATCCTGAGCAGATTTAGTGCATGACAATTTTCTCATAATGGCTTTGTAGTGTTTGCTGAGTTTCATCTCTTTACAACATTTTATAAATTGTCGTTTTAAGGGGATTTTTAAATAGGCTGAATTTGCCCTTCATTTTTGGTTGTTCAACAAAGTCATAAATGTAATACATGTAGAGTGAAGATGACGGAGGAGCAGTAAGAACATGTTTGTCCAAGTGATAGTCGGCTTAAGTTTTTGGTTGGCATTTACCAACAAATCAGATCACTACTCTTCCCTGTGGTTTTTAAATTTATGTTAAGAATATTTTGAACATCTCTTTTGTGTTGGAATTTGAACTCTAGATCTTGGGAACACACAGGTGAGTAAAATATGGTCCTGACATCAAGAAGTGTAGTTTGAAGACGTAGAGACAAACGTGTAGAAGATAAAGGCAGACCTTGATCGATAGAAGTATCAAGTAATGCGAGGCATAAAGGAGGGTATAGTTTTTCTACCTGGAAAGTGATAGGAAGAGCAAGAAAGAATTTTGGAGGGGAAATGATGATGAGGGTGCCCTTGTCAGAGGATTAGTGTGAGCAAAGGCATTAGTCAAGATGTGAATTAGTTTGGTGGTTTGGAGAAATGAAAGCATCCCAGACTGCCTGCGGCATAAAGGGAAGGAGAGGGGAGCGGACACAGCCAGAGTAAAGACTGGTAAAGGGGGAGAGAGGATGGATCACTTCATATCTCAGATAAGAGATATAAATTAGGTTGAGTTCCAAAGCCAAGCTGAGAGATAACATAGACTGAATGAGGGCAGTAGCATGATGGCTGGAGAGGGCAAAATGAGATGCAATAGGTGGAAAGGCAATAGAATCTATGGTATTTGATGACATATTGGAAGTGAGTGGTGTTTGAGGAAAAGTGTGGACTCTAGAGTGAGTCTGAAGTCTCTACTTAGGTGGCTGGGTAATATGATCATGTAAAAGGAATGTGGACCTCATTTGATATCTCAAGCTGGGAAAGCAAAATCTACTGAGTAAATATACAAGAACAAACACACTGGAAGGAAGTATAACAAATATTACCGATGATAATCAATAAGCGATGCAATTATAGATCATATAATTTGTTTCATTAGGTTGTACAATATTTTTCAAATTAAAAAAATAAACATGAATTACTTTTAGGGAAGCAGCAACTTCAATAAATGTTTTTTTAAAACAAATGTGAGTAAGATAAAAAGAAGAAGTGTCTATAAATATTTTTCCTTTGAGCTTGACTTTGATAATAGTCTTAGCAATTGGAAAAACAGAACTCTATGAACATGCTGAAATACAAGAATTCCATTTTGGATAATGATAAAGTTCCTTCTTTTTCCTAGCTTTTGACACATATACTTCTCAAACTATATTTAATTGGAAAGCAAAGAGCATAGTAGGGAAGTACTTAAGGGTTACTGTATTTAAGAAGCTAGTGGTTAGAAAAGAAGGACACTGCAGCGGAGAAAGGATTTTGCTTATTTTCATGGCTGATGACACCTAATGAATGCATGGCATGAAACCAGTAAAATTTCTTTGGAGTTTCTTGTGTCACCATTTTCTGAGAGTTTCAGAAATGCTTTTGGGGTGGGAGATACTGCCAACAAAGAATCTGTATGCATAAGTTTTCCTGGATAGCATCCATATCCACCAATCTTTCACATTCATGCTGTATTTATATATACACACAGGCCTGGATGCCTTCGAGGATAAAAATATCCTCTGATATTCTTTACACTAGCAGTTATTTATTAATGTCATAAGTGTAATTGGTCAACAGATGCCCCAAACACTTTAAATTTCATGGTATTTGGCCATTATGCTTTGTATTTGAGTTGAACTTTTATTTTCCAAAGTCCTGAGAATTAATAAAAACCCTTAGCACTGGAGGCTAAAAACCACTTACTTCTGTCTGAAGCCACCTTTAAGAAGAAAAAAAAAAAAAATCAACTGCTGACCTTACTATGTCCTTATTGCAAAGGGACCATTGACTTTTCTTTTCTACTGCTTATTTGTGAACCTATCTCCTCACCTGAGAGTCTTAGCTTTTGGTTAGAAATTTACCTTAAGTTTTTTGTTTATCTTTTGTCCTTAGTCTTTCATAAATAAACTAATCCATTCTCTAAGTGTCAAAAGCTAGAAAAAAGAAGGAATTGTATTATTATCAAAAATGAAGTCTTTATATTTCAGCATATTCATGGAGTTCTGTTTTTCCAAGTGATCAGATTATCTCTTCTTGCAAATTTGAGTTACTAAAAACTTGAAGCAGGACCGAACATTTGACTGGATTGCACTGTTGTGTTCCTTCTTGATGCTTCTATCCTTTTTAATTTTAATACCAGTTTCTTTTAGTTATGAGAGGTTATGAGAACACCTCCTTGTTCTTGTCCCATTCCTAGAAGTAAGCACAAAGAACACTGATGGACTTACACTCTCACTGGAGTGTTAAAGGTCTTAGAGATGAGTTGCAAATCATAAAATGGCCCTTCCTATCTTGTCTTTTTCTCCTAGTACCTCTGCTGGCTCCTTTTTTGCCTTGGCTCAATGCCTACTACAATGTTGAGATTTCTGAGCTCTCCTGGGACTCAGAGATTATAGAATATGATGATAGTCTAGTGGCAAGTAGGCAGATAAAACTACCCACTTACACATTTGCTAGGAAGAATTAGAAGGGGAGAGACACTTTGACAATGCATTTTGCCCAGGGGAATCATAATGACAAGCCACAGCCAGCAATAGATGTCTACTCGATGGACCATCTATCTCCGTAGAAGGTGTTTGAACATGGTGAAGCCAGTAGCTAAGAGGCCAATTGAACTTTTGAAACGGCGAATAGCATGCATCTGGGCCTTATAGTCCAAGTTCTTATTTTATTATCTCCCTACATGTTTAAAGTTCAAGAATAATATTTAATTTCCAAGAGCAGATTTAGACTTAGTCCACAAAAATTTCTTTTGAGTTGTATGAGAAAAGAAGCGGAAGGGAAAAAGAGGGAAATGGTAGCTCTTTACCTATTAGATTCCACTCTCAATCAGCACATTCTAGTGACATCCTGGAGAGTCATGAGCTTTTTCTTTGCCTATGATTGTGTTGAACTTATGTATCTGGATTGTTGACCTGACTTCTCCAAAATGTGGATCAGGAAGATACACAAGGCAACATAAAGGAGAAAGAGCTGATGTGATGAAA
Organism: Propithecus coquereli; assembly: GCF_000956105.1. Classification (NCBI taxonomy): domain Eukaryota; kingdom Metazoa; phylum Chordata; class Mammalia; order Primates; family Indriidae; genus Propithecus; species Propithecus coquereli. The sequence continues at coordinate 21,915,854 of NW_012150840.1, forward strand.
GTGGGACATAATTTGGATTTGAAAGACTTGGCTTTGAATTTTGTCTCTGCCACTCACTGGCTTTGTGTTCCTAGCCAAGTCGCTTAGCCTAAGTGACATTAAAAAACAGGAATAAAACAAGGACAATGGCTATGTGGGGCTTAAATAAAACATTTAAAAGTGTATGTTAAAATTGAAGATAAAATTTATAACTTGGGATTTACCATATGATATAGTTAACTGACCTTAGCATGAGATTTGTCGTGGCTATGGTTATAACTTCATGAAGAAACACATTTGATCTCTAATGAATCAAACTCAGTAAACTCCAATTTTCCAACTTCAATCAATCTGGGGATGCGTTGCCTCCATTTTCCTAGATAGTGACTTGTTATTGATATTTTAACAGAGCTTTGAATTGTGAAAGTGCTTTACAATATTCCTGAGAGTGACTTAGTCCCTGACTGGTTATCAGTACAGATTGTTTTCCTTAAGCTGTCTTTGTTATAAACAGAACAAAGCAACTTCTGAGTTCCCTTCCCCACCATGAAATCATTGCCCATCCAAAGCAGTCTCAATGTTCACATGGGTCACCTAAATGCACTTTTCTTGAAACTTCTCCAGACAACAGTCATTTCCATTAAGATGCAGAAACGCCAAAATCAGTGAGCATGCAGTGCTTGCCTAGGGTGTGAGAGGAGCAAAGTCGAATCAGGATGAACATATAAACCTTTTCTTGCTCACCTGGCTGAATTCCACTGAGTCACTGTAGGGAGTATGTAGAAGATAGTTGTCTCCTTGGATGGAGAAAACATCTGGTTAAATGTACAATATATGGATTGTATAATAAAGAAATAATTATAAACATATCAAAGAATGCTAAGAATTGCTGAATTTGCAGGACAAAATTTAAAATCAGCACCCCAGAGAACAGTGAATATCCCTTGACTTGGCCATCACTTTTATAGCATTTCTTCTACTTCTTGGTGATTTACTAGGGCAATTTCCTAGTTCCCATATTTTTTGGTCCCTGCACGTCTCACTCATTCCAACTTGCATCTCCACAGGCTGTTGTAAGCCTTCACCTTCTGGTCACAACATTCCTGCAGATAACTCCTCAGAATACTCTTGAGACGGTGCTTGTGTGTAATGAATGGCATGTGATTTCTATTAGTCTTAGGAGGTTGTGGATCAGTGTGTGCATAATCTTTCATTAGTCTTTGCGTGATTGTAGTGGCACTCAAGAAAAAGTGAAGACATTTTTCCCCCTGTTTCAGAAAGCAAGGCAGGATAAAGCACAAGATTTCGGGACCAGAGAAGAAGAATGCTTCAGAGTTTTGTTTCTGGTTTTCACATGGTACAGCCCTCTGCGTGAAGACGTATCTAGGATTTAACAGTGTCGGTGACTTTAGTCCTTAATTTATAGCTTCATAAAGAGTGGTTTCTCAAACATTTAAAAGTCTGTTTTCATTTCCTGTGAGCAGAGTATTTCTTTTTCCTTCTGTCAGTAAAGCATATCTCTGTAGTATTCATTTGTCAGTCAGGCAGGGTCCTAGCAGGAAACAGACTCATATACCTCATATTGGGTCTTTGGAGGAAGGTTTACTAAAAAGAACATTCCCAAAGGTGTGGACAGAGCATAGAGAAGCAACACTGGATGGGGCAGAGCTCAGGGGAAAGTAACAGGGACAACATGACCACCCCCTAAAAGGGTTGTCTCTGGAGAGGGTGGGACGAGACAGAGATTACTGTACATGACACTAGGGTGAGGTTCAACTAGTGTGGATGCAGGAGAGAGAGAGAGTGAGGGAGAGAGAGCGCATAGGGTAATTTATGCCCTGAATTTACTCTCTTTTTTTCTCTCAAAATTCCCGCAGTTGCTTTTCATCAGAAGAACCAACCCGAAGCCAAAGACAACGGAGCCTGTTGATACTGTTGACACAGCCCACGTAGATCAGCCTCCCAGGGCAGAGCAGGATGGAGAAGTGCAAGCAGTAGAACTGAAGGAGCAAACTGAAGATATTCGACACATGGGCTGAGTGCATTTTGGTCTCTGCAGCCACTGCCAATAAGGCTGGGAGCACTGGCGGAGTATCTTGATTACTGGACTGAGGAGATCTTTGATTAGGAGCTCATTACACATCCACTGGAACTTCAAAAGTCAATAGTTTGGTTTGGGCAAACTATTCCCTGGAGTCAAAAAGAAGGAGTTTGAACTGGAGATCGTTAGTCATTGCCCCGTGAATGTTTTATGATACTGTGTTGGCTATTTTGAAATGCTCCCCCTGTCCCAGATTCATCTCAGCACAGCTCTGCCCTGCTCTGGCCTGCGAGGCTGACCGCTACTGACTGCATCTCACTCCTCCCTGGACCTGTAGGTTCTACTTGGGGTTTGATAACAAAAAGCTCTGGCTAAGCATATACGTTTTTGTTTTTCTATAAACAAATAAACCCCAAGAGGTTAGGGATTGTGTTTCTTTTTCTTTGTCTCTTTCACAAATCCAGCAGAATAAGGCTATATATATATTATAATGACTAACTACTAAAATATTGATTAGCTGGAGGTTCATAAATATGTCTGAGCCTGCATCCCAAAGCAAATTTCAAAGTCAATTATGAATGGTGCTACAAGGAGAAATTTATTTCCGAACATTATTCATTCATTCAACAAATCTTAATTGACATTCCCACCCACCCTGTGCCATTTCTAGCACCAGCAATTGCAGGTGCAGTGGAAAGTGATGCAGACGGAGCACTTGCCTTGATGGCACTTGGAGAGTACCATGGTGACAAGAGTTTGGGCTTTGGAGCCCAGCACACATAAGGGTCTGGTTCCAGGCCCGGTTTTGTGCAATGCTGGCAAACTTACATAACTTTCTAAAAAGCAGTTTTCTCATTTGTAGAAGCGGGGATTTAATATTTTATAAGATTTTATGAGACTTGAATGAAATAAGCCAAATAGATCACTTATGACAGTGCTGGGTACAGAGCAGGAGGTCAATGCATATTAACTGCTGTGATTACTGTAGTGACCTGCGTGGGGAGAGGAATGAGCATGAAAGGCATTGATGTTCCAGGAGCACTGGCCTCAGAGTTGGACAATTTCAAGGGTTCAACAAGCCATTTGGAAGAGGATTTATACCAAGAGAAGGAACACAAAAAATCTGCTTGGCCCAATAATAAAACCTTAGTTCTTAGAGTAGCAAGGCAATGTTGCATATGTCATGGTGTGTGCCTCTGGGATTTGCCTGTCAGCCCAACTTTTAAGGCCCTGTGTCTGAATCCTGTGGTGCGTATCGGATAGGGAGAAGAGGGTAGCAGAACCCTTGCTACCTCCTTTAATAGAGTGAAACTCAAAGGAGGAAGAGATGCCCTTTCCAACTCACACACTTCCCCGTTTGGATGCTTTAGAGCTACACTGGGCTCAAAGAAAGAAGATGGGATATAGCAAATTGCAGAGACACCTGTGTCTGGTGAAAATTCTAATGGAAGGATTAGTCAGCACTACTTGGAAGAAGGAATGACCATTCCCTGAGGACCAAAAGGTGTTCAGAATAAGAGAAAAGAAAAGAGGAGATGAGGGAATAAAAAGCAGTAATCACACGGCAGCTGTCGTGGACTGGCCCATAAATGCAGAACAGTTTCTAAGGGTACACAGAAATATTTGGGGGGATAAAATTACCAGAAGATCGAGGTCAGAGCCTCTCTGAGAAACACATTTTATTTCTTTTTTGGTGGTTCCTGGTCCTCTACACCTCTA
>NW_012150840.1:21920441-21924520 GCF_000956105.1 Propithecus coquereli
AGTGTCTCTCTCTGTAGTAGAACTTTGGAAATAACACCAAAAGTCCAATTTGGGAGCTCATTATGAAAGTGAAACACACAGTAACTGATCCCCTCCTGTTCTCTCTTCTCTGCTTCCCCAATGCCAGGAATGGGCCCCAATTGTGGGGCTATGATAGACGATGGGAGCAGAAGCAGCCACAGACAAAGGTGAGCCTGTTTTTTTCCCACAGCCCAAGTCAGCCTGTGTGATCTCATGTCCCACACTGGTAGCCAGTAATATGGTAAGTGTTTGATGTCTGTGCTCTGTCGACTCCCATTTACTTCTCAGCCCATCATTGGCCTCTTTCCCCACTCTGCTGAAATACTTTTCACTAATGTCATAAGTGACCCATTAACTGGCAAACCAATGGCATGGACTGCTTTCTAACTGTTGTCTTTTCTTTGGTGTCCTGTGTGCCCTTCTGTATTCAGAACCACTAGTCTTTCTATTTAATTTGTCCTACTTCCTCCTCTGCCCTCTTACTCTAATTCTGCATTCCCCAGAAGTCCCTCTTGGGTCCTTTATTGTTTCAAATCTCCGCTATTTCCCTAAGTTACATCATATAAATCAGTGGTTACAACTCCTTTACGTAAGACACACAATTCCACATGACATCTCCAAACCCAAATTTCCTCCTGGGTGCCATACTCACACATCCAAGTATTTTTGCATACTGGATGTTTTTTACTGGAGTGTAGCACACACAACACATAGTTGGCATAAAAAAAAAAAACCTGAACTCTTTGTATTTTCATTCTCCTCCAACATGCTCTTTTTGTTTATTCTAAGTTAATAGCATCCTAGCCACACACATACAGACACTTTTGAGTCTTTGCACTCACGCTTCACAGGAAATTACAATCATAGTAACTATTGCACAACAGTTTTCAAATATGGCAAGCTCATTGTTATTGTCCAACTTTTGGCAATATGCACAGGCTTCTATTTGGTTCCTCCCAATACCCACCATGCTGTCACCAGAATTATCTGCTGATTAAATAAAGATGATCATGTAAATTTCCAGTTTCAAAAATCATTGTCGACTCCTAGTTGCCTTCAAAATAACTACATCTCAACTGCTTACACAGGAATACAAGGACCTTGGCATATTATTCCCTCTAGCTATAATGTCCTTATAACTTTGTTTCAAATCTAAGAAAATACCCAATTGTTCTTTAGTAGACAGATAAATTGCCAAATGGATTGAAATCTGTTGAAAACTTCCTAGACTACCTTGGAGGGGTTGCTTTATCTCTTTTTCATTCTTCCACACATTTTCAGAAAAATAACATCACTTTAAAATTTCTCGGAGTATAATTTGTTGGCTTTCATTTTTTAATCATCTGTTTTTCTGATCCTAGCACAATGCCTGGTGCATTGAAGGGGCTCAGGATGCAGCTGAATAATGAATGGATGAATGAATGAAAAATAGTGAAAAGTGGAGGCTGATGCTAATATTTTGGTGCTCCTATGCCAGTTTTATGAACTAATATGCTTGGTATGTGACACCCTTACCTTCAATTTTCTCTGACAGAAAATGTAGGAAACAAAGATTTATAAGAAAACAGACCCCTTCTTCTCCCATTCTGTAAGTTGTCTATTTGCTCTTGTGACAGTTTCTTTGGCTGTGCAGAAGCTTTTTAATTTGGTCAGGTCCCATTTATTTATTTTGGTTGTTGCTGTGATTGCCTTTGGGGTCTTCTTCATAAATTCTTTGCCTAGGCCAATGTCTAGAAGAGTTTTTCCAACATCTTCCTCTAGAATTCTAATAGTTTCACTCCTTAGGTTTAAATCTGTTACCCAACGTGAGTTGATTTTTGTGAGAGGTGAAAGGTGTGGATCCTGGTTCAGTCTTCTACATGTGGCTATCCAGTTTTCCCAGCACCATTTATCGAATAAGGATTCTTTTCCCCAGTGTATGTTTTTGTCTGCTTTGTCAAAGATTAGGTGGCTATATGAGGATGGTTTTACATCTGGGTTCTCAGTTCTGTTCCACTGGTCAATGGCTCTATTTTTGTGCCATTACCAAGCTGTTTTGATTACTAAAGCCTTATAATAAAGTTTGAAGTCTTTTAAGTTGATACCTCCCATTTTATTTTTATTGCCTAGAATTGTTTTTGCTGGCATAAATAGTTTTTAATGTTAGTTTTCCATTTTGCTTAGGAGACAAAGTATTGACCGGTCAGTTTCTAATAACATTGTGTTTGGCAGGATAAGCTGAGCTATGCTATGATAACAAGTAAATCTCAAAATCTCAGTGGCTTAACAGAAAACTGGTTTACTTCTCATGTATACTATACATCAGGTGGTTTTCTTTGGCTGTTCTTCTCAAATTATGGTTCAGGGTCTGAGCTGCTTCTGTCCTATGACTCCACCATGCAGAAAATCCTTGCTTCCAGTTGCACAGATGTGAGAGGGATACCATGAAGAACATTGCCCAGTTCTTAACTGCCTTTTCTGCTTATATTCCTATTGATGAAATTTTAATCATACGCTGTCAATTAAACTTTGGGGTGGCTGTGAAATGTAGTCTTCTGTGTGAAGAGAAACAGTAGCAGTGTGGTAAATACCTAGCATTTTTCTCCTTAAGCTTCAAATCACAGCTATTTCTTAATTACTTTAATTCCTTTTCTTCAAGCCTGCTTTTTGCACAAAAGAAAATCATAGAAGAATGTGAGATTTCTGAAGCTAATATTTAATTAAATTTTGAAATCAATAGATTTCTTGAATTTTGCTGGGACCATAAATGGATATGTCAATTTATACATATAAAAAATAGAATGCCAAGGATTCTCAAAAACATCACATACATTAAAACTTTTGTGTATATTTTAGATACAAAGATGGGAAATCATCTCATTAACTAAAGGTTTGGCTAGGAAAAGAGTGGCTTGGTTTTAATTACTGTTCCTACTTAACTTACCGCTACTCTGTAATACAGCCTAACACTTAATTTGTACTTTATGCCATATGTGTCTGTGTCTGTGTGTGTGTCTATGTGTGTGTGTGTGTGTGTGTGTGTGTGTGTGTCTAGTAGCCTCATCTCACTAGTATGGTTAATTAAAGCTGACAAATGTACTTTACAGTACTTTCATTTATCCAAAACAGTTTGCTCTTTTATTGAGGCAAGTATAGTTTTTCAAGGTCGTGGGGGGGATAAAAGACAAGCTGTTTATGAAGAAATTTTCTTTTTGTAGCAACCATCATTCCTCCCAACCTAAACTTCAAACTAGGTAGAATTTATCATTCCCTTCTTTATATCTCCACTACACCCTGTACATTCTTCTATCAGAAACCTTATAATATTTTATTGCATTTATTTTTGTGTTTATTACTTCTAGAGGATACTCCCACTAAACATTTAAACTCTAGAAATATTCTCCTGTACGTAGTACTCTAACGACCAATTGTAGCATGGCCCCTGCTATGTAGAAAGTATTAACAAATAGTTTCTGAAGGAATGATGAGTAAATTAAGTCATTCAGGAAGAGCTGTATATTTAAGTACAGTGTAGGTGGCCGTATATTTAAGTATAGATGACTATGCTACATTCATAGATTTAGAAGTCATCCATTTATCTGAGATGGTTGAAGCCATTGTGTGGGTGAAACCAGGCAAAGGGTGTTTATGGATGGCATATAACAAGTTCAGGATAAAGTGAGGAGGACTGGTCTAGATTTCTACTGGAAATGAAGCAGTTGAAACGAAGAAGTAGAGCTGTATAAAATAACAATTTGAAGGAAGAATAATTATGAATGTAACATAGAATGAGAAAAGCCAAGACAGCTGTTTAAATCAAGAAAATCTGTATCTGTATTGAGGAAAAGCAATTTTAGGAAATTAGTAAGATTGGTTTTTTTCATCCACAGTAGTACTGAACTATTGAGACAGATTTTATGAATTCTGTGTTCTTTGGGAATCTGTCGTCCTTTAAAAAAGTAACAATTTAGGGAGTCTTTTTCTTGCTTGAAATTCATCCTGTTGCTTTTCATTATAACTTTTTTCTTCCATGTTGTGCTAGAAATGCAGACACTTGAATGTATCGCCTCTGCCTACTA
>NW_012150840.1:21926310-21927699 GCF_000956105.1 Propithecus coquereli
ATGACCACATGATATTTGGCTTGTGAAATAGAGTATTTTAATTAATTTTATATATATCTTTGTCTTTGATGCCCTATTTCTTGATTTTATGTTTGCAAAACAGATCTTCCTTCTATACTTACAGGCACATCATGGGATATTCTTTACATTAGGTAATTCTGGAATCTGATAATTTGGTATTCAGGTACTATTGGGGCTCAGAAACTGATACCCCTAAATATGGCACTTCAACATGCTGAACTGAACAAGCAGCCTCAAGATTTCTGTGACCTCTCCTCCCCTCATGTCTCTCAATCCTGTGTCTCTCCCAAAGGACAGGATGAAGATGTCCTCTGAAGTTTCCTTATCTGCCTAAAGTCTGGACCTACCAAAGAAGAAAACAATCACCCTGTGTTTTTATTAACTGAACTCACATCGCAGGAAGAAAGACTAAAGTCTGTCAACACACCTGGACAGACTTTTTGTCACAAACCAAACTTTTGTCTGCTCTGTGGGACCAAATAGACTGTACCCCAGGCCACTGTATGTTCTTCAAGCCTACTGAGTTCCCCTAAAAGTAATTTAATACTCCCATAAAATTATCCACACTTCCCCATTTCTCTGTTCCCTAAGAAGAGGACAGAGTATCTCTATCCCACTGGGTAGCAGGGTATGCACTGTGATTTCTCCCCCATGCATGCTAATAAATTTGCTTTTCTCCTATTAATCTGCCTTTTGTCAGTGATATTCACAAAACTTCAGAGGGAAAAGGGAAAGTTTTCCCTTGACCCCTACAGTACAAATTAAAACAACTCTCTGGTAGCACATCAAATAAGGAAAAATATTATAATAATAGTGTTTATTGAGTCACTAACACATGACGGGCCTGGTTCTTAGTGCTTTGTAGGTATTTTCTCATTTGAACCTCAGATAAATCTGTAAAGTAATCTATAGTTATTATTATTACTATCATAGATTCACACATGAGCTACCTGAAGCTCAGAGGGGTTATATGACTTGACTAGAATTTCACATTTAGTAAATCATGGAGCCACAATCTAAACTCACACCATCTGAGGCTGGGGACCCTGTCTTCTGTCACCCTGCTTTCCATGTGCTGTGGTGCCGGGGATCCCAGAATGGAACTATTCAGCTTCTTCACATTCAGCTTAAGCTCAGCAAGCAGTTAGAAGAAGCAAATGTAATACTCCCCCTCAAAAAGCTATAGATTCAGTAAAATCCCCATATCTAGCATTTCTTTCTAAATATGGTCAGAAGAGATTGTTCTTTTGACATTCTCTTTATCCTCCCCGCCCCCCGCCACCTAATTCTTACAGGTTGCAAATATAAAAAGAAGAAAAGAAAATGGGAGACAGAATTAAATAGCTCATTTTCATTCTTTTAATATTT